>NC_133026.1:142843106-143146136 GCF_048771995.1 Taeniopygia guttata | reverse complement strand
TTCTTTGGCGAACATTGCCTTGTGCTAAGTAACACTTACTCTCTATGTGGCTCTTCGGTCAATCCTTGGAGACCTGTGTTAGCTGAATAAAATATTTGACTCCATCATGTTGCTTCATTTGGTTGAGATAAAGCAGCTGCTCTCATTGTTTCAAATAAATTCGTTCACAGCAAAAGAAATTCAAGGTTTGATCCTCATTAAATATTCTTCTATCTCTAATATTCTTCTATTGACACAATCCTGAGCAAATAATTTAACTTCTTTATGTTTGTGCTTCGTACATGCCCTTTAAGTTTCTTCTCAAGGTCTTTTAAAGATGGGAGCCTTCTCCCTGGGCTGACTAGGATGCAAATAATTTCATAATGAAGAACAAAAAGTTAGGTAAGAGAAGAAACAGTTCCAGAAAAGAGTGCAAAAGAAAAGGGAAGGAGTCCCTTCTTCCCATTTCCAAGTATTAGAGAATGGGAGAAAATATTCTTAAAAGAGAAAATATATAATAGTCCAGTATTCTATCATCACTCCCACCCACTCAATATTCACCTCAAATAGTCAGTACTGGCAAATCTTAGCAGAAGATAGACAATAGCTGATCATATTAATGGGTCATTTTGGTTTAATTTGGCAAAGTTTAGAGTCCTGTGGGAAAGAGCCCTTAAGTTAAAAGGCTGCTGATGAATTACAAGAGTTTCAACAGAAGACTGTAAGGAAGAAACAGAGAATAAGTGAAAGCTGGAAAAACCTTCACTTGGCACAATAATTCCTCCTTCACTGTTTTTGGGGGTTTTTTTTTCCATTTGGGTGAATGAGTACATAACCCAGACTTTACTAATTGTTTGCATTTTGGAGAGCCCTTTGTTCTTGAGATGTGTCACTAAGAGTGCTTATTCTGCTTTTTAATTTAAAAAAATTGCAAATGCAAAGCATAGCTGGGTGATTTATGATGAAAAAGCCTTCATTTGAAAAGGGTTTGGTAATGAGGGCTTGGAAGATGCATTTGGTAGTTAAACTTCAATGTACTTTTTTCCATCTATCCTGACCAATTTTTATTTGCTGATGCAAAAACCAATGTAGACTTTTGAGTCATCTGTTAAAATTACTTTCAATCACCACATTGTTTTTCATTCACAGGAAGTTCACAGTTTACTTTTTATCAAAGGAGGAAAAAATAATTTGCACTTAAATATTTATCATAATACAAATTTAGAAGCAGAAAATGGTGGAAAAGTATCTCTAAAATCAGTTGTTCCGCTGGCATTTAGTCTGAGATGGAAGTCTTAACTCTTCTGACAAAAAAACCCCAAAAAAACCAGCTAGCAAAGTCTGGCTGCAGGCATCAGAAGGCAGCTGTCTGCACATGGAGCAGCTGGGAGCAGCTAACCAGAGCCACTGGTAGCTGTGGTCCCAGTTTGGGCTGAACCAGTCCTTCTTGGTGCCTTGAGCCTTCCTCCAAGTTCTGATCAGAGTGAGAGAGCAGGAAAGATGGAGTTTCTCCTTTCTGGTAGAGCAAGGAGGAGCCTACTGCTGGTGAGGTTTGGCAGAAGGACAAATGAGTTGACAGATTTTGGCAATCTGCTTTAGGAAATGGGTTTGTTATCCTTGGGGAAGTTAAAATTCAAATATCTCACAGCCAGAAGAGATGTGTGGGTGAACTAGAAAGAGATGGAAAAAAAATTCTGGGCACTCTGGTTTTCAAAACATGGGTTATTGGTCATCTGGAATTTGTTTTCCTTTCTTTAGAGTTGCAACTTATTTGAAGTTTGAGCTTCTAGATGGCAATGAGAAGGAAAAGAATTGTTTTGGCTGTGAGAACAAGCTCTTTGGTGGGGACCCAGTGGGAACAGGGAACTCCCTCTCTCAGCATGTTGTGGGTGCCAGAAGTTTAGATGCAGTGTCTGGGAAATTTCATGGAGTCCAATTCTAATGGAGGCTGTCAACAGCAAAGGCAACTTTCCAAGAAATCTGTGAGTTATAAGTGATTTGGAGACTGGCAGAGCAACCTGGAGAAGAATCACTGCATTCCCACTTTTTTCTTCTGCTCCTTCCTTTGTATCCACATACTGGTCCTTCCTGGAGACAGGATATTCTGTCCCCAGATAATCTGACCCCAAATAACCTGGTCTAAGACAAGCAGGCTATCTCATACTTGATGATCTCAACTGTGCAATGAAATAATGTCCTTAGCACACAGTAAGCAACCAAAAGTCAGAATTATTAGTCTCAGCATGTTGTCACATGCAGAGGTGGTTCTGGCTTCAGTGATAGCACAACTCACCTCACTGGAACTTTATAAGCCTCACAACATCTTTCCTTGCTTTCTGCTTTAGCAGTGGCAAGCATCAGGGCCAAAATCATACCACAGGTTTAGAAGAACATTTTGTATAAAACAGCAATAGCATATGCCATTCTTGGTGAAGATAATAACAACAGTTGAGAATATTTAGTGGTGATGTGTGGGGAGGTAAAAAAAGGATCCACATTTTTGTAAAGGACTTTGCAAGTGCATCCTACACATCCTTATTTGAGCTCATTTGTTGCCATATTTCCATCTTCTGTGAACTTGGATGGAATCAGCAAAATTCCCAAGTAAAGATTTACAACAACTTGATACAACTTGTGGCAAAGGTCCATCTACCTGCATACTGATGTATCTTTAGTGAAGGTGCTAACACATTGCAGAGACTTTGTGTGTCTGTGTGCCAGCACAGCAACCCTCAGAGAGGATTTTTCCAGCTGGGCTGAGCACAAAAAGAAACGGTTTGCAGGAGGAAGTTATAAAGTTGTTTAGGTAACATGGCAATGGCAATATTCTCATGGCAATATTCTCAGCTTTCTAGTCTATAACAAATAGTCTTGTCTTGTTTGTTGCATCTTTCCAAAAGCTAACCTTTTCTGTTCTTTCTTTAAACGCTATAATTCTCTTAGTTCTATAGTATGTTATACACATGCACACAGATTCATGCCCATTACATTATTTTCTGAAGACCCCACCAACTAAAAAGCATTGGAGATGTCAGTAGGCACATGGGGTTGTAAACAGGATGCAGGCCTGGGACAGAACCTTGTCCTACAGTCCTGCACAGTGTGGACATGTCATCTGGGGCAGCACCATGGATGCTATTGCTTCATTGTTTCATGGCATGAATGTGACTGTGAAAAAATTGTGTATTTTGCCCTATTTCTGTCACCATATAATTATTAACAGAAGTGTATTGCTGCTACACTGCTCATAAGGATAGCATAACCTTTGTGCATCTCCTGCTTTTGTTTATCTAATAATGCCTTTGTAACTTGCCTCTTTTCCACAGAGGTTACAATGTGTGCTTGCAGTGCAGCACAGCAGAGACTGGTGAAAATTTAATATGATGGAGAAATTATTGTTCTGTCTGAAATACTCCTTACTGGAGAATAAAATGCATCTTACACTTTGTGTCAAAGTGTAAGAAATTTCTACTGGGGTCATGGCTAAGGCAGAGAAAATAAATTTTTTTTGTTGCTCACCTGAACATTAGGAAAAGGGGGAGTAGTGAAGTAATTTTGGACATTCTTGAGAAAGAAAATATATTAGTAATACTCTTTGTTTCCTTTCTGTGTCATAAAGTAAGATTGGTCAAAGGAAGAGATGATCTTTTGGTGGAGATGACACAATATTGCTCATAGGTGCTTTTACTTCTTAAAATGGCTTTTTGTTTCAAAAGTGAATAAGAACCTGAAAAGGCTAATTAAACCCAAATAAAAATTATACCTTTTCTTGTGATCAATCTATCCCCTCAGTTAGTGAATAGAGTCAGTCCTCAAAGCTGAATTGCTCAGTCATGAAAAAAGCTCTTTACCAGAAAATGTTTCCAGATTCTATTTGCAGTGCAATTATCCACAGCTTTAAGATTGCTTTGATTTATTACTTGTAAACTTCATTGTTTTTCTACAACCTCATTACAAAATTATTTGTGAAATCAGGAAATAAGTCTTATTACTTCCTAATCATTTTAGATGCAAACTGTCTGGATGTTTTCCAGCTAATATATCAAATGATCTCCCTCTCTGAAAGGGTCCTACCAAAATTTGGGCACACATAATGGTAGATAATTAATTATATTAATCACAGCTAGTAATTTCAGATGGCTGTCTGAATGAGACACATACTAATGCATAAGTTTAAAAAGATGCCAAGATCCATTGCTGGGATCTAACAGGAGACAGGTCATCTACAATATCACTCACACTTCAGAGTATAAATTATGTAGGTTCATAATTTCGTAAAGACAGAATTGCAATTATGTTCCCTGTGCAGTAATATCCTTCTAGAATTACTTTGTCAGTCTCGTGTTTTTTAATTTGGTTTTTAGTATGCGTGTGTAAACTGCTGTCCAGGGAAACTGGCAAGGCAAACAAACTTCCAGGGACCTGCCAGGCCATGTCACTTGGTGAAAACAGGTGAGAGGAGCAGAAGAAGTGACACAGTGCTCACCTGTAAGCTGGGCACAGCTCCTGCACGGTCACACCGTAGTGCCTCTCTCCCCTTGCATCAGGAAAGTGTGATATTGGATGGGATCTGACTTGCCCCTCTCACAAATGCCACTGCACTTTACATGAATTCATATCTCCAAGCAATTTTCTCTCCCAAACGCTCCATGCCTCTGATTCCAGTGCCTGGGAAAATGTCATTAAAGTGTTGTCCCACACAGAGTGAAGGAACAACAGCCCATGAAGTTTAATCTGACATCTCTTTCTATACTCAAGGAAGTCAAGTCTGAAACCATGTAATCATTCCCCCAAGGCATATTATCTACTCATAGTCATTAGACTCTCCTGCATAAAAAAGACATGTAAAGAGGGCAGCAATTAGATCTGAAGAGAAGTACACATGAATAATATGGTAATTTAGTGACTTATTTTCTGGGTTTGGAATACAGAAAGAAAGATTCTCACTTTCTCCTATCTGAACTTGCTAGCATAGCTTAATGAATGACTATTTTACCTGATATTTAGTTTTACAGACTGATTTGTGATATTCAAAGGCTGAGTTGTGCTGCTGTCTCAGGTAACTCACATTTCTTTCTCCTGAATGGACACAATCATTACCAACACAAATACTGTCATGTAAAAACTGCATCTCTAAATTCACTTTCCATGGACAATAAAAAGCAATTACTTGCATATTTGCAGAAAGGAGAATGAAACTTGCATAAGCACAGATGAAACAAGTTAATTTCAAATTCTTATGGGAAATTTGGTAATAATTTGCTCTGTTATTCACCAAGGCCTTCATGAAAAGCAGAGAGAAACAACGTGAATCATCTAGCAATGTTTTGCTATTGCTTTTCATATATGCATTTTAAATGAAAAGAGACCTGATGGTAAACAAACATCCTCAGAGTATTAACAGCTGTCTGCAAGTGGTCTAACTATTTAGCAAGTCAAATAGTGATTTCAGAGAATTTATTTTACACAGTAGGTGGGATAGCATATGACAATAAATACCACATTTACTGTGATTTGGCAGGTGACTGGGTGCTCATTAAATAGCTGTAAGACAATTACTTGTGATCCCCTGGCCTTTCCTGAATTTACAGCCTTTTCAGCAGAATGTTACTCCAGGAGCAACCAGTTTTTGAGCTCTGAGCCATGAAAAGTTGTGGATGGATTTGTGCATATTTTGCGTGTGTGTGAGTGCTTGATTTTTGTTTGATTAATTGTTTATTTGTTTGGGTTTTTGTTTATTAAAACATGTACATTTTACACTCACTTGAGAATTCACAGGCATAACGAGATTAATAATGTGTGTTGAATGAATGTTCAGTTTAAGAGAAATCTGGGCTGTGGCATATTCAGTGCCCCATGGATAAATGCAGAGAAGACCTCAGATGAGAAAGTTTCAGACAGATGAGGACAGGAAGGTGATGGTGGTGCGAACAGAAAAAGGAGTAGTGATGACAGGGACTCAGATGGAGGTAAATTTAGTGAAAAAATACATTTTTGACATGCTATTTTCCCAAAAATCAAAGTAAAAACAATTGCATTTTTTGGTTTGGATGTCTAAGCTGTGCAAAATGCCAAATCAGTCTGCCTAGTGAAGCAATTTCTTTTTTTCAGCAGTTTTTCCTCTGTGTTTTTGGCTGCTTACTGCCTGGCCATTGACAGCCTGGGCAAGAAAAATGATGTCTGGTGAGCTCTGGATTTCTGCTGAGGAGGCATGTGCCCTGTGTGCCCTGTGTGCCCTGTGTGCCCTGTGTGCTCTGTGTGCCCTGTGTGCTCTGTGTGCCCTGTGTGCCCTGTGTGCCCTGTGCCCTGTGTGCCCTGTGTGCCCTGTGTGCTCTGTGTGCTCTGTGTGCTCTGTGTGCCCTGTGTGCCCTGTGTGCTCTGTGTGCTCTGTGTGCCCTGTGTGCCCTGTGTGCCCTGTGTGCCCTGTGTGCTCTGTGTGCTCTGTGTGCCCTGTGTGCCCTGTGTGCCCTGTGTGCTCTGTGTGCCCTGTGTGCCCTGTGTGCCCTGTGTGCCCTGTGTGCTCTGTGTGCTCTGTGTGCTCTGTGTGCCCTGTGTGCTCTGTGTGCCCTGTGTGCCCTGTGTGCCTTGTGTGCCCTGTGTGCTCTGTGTGCCCTGTGTGCCCTGTGTGCCCTGTGCTCTGTGTGCTCTGTGTGCTCTGTGTGCCCTGTGTGCCCTGTGTGCCCTGTGTGCCCTGTGCTCTGTGTGCCCTGTGTGCCCTGTGTGCCCTGTGTGCCCTATGTACCCTGTGTGCTCTGTGTGCCCTGTGTGCCCTGTGTGCTCTGTGTGCCCTGTGTGCTCTGTGTGCCCTGTGTGCCCTGTGTGCCCTGTGTGCTCTGTGTGCTCTGTGTGCTCTGTGTGCTCTGTGTGCCCTGTGCCCTGTGTGCCCTGTGTGCTCTGTGTGCCCTGTGTGCTCTGTGTGCTCTGTGTGCCCTGTGTGCTCTGTGTGCTCTGTGTGCCCTGTGTGCCCTGTGTGCTCTGTGTGCCCTGTGTGCCCTGTGTGCCCTGTGTGCCCTATGTACCCTGTGTGCTCTGTGTGCCCTGTGTGCCCTGTGTGCTCTGTGTGCCCTGTGTGCCCTGTGTGCTCTGTGTGCTCTGTGTGCCCTGTGTGCTCTGTGTGCTCTGTGTGCCCTGTGCCCTGTGCCCTGTGTGCTCTGTGTGCCCTGTGTGCCCTGTGTGCCCTGTGTGCCCTGTGTGCCCTGTGTGCTCTGTGTGCTCTGTGTGCTCTGTGTGCCCTGTGTGCCCTGTGTGCTCTGTGTGCCCTGTGCCCTGTGCTCTGTGTACCCTGTGTGCTCTGTGTGCCCTGTGTGCCCTGTGTGCTCTGTGTGCCCTGTGCCCTGTGCCCTGTGCCCTGTGCCCTGTGTGCCCTGTGTGCCCTGTGTGCCCTGTGTGCCCTGTGTGCCCTGTGCCCTGTGTGCCCTGTGTGCCCTGTGTGCCCTGTGCCCTGTGTGCTCTGTGTGCTCTGTGTGCCCTGTGTGCCCTGTGCCCTGTGTGCTCTGTGTGCTCTGTGTGCTCTGTGTGCCCTGTGTGCTCTGTGTGCTCTGTGTGCCCTGTGTGCTCTGTGTGCTCTGTGTGCCCTGTGCCCTGTGTGCTCTGTGTGCCCTGTGTGCCCTGTGTGCCCTGTGTGCCCTGTGTGCTCTGTGTGCCCTGTGTGCCCTGTGTGCCCTGTGTGCTCTGTGTGCTCTGTGCCCTGTGTGCTCTGTGTGCTCTGTGTGCCCTGTGTGCCCTGTGTGCTCTGTGTGCTCTGTGCCCTGTGTGCTCTGTGTGCTCTGTGTGCCCTGTGAGCTCTGTGTGCTCTGTGTGCCCTGTGCCCTGTGTGCTCTGTGTGCCCTGTGTGCCCTGTGCCCTGTGCCCTGTGCCCTGTGTGCCCTGTGTGCCCTGTGTGCCCTGTGTGCTCTGTGTGCTCTGTGTGCCTTGTGTGCTCTGTGTGCCCTGTGTGCCCTGTGTGCCCTGTGTGCTCCGTGTGCTCTGTGTGCTCTGTGTGCTCTGTGTGCTCTGTGTGCCCTGTGTGCTCTGTGTGCTCTGTGTGCTCTGTGTGCCCTGTGTGCCCTGTGTGCTCCGTGTGCTCTGTGTGCTCTGTGTGCTCCGTGTGCTCTGTGTGCCTTGTGCCCTGTGTGCCCTGTGTGCTCTGTGTGCTCTGTGTGCTCTGTGTGCCCTGTGTGCTCTGTGTGCCCTGTGTGCCCTGTGCCCTGTGTGCCCTGTGTGCACTGTGTGCCCTGTGTGCCCTGTCCCCAGTGCCACCATGCTTACCACACATTTACCAGAGAGTTCCATCACATTTACCATACAGTTACACCACGTTCACACCACATTTACCGTGCACTGCTGACCCCCTGCAGTGGCAGAACCCTGGGGTGGCTGCCAGGTCACACACATGGTGACAGTGGGCTTTGGCAATGGCTCACTGGCAATGGGAGAGGAGTGGCTGGAGCTGAGCAGAGGAAATACCCCCGGGCAGGGTTGATTGTAGATGTCTCTGACAGGGCTTGGTGCAGAGCTTTCACCACCATAACCTGCCTCTGGACCACACCATGGCAGTAAGAGGTGTTTTTCAAAAATCATATCTTTATCCAGGTCATGGAAACAGTGGGAAAGGATCAAATGGCGTGTATAGAGAGAGTAGGCCATTTCGTAAAGGTGCAATCTTTCAGTAAGTACTCAGCTGCTTTGTCTGTGCTCAATTTTAATCAGCAAGACATTTTCCTTTCTCTTCTTTACAGAAAGCAGCTCCTTTTTGTTTCCTGCCTCAGAACACTTTAACTTCTGCCCTGTCCCCTCCATAAAATTTCATGGAAGAGCTTTGGACAGCTATGCTGAGCACTCCTCTGTGTGTGTAGCTGCTCTGTGCTAAAACACATGGCTGTGACAGGCTGCCTTCCTATTCAGCACTTACATTTTTTATCTACCTAATAAGGTTTTCTCCTTTCTCCTGTTTTCTCCATTTAATAACAGCCTACTGAAATCCATGGAAAATCTCCTGTTGCTTCAAGAGGCTGAAAATTACGGTGTAAATTTTATTCTTGGCTTTATTTAGGCTGAGAATTCACCCCTAATGTCTGAACTAGTTTGGAGTCTGATTTTGCCATGACAAGTTTCAGTTCTGAGATGAAAGTGGTGTTTTTACTTTATGGTTGTGTACCTCCAAAAAGGAGAGATCCTGTTAGTCAGGGCTATTGCAGAACGAGCAATCAGGCGATGAGGAGCTGCTCCTTAGGGATGTTCTTCTCCTCTGATCTTCACATAACAACACCTGGTGGGAGGAAACAGTGTTCCAGAAAAGTACATCCTGATCTGGCAGCTGATGTTGATTATGTTGGGAGAAATGCTACTGTCTCTCTTGATTAGGGAAATAATTCTTTTCATCTGAATTAAAGCATCTTTGAAAAGTTTCCATCTGAGATCTGCAATTGTCTTACTGCTGAGTTTGTGTGATAAGGTCTCACTTGGGGATTAAACTTACCCAGTCCTTGAAAATTGTAACTTCAAGTCACAAAACCACGGTGGGTCTTGGAACATATCTCTTGTCCAGTATATTTTATTATATTTATTGCTTTGGGCAAAAGGGAAGCTAAAGTAGTTAGTGTAAAGCACTCTGAATTCCTCATCCAGGACACAAAAGTTTTGAAGCTGCTGCACTAGTCTTCAACAGAAAAGCAATTAATATTTTATAAAAGGCATAGCTGGGTCTGATGGGAATCTCGTACCACAGTAAGTAGATTTGAAGCTGTTTTTCAAATTGACTGTTTGAGACCTGTCAGTATGGCTGTCTATTCTTGGGCTACTTGAGAGCCACAAACTTACAGATCTTCAGAAGGTATGTGTCAAAAGTGGAATTTGATGCTTCTTTTTTTTTCATAAAACCTGTCTTCCACAGCCTTTTACATTGTCTGTTTCCACACATCCTTCCAAAATATGTCACCAGCTTCCTCAAGGAGCTGTCATAGATCTCAATATTGTTTTTGTTCTATGCTCTCCTAAGGAAATAAGGCAGGGTTTTATTGTATCCAGTCTGTGTCCTACTTCTTCAAATTCATATATATATATATCCATTTGGTAATTTTTTTTTGTTTTCTTTTTCAGTTTGAAGGGTCTTTTTCTCAATGGAGGCATGCTCTGTTTCAGGTGAAGGCATGCTAGAAAGTAGACCCAGCTTGCATTTCTTTATGTTCTTTAAGGTGTTTAAAATAATTTCTTCATATGCAATCTGCCAGGAAATACATGGGCAGAGATTTTATTCATGTTCTTAGGTAGAAGAAATTATGGGTGGAAAATTAGGAGCAGCCTTCTGTAGGTATGTGAGAAGCAGAGATATTGGGTCTGATCCCAAGTGTTCTCCTGTACACATAGCCAGATCCACAGCTGGTTTATTTACTTCTATCTTCCTCATAGACGTAAAGCACAGAAAAAGTATTGTGTCACAAAAGAAGAAACACTGTTAAAGCTCAGCATAAATATTTCAAGATTAACAAATTCCTTTAACAGGGAAGCAAATGTAGAGTGACCTCATTCTAGTCAAAGGCTCAAAACCAAAATAAATTCTGGGCACCAATGTATTTAATGGATGTGTTTCTAAACCTCAAGGGCCTCACTTTTAGAAGAAGCATCATTTCACACTCCTGTGCTGTCCAGTTGGGGTTTTGTAACTGCTGAGATACCCACATAGCCTTTAGCTGAGTCACACTTGCTTTTCCTAAATGCCATTCAAGTCCAGCAAGATGCCATACCCAATTAGCCACTTCTGCATCCCTGGTTTCTGGAGACTGGGAGACAGAGAGGGAAGGATTGCTGTGTTTTATGTTTGTTTGTGCTTAAAGGCAGGGAAGTGACCTGAAAGAGAGGTGGATTAGGGCAGAGGTGAGCAGGAAGGGGCTCTGGTGAGGAGGGTGCTGCACCAGGAAGGGCAATCTGATAACAGATGGCAACTCAGAATCTTCCAAGGAGTTGCAAAGAGTCAGACACTGACTCTGAGGTGGAGCAGCATGCTCAGAGGGAAAACAGGGGCTGAGATATACCTTCTCCAAGGGCTGTTAGTTGAAAGAAGATAAATATATTCCTAGAAAAAGTTTCCCGTTCCACCAGAAATCAACGTCAACTGTTTGTCAAACTTACACTAATGTCTGTGAGAACCTGTCTGTAAAAAAGTCTAAGTGAGCAAACTACTTCAGTCAATTATTCCTACTTACAGACAGAATGTACTCTTGATTATCTTCTTGTTCCATGTGTTACAGCAAAAGCATCTGGGTAACAACTGAAGGGATGCTCCAAACACAGGCTAATCCAGCCTCCCTTGTTACTGCCTTTCACATAACGAGGCTGTCTCTGACAATCTCCACATTATCTCCCCTATGAACAGGGCAATAAGAGAGTTTTCAAATGATCCATTTGTATAACTCAGATAATCTGTATAGGATCCAGTTATAGCTTTTCATGAGCAGAGCCCATCTGTTCGCTGTTGCCCTCTCTGCTCTCTCCACACAGAACAGAGAGAATATATTTGGGGAACAGAGATGTAACTGCTGCATCCTTCAGTGACTGTTCAGACAATCTTGTTTAGATATTCTGATGCATTTGTCTGATGAATTTTTAGAGACATCCAGTGATCAAGACAGCAGCTTTGTCACTCCATGTCACTATTTTCATACATGCCATTCTGTAGCTAAAGTCATTCTTCCTACAAATTATTACTGATTTCCTCTTATTCTTTCACAGAGAACATGAAATACAAGTTTTTTGCATATTTGAGGGCTGTTGTATACTTTCCCATAATCTCACTTCTTTCTGATTCTCTCATTCTTACCACATTCTCGCTATCCTGTTTTGGGGGGTGGGGGGGGAGGTTGTCTCTCTTGCACTCTCCCAAATTTTTCAGAAATATTTGTAACATGTGCTCAGAGCCAGTGACTGATTTCTGGCTCAGACTCCGCTATACTAATTATAGTGGAATAATGATGACTGATGTTTTCAATATGTTATACATGGAAGATAATTTCAAAATAGAAATTGCATTTTGTAGCAGGAATAAATGTTAGAATCACAGAATGATCTCAATTGGAAGAGACCTTCAAAGAGCACCAATCCTCCTTGTCAGGGACATCAAGGTCCACAAATCCCCATTCAACATGACCTCGAACCATTCCAATGGTGGGACATCCACAATTTTCCTGGACAACCTCTTCCAGTGTCTTGTCATCTTGATAATAAAAAATGTTCTTCCTTATGTCCAATCTAAACCTGCCCTCTTTCAGTTTAAAACTGTTTCTTCTTGTCCTGTAACTAGAGGCCTTGGTAAAAGTATCTCTTCACCTTTCTTACAAGCTCCTTTGGTGTACTGAAAAGCCAAAATAAGGCCACCTTGGAGCCTTCTCTCCTCCAGGCTGGGCAAACCCAGCTGTCTCAGCCTGTCTTTTCCAGAGAGGTTGTCTACCCCTATGAGCATCTTCATGGCTTCCTCTGAACTTTCTCCAGCAGGATGTTAGGGGTCCTATGTATAGCTGGACACATTACTCCAGGTGAGCTTTCCCAGAAGTTGAATAGAGAGGCAGAAGCACCTCTCTTGACCTGTTGTCCATGGTTTGTTTTATGCAGCACAGGACGTAGTTGGTTTTCTGGTCAGTGAGTGCACCTTGCCAGTGCATCTGTAATTTTGCATCCACCAGCATCCCCAAGTCCTCCTCTGCAGAGTTGGTCTCAATTTCTTCATCCTCCAGTCTATTTCTGGATTGCTCCAACCCAGGTGCAGGACCTGGCACTTGGCCTTGTTGAACTTCATGAGGTTTGCATGGTGCCACTCCTCAGAGCTGTCCAGGTGCCTCTGGTGAATCCATTCCCTCAAGCAAGGATTGCTGCCCCTCTCAGCTTGGTGGTCTGTAAACTTCCTATGGTGCACTTGACCCCACTCACTATGTCACTGATCAATATATGAATTAGTACTGGTCCCAGTATGTACTTTTGAGGGACACCATTCTTTACTGGGTGCTGACTATACTCTTGCATTGAACACACCTTTTTCCTGAAAAATTCCTTAGTTAATTTTTTTTTTTTATTCCTGATGTGTTTGTGCAATCCATTCTGATTGCCTTACTTGATTCCATGAGAGCAGTATGTGATTGTGCTGTTTAGCCTTTCTGTAGACTTTTCTGTGGAAAATTAGACTGTTATTTTCATGATTACTTCAGGGAGGAGAAGGGAAAATCAGACTGCAACTCAACCGATTAGATCTCTGTTGGCAGTTTTACTCTTCTAAAAGGATTATGCCTTTTCATCTTTTATATCCATAGCTATAATGTCAAGTTTTATCATTTGACTTTATAACCTCTGAGATTGTCTCATTTCTACAGTATGTTACCCCACCTCTAGGGACATGGCAATTTAACTGTTGCTGAACATTTTGCCAGGAGAATAAGAGAACAACTTTTGTGTCTTGATACCACAGATTTCAACTGTTACTGATTTATCATACTTGGCTGCCTTGATGAAATACTGCAGCCAAGATTTAAGGTATTTGTATAGCATATAGAGGGTAGCAATAATTCTGCACTGATTCATGCTTTTAACAACCACAGTTATTCCTTCTGACATAGGAAAGCTATAAAGCATCAGCTGAAAATCTGATGATTTATGAAACATACTGACTCATTAGATACATGAACGCTGCAGAAATTTTGGAACAAATTACCTTACTTGCAATGAAAGTTAAAAATATTTATCTCTCTTTTCATCCTGAACTATTTGAAGGCATTTCTTAGACTTTTGGTAGCCAACATAGATATGTGACATAAGAATCATCTGTATTCCCTCAGGAGCAAACAAGGGAATCACAGGAAAACAAAGCAACATTATAGCTGATAATTAGCAGCTGTCACAGGAGCTATATACAAAATAATCACTATCCCAGCTCAGTTGCTAATGCTGTGCTTTACCCAAGGAAAGTTTTCCAACATATCTGCCCTAAAGTTCCTATTTACAAAATACCTAATGTTGAAAGCCATGTAGAGACCCTGAAGGGCTGCCAGCACAACCAGAGCTTATGGCTCTCTTGCTGTCTCTATGTAAACAGTATGTCTTCATCAGTATGGGTTAACACCCTATCGTTAGGCACAGCTTGTTGGATATAATATTTCCTCAGCACTGTACAAACATGAACTCATTATCTTCAGCTCTCGCAAATTGGGTGGCTGATGGTACAATCTCACTTTCACAAGTCAAGAAACTAAGGTAGGAGGCAAAGCACACTAATTAAGCTACCATATGAGACAATGTAAGGTGGCAGAAGCATATTTAAAAGTTGCCTTTGGGTTTCTAGATGATCAATGAAGAATAGGGTGTGATTTATGTCATCCTAAAGTCGATACCTATGTTTGGCTAAATGACTCACCCTATGCTTCACTGACTCTGTGGACTTGCTTTCTATTAACTATAATAGGAACACAAGAAACTTGCTCAGATGTCAATGTTTGCATTGCTGGATTGCTAATTTAGTTAGGTAAGTTTTGGGAAGCTAAGAAATACAAACCCTGCCCTAAAAGCCACAGTGGAATGCAAATAACACACTGAAATGTGTTATTTGTGAATAACAGTGTTATTTGTGAACACACAGTGAAATGCAAATAGGGGAAGCAGTCACAGCACCAAGCCTGACAGAGTGCAAAAAGCGTTGGGACAATGCTCTCGGGTATGTGATGTCATTTTGGGGTCTGTCCTGTGCAGGGCCAGGAGCTGGCCTTGATGACATTTGTGGGTCCCTTCCACCTCAGGGTATTTTATGATTTAGGATACTTTTTGAATCCCCATTAAGCTGATGAAAACCAGACTGCTCTAACCCTTTTGTTAGAATCAAATTACCAATAAAGCCTGCATAAAATGGCCTTTTGTCCTGCCATGACCAACTGTCTCTTCCCTCTAAGAGTTACCTATAGTCACAAACCCCAGAAACAATTCCTCTGCCATGAGTGTCACCTCTCTGCTTTGAGTACATGCAGTGAGTGAGACCATGGGGCAAATCCAGAAACCTGCTACCTAAGGCTGCCAGATGAAAGCTGTCTGCATGAATGATGGAAAAGCGCAACTAGGATGGCATATTTAGGCATTTACTATGTATTCCAGATTTCAGGGATGTGACTGGCTTCTTTTCATTGACTGCACAGAGAATCAGTGTGTGCCAGTCTGTGTGCTGCGCTGCTTTCACAAACATCTGAGGAGTGTCAGGAGTCTTAGGAGACTGAACAATGAAAGTGAAGCTAACTGGTTATACTGATAATTATTCTGGTGTTAGGATTAAAGCCTTTAGAGACTGTGCAGCTTAGACCAGTAAACATGTGAACGGATGGCTCTTCATTAGAAAGCAGTTGGGGAAAAAACAGGAATAGAAACTCAGGAGATAAATTAGTTCAGTTTCTTTTCATACATTTCCTTTTTTTGCAAAGAAAAAGGGGTTATGTTTTAAAATGCTGTCCATTTTTAAGGTGCAATGCAGGTGTATTTTGGGGAGCCACGTGAAATGCTTTCAAGGTTTCCTAGGGAGCATATGGTTAATTGAAAAAAAAAATAAACCTCAACAAACAATGACACAAAACAGAATACCAGTGGCTAGCACTTATCCCATCCATCAGACACGTGCTGAAGCATAAACATGGGAGCATATTAGCAGTTATTGATGCCATCTGGTCTTTTTTCTATTGTGATTTTATAACAGTTTCTGCATTTTAACAGAGCCACATTGGAGGGAATTGCTAGAGAGATGTAACAGCCGTCCAAGCACAGGAAATTTAAACAGTTAATGATGCAGAAAATGCATGAGAAATGAGGTTGGAAGTTTGGCATCCCAACTCATAAACAAAAGGTAACAGCAGCCACAAGAGCAACAAACAACACATCTGTCGATTTAAGAACTGAAGTTTTTCCATCTAGGAAAGGAAATTACCATCTAGAGATTAGAAACAGTGTAAACCACCATGACCCAGGAGCACACTTAAGAGGAAAGGCAATTTAATCAATCTTTCAGCTCTTCTGAAGTTTCTTCAGGAGCAGGGAAGATGCAGAGACTGTGTTTGCTGAGGGCTGAGGGGTGAGAAGCTGTACACAGCAAGTAGATCTGCAAAATGGGCTGCCTGAAGTGAGCTGGTAGGACAAGGGGCAAAGGCTGGATATTGGGAAGAAATTCTTTACTCTGAGGGTGGTGAGGCACTGGCACAGGTTGCCCAGAGAAACTGTGGATATCCCATCCCTGGAGGTGGTCAAGGCGAGGTTGGATGGGGCTCTGAGCAACCTGGTCTAGTGGAAGGTGTCCCTGCCCATGGCAGGAGGGGGGGATCCAATGATCTTTAAGGTCCCTTCCAACCCAAACCATTCCACAATTCCATGATTCCATGACATTTTTACTGTGTTCTACAGGGCTTGATTGTAAGATGCAGGAAGCTGAGCTTGTAAATCCATGCACAGTTTTTGTGCCTAATGAAAGTATTTTCTAGTAGGATTTAAGAATATTGTTAAAACTAAACCTGGGAAGAAATGTAGGATACAGGTATCTGTGCCTGGAGAAATACTGTTTTAGAGTTTAAAATACAACTGTTCTATTTTATTCCAGGATGACAATATTTTTTTTTTTTTCTCGTTTAAACAACAATATTAAGGCAAAGCCACAAAAAATCCAACTGATCAGCTACAACAACCAACATGAGCCCATCAAGTGGGTCTACAGCTGATGGCTGAATGCAAGAATCTGTGATACGGAAATCTACACTCACACCAAATACCATACCAGGCTGTCCTAAGCTCTCCTGTTACAGCTGTCTCATGCTAAACAGCAGTAGAATATTAATTGAATTAGCTATTTGGTCTGATCTTCCCATATCTGAAGGCATTCTGAGACTCTGACTAGGATTTCTATCTTGCTTCTGAAGAATCTCTTCTGGCTAAAATTAATGAAAACTCTTGTAGTCATATGAAAAGTTGCAGCAAATTTGAATTTTACAATAATGAAAAATAGCACACTACCAGAACATTTCCAAACAGGAAATGTGCAGTACCCTGCTTGGCTGTCTAACATTTCTGCTCTGATATGAACAGGGTAGAGCTTGGGAACCTCACAGCATCTCTGCCAGATTTCCTGTACAATCTTGCATGAGTCACTTAATCCTTTGTGCTTTGCTTTTATCCCCTCTCTCATCTCAGATTTCTGCTATTCTTTCTCAGTTGTATGGCAAATGTAGAATCATTTTGGGAAGGTGTTGGATGATGATATTTACTGTAGTTAAAGACTGCAAAAGAAAGTCCTTGTGTCTTTTTAACTGCTCTATAAACTTTGATTGCTCTGAAAGTTTTGTTGCTTCCATTACTCTTCACCAGCTTATCACAAGATAGACTTGTCATGTCTAAAGAATTTATCTTTTCATTATTTTCTCATTATTTCTACACATATTTCTTCCTAAATGATACATCAGAAGGAGGAAGAAAAATAAACACCTGCTGTTCCTGCCTATGTTCTGCAGCTAGAGAAAATTAGTCATTAGTTCAGTGGCAGCTCCCAGCCCACTTACAGAATCTGTGAAAGCTGACCTTACCCTACTGTGTTTTAGGAAAATGTCCAGCCACAGAGGGTAAGAAAAATAACAAATATTTTATTAAAGGGAAAAACTTAGGTTAAATTCTGCTGTTAGTAAAGGTGGGAGTGTATGCAGATCATGCAAAAGTGTTTACAGATCATTACAGATCACTTGGTTTTCACTCATAAAACTACAGCAGTGTTTCAGTGCAGAGCTCTGCATAAGGAAGTTGATCCAAATTACATAAATTTGATTTTATCAGTTATTTTATATGAAGCCTGTGATGGGATGTCATAGGCTGTTGTGTCCCCAGTTTATGAGGACCACACAATTGTGGTCACTGGTACCAAAGAGGATTGGTAGGAGCCTTTACCTTGTGAACACAAAGGGCTGTGGACAGAGGGGCTCCTGCACTTTTATCACCTCCTTGCTGGTTAAGCCAGAACAGCCCTGAGTGCAGCCATGTAACCCTGGGATTCCCCAATGCCCTGTAGTCACACCTCATAGGGGTTATCAAGCACATCAGGGTAATCAGATGCTTGGTACCAATCTCTTTAGGGGCAGAAGTACTTTGGGTGTATTCTGAAATGTTTTACATCTCCAGTGGCTGAAGTGTTCTTGTTTGTAGGTGAGATATTGCTGTCATGGTGTTGCTCACTGTTAACCAATCTCAGTACCAGATTTTTTTTTTCTTTTTGCATATTTTCTTGTGAGTTTTTTTTTTGTTTATTTTTGTTTGTGTTTTTGTTTCGATTATGGTTTTTTTTTTTTTGAAAAACAACCAAGAATTACATGGACACAAATTCCACCCTAGCTCTGGAGGCAGACACTGAGCACTACAACCAGTGCTGTACCTGACCTTATGTTAAAAGCCCAACCAAAGCCCATTAGGCCAAGAAAACCTTGCAGCAGTTTGCTTCAGACCTTGAGGAAAAAGCGGCCCACAGAAATAGGCAAAACCATGAAATTACATTTATTCAAAGCATGAAAATGGAGGAATAGAAGCAAATATGCTAATTTCCACTTAATTATTTCACAGTATATCATTACACTGTGAGATCCAACACAGCAAAATGTCAGCACCAAAGAAATAAACTCGCTTTCCATGCCACCTTCTCTCCTGAATTTTAAGAAGGGCTCAGCATACCTGTTTGCCTAGGAGAAAAGCTGCAATTAGTGCTAAATGACTGTTTCTGTAGCTGAATGGATGAGGTAGACACCAGCACTTGCTCACCACAGTCAGTAAATATCTGCACCATTCACAAACTGCACATTTCTTCACACTTAACATTCTTTTCATATCACTCCACTGAGAGCTTGACTGTAACAGCAAAAGTATTTTGCAATTTTAAGAGATGTCTCCCCACAGTGCTCCACAGACACAAATTAATTCAGCTTCACAGAGCTCCTGGTGTAAGACTTTATTCCATCAGTTAAATGGAGGGGAAAATGTTTTCTGCTATATATTAAAAAAAAAAAAAAAAAAAAAGAACAAGTTTGGGACCCTGGAGACTCAGTGACACAGGACTGATATGATACTTCAAACAGTAAAAACTGCAGAAGCCATCTGTAGCACAAAATGCAGATTGCTGCCCATGCTTATATTTGCTGGGAATCACTCAGCTCTGTACATGAATAAGATTCTTGCTTAACTTAAAATTGTGGGGGAAAATGACTATAAGTGTGCTTTTTCAATTGCTTCATCTGTTTCTCAGTTTTCTCTGCTTGTTTTCTGTTAGTATGAGAACTATATAGCCTGTTCAGATGGAATTCAGTGGAATGGTTAGGGAGGTTTGATCCTTCTTTTATTCCAAAATGTTTTCATTGATCTTCAGAATTTTCATTTCAGTCTTTATTCCTACTGAGTGAAATGACTCAAGAAAAGAACCACTGGCCTCTTTTAGAAAAATGGTCTGGCAAAATTCATTAACGAGACCTAAATCTGTCCTACAGCTGCAAGATTTTCTTTTAAGGTACAGGTGTGGTATCTTACTGTTTATCATTTGCTGAGATGTGCATGCTGGGTACACTTACATTCAACAATAGTAGGTCAGAATTCCATTTTAAATCCCCCCTGTGAGGGATTGAGGCAAAGCCATATGAAACAATAATAAAATAGCCCAGGTAGGAAGAGACCTTGAAAGATCACCTGATCCAATCAAAGGGAGCCTAGGTGAGATCATCTAGCACACCATACCGCCTCATCTTGAAAATCCCCAGTGATATGAACTCAGCCACATTCCTGGGGAGGTTGTTCCAGTGATTCATTGTTCTCACTGCAAAATCTTCACTTCCTATGTTAAGATTAAACCTCTCTTTGTGCAACTTGTCCTCGTTGCTCCTTCCCTTCTCCTTTGTGACTCCCTGTGAACACAGAGCCTTCATCCTTTTTCTAGGTACCGTTCTAAGTACTGGAATACTGTGATGATGTCATCCCCGAGCCAGCGCTTCTCATCCATCAGTCTTTCCTCACAGAGGAGGCTCTCCAGCCCTCTGATCACCTTCATAGCCTGCCTTTGGATTTTCTCAAGTCTGTCTGTGTCTTTCGTGAATTGTGGGGACAAGAGCTGGACACTTTACTCCAGGCCTAACATGTAAATTTTTATCCCTGTGGATGCAGTCCAGGGTCCCACTTATCTTCATTTAGCTTCATTTACCTTCATTTATCTTCTTTTACCTCCAATTACCTTCATTTACCTCAATTTATCTTCTTTTACCTTAATTACTGCAACAGCTTCACTGCTGACGTGTTCAGCCACTCATCCAGCCCGCCCCAGGGCCCCTTTCAGCACGGCTGTTCCCCATCCTCCCAGAGCCCAGCCTGTAAAGGGCTCTTTGGTTATGTCACCCCAGGGGCAGGAATCTGCCCGTGTCTTTGTTAAACTTCATACAGTTTTCACTAACTCACTGGGGTACAATCAGGAGCTCAGGAGGCAGCTGGGGTCTGCAGTGCTGTCGGAGGCCAGGACATCCCTCTGGCTGCCCTGGCTGTCTCGAGACCCTGGCAGGGGACTCAGAGACCCTGGCATGAAGTCAAAAACATCTGTGGCTTCGATTTTAGCCTGTGGAAAAGGCTGTCAATTTTGTATGAGGAATTACAAGCCACAAGGGTTTGAGTAGTGGGACATTTGAACTAACACAAGGTGGAAAAGTAGAATTTTGGGATTTTTAGAATGGGGTTCAAGGGGGTACAAGATGGAGGAAGTCGGGCATGGCCTAGCCTTCTTCTCCTTTGTCTTGTCCCCCATGTCTTGGTGTGATGGTGACACTTTTCTATAGGTTTAAGATAGAGATTCACTGTCTAACATAATGATAGGAATTGGTAAAGAAACTGTAAACATACATATGTAACTTTGGATACAAAAGGAAAACACCACCCGAAAGGGCAGAGCAGAATGCCATGGCCTCCTTGCTAGCTAGAGCTCGGCAGGTCAGAGAAAGAATGTTTAGATAAGAAGAAACAAACAACCTTGAAAGTGCAATCGGAAGCATTCCAGGCTCCTTCTTTGGCTGTGTCTGGCTAGGGAAGCAAAGATTCTTTATGATCTCGGGGTCCCCTGACCTTCTGAACCCCAAGAGAAATCAACAGAAGGTGACCAGGTTACTATGGCATAACTCTTCTTTGGTAAATCTGAGGTGGCTGATCAAGCTGTACTGAAATGGGTTGGATGAAAACAGCCTTGGAATTGAATTCCATCATGGATGAATTCCATGGTGGAATTCATCTCACATTATTTTAAGTGTTGCTAACGCAAGCAAAAATAGTTCTTACTGAAGATTTTTCTTCCATGTGGGTCTATGTGAATAATTATTTTTGTCTTTCCTTATGTGGATGACCATAAAAGGTATGTTCTCCCCTTTCCAAAGATAACAGAAGGTTTATAAGTGGAAGATGACAGGAATGGTATTTCCCTATTAGATGAAAACTGTAAGAATATGATTTCTTAAAAAATTTCTTGAAGTTTAAAAAAAAAATCTAAGTGTTGTTTAGAAAAAAATAAAATAACATCCTTTTAGAGTACTAAAAGTTATGAAATTCAGTGGGCAGAAAACATTTGATTATTCAGAATGTAAGGGAAATACCTTGTTTTCTTAAAGCTACTCATATATGTTACTTTTTAACAAAGACGAAATTAACATAGCCTGAATAAACGCAGAGAGCTGGACAAATCCAGGCAGAAAATGACATGTGATTATCTCAGTGTGACCAGTCAGAAAATAAGAATATTACATTTCTCTTTGGTACTCACCAAAGTAGAAGTATGTAAAAGTCTTAGTGCTTCTACCAAACTTTTTAATTTTCTTTTGTCTACACATAAAAGTTGATAATTTTTTTGAACTCCCAAGGCAATTCAACACAACAGCTGAATTAAAGCACAGCTTCCAGAAGCCTGGTCTAATTGCTCAGCTAGGAATGCAAAGTGTCTCTGAATAAGTTATTATTTTAATAGCAAAACCCTGTTAATGGGACCGGGATATTTTTTAGTTATTTAATAATATAAACAACATTTCCCTTTTCTATTTCCCAGAGCATCTTAACTCACTGGGCTCTTTCTGGTCAAAATAAGTCAATTCATATTATTTTGAAAATTGCTGGTGGCTTCTGTCACAGAGACTTTTAAATTAAGTGAGCCAAAATATGTACTCAAATAAAACTCACTTTACAAAACCATTTAAGGCTCTGTCAGCATTGATGCATTACAGATTCAGGATGCCAAATGGAATTGCTACTACACACATGACTTCAGGATTCCTAAGCTTTAGAAGGATAATCCAGCATGTGCAGTCACTCACTGTAAGGTGAGGGCTCTCCTCCAGGAGCTCCTCTTGGGCAATGTCCTCACCCACGGGGAGAGTCAGGAGAGATTGAAGGTTTATCAGTCAATAAAAGGTTGGTATTGTGCTTATTTCACTACAAAACAAGATCAGAATAAACCAGTGAAAACTGTAAAGTCAAGATGATAATGAGTCAAGAAATACAAGGAGTACATAATGGGGAGAATTAAATCTTGATTTGAACAGTGTTGTCAATGGCTCAGTCAGGAAGTAGAGGTATTGTGGTTTACAGGAGATGTTTGTTGATATTTTCATATGCTGTATTGTGCATGATATAAAATCAGTGTTGTTTTTCTGGGTGCACAATTGAAAAAATAACCATTAAAAGAAATGTACTCTTGAGAGACTTTCTCTCAAGAGACTTTAAAGACTATGCCTTCATCAGTTAGACAAATTCTTCTTACCAAGCCTTTCACTCCCAGGATTCAGAATTAGCTTCCATGTAAAGGGATAAGGATGCACTCCTTCCAAAAGAAACAGAGAAACTTGAATAGCATAAACGTAATAATGTGTAGCTAAAGCTGCTCTTCCTCAAGCAGTGCTTTCGTCAAAACTGATGTTCCTTATTCTGCTCATCTCAGCAGCCAGGCCCCTCTCAACGACTGGAGCTCTGATTGGGTGTCAAGCACCACAGATTCCTATTCAATTAATTAAAAAAACACAGAACCACATTTTAAATGGTATGGGGTTAGGTTGTCCCAAAGGGACCTTCAGACAACACCATGCAACAGAAGACATAAGTCAGCCCCAAGTATCTGGTGCAGAGATGGTTCATCCTTCTCTGGAGTTTCCAGGGGGGTCACTAGTTTGCTTTTCAAGAAGGAACAAAGAAACAGATGAAATACTGAATTTATTTTCTCGCCATTTTACAGGGTATCCAGTGTCCTTGCATATGTGTGCACTGAATTGTCCTTCTATTCTTATAAGGTGACTGCATCTTTTAATTGGATTTTCATGAAAATGTGTTTAGGTTTTCTATTCCTCTCTTCTTCAGGAGCTGTTTAAGGGCAACTGCAACAAAACTAAGGTGATAATAATAGTTAAAGGAAAATTACTCAATATAGCCATAAATACATTTGAAAATATAGTTGCTTTGTAGTTTAGCTAATATCAACTTGTTTATTTTCCCCCCAAAGACATACATATTAATGTATATACTAATAGATCTTAACTACTGTAGGTTTCCTGACAAGTTTGTCTGGGGTTCAGTTTTACTCATTTACCACAGAAAGACAAAGCTTCCTTGTGCTGGCACAAGTAGTCCCTCCTGGACTCTTACATCTGCTCAGGTTTCAGGGAGCAGATGCTAGGATGGATTTCAGATCTGAGATATGCAGCTGAATGAAAGAATGGCTTGTGACAGCAGCAGCTTCCAAATTTAGAAGAAAATGCTTTAAAAATGGGAAGAAAAATAACCCTCAATCCCAGATACTGTAAAGTGCACTGGAAACAGAATGATGGGCAGATAATGAATCTGTAAAAAGTCTCTTGCAAAGGCAAAAGAAGAGGCCATTGACACACAGGGGAATGACATCTCTCCTGATAATGGGTTATGGTTATGTTGGGCAAATTGATATATTGAAAAGAAACATTTTAAAGAGAAAAAAATATTAAAAGCAGATGTGATTTTTTTTTAATTTAGAAAATCATTGTAAAGTTAAAATGTTGGGGTCCAATTAAGGGCTGTAAATATTTTGATAACAGTCCTTAAAAGCTTGAAATAGGTTGTTTGTTCATCTAGTAACCAGCTCTATGCATCACATATGAAATCTTGAGGCATCGAAGTTTCCAGGCTGGAAATACTTCAAAGCCAACTTTTTAAAATAGCATCCTAGTCTTCCACTAAAATTTAAAGCAGATTCCTAAAGGATGTAAATCACTCATTTATTAGCCTTTAGTATGCGTCCCAGAGGATCCCAACCTGGAGCAGCAAGATTTGTCTGAAAACTTGCAGGAGTCACTAGATTATTTCCTCAGACTTCAAATCAAGTTCCATGATGGTTTATTTTTTAGGTTTTTCTTTCTTTTTTTTTTCTTTTTTTTTTTTTCTCAAGTCTGGAAATATTAATGAAATTATCTAGTAATATTTTAATGGAAACATCTCTTAATTTAAATTTATAATCAGCAAGGTAAATTAGCCACTTTCAAAGTCAATTGTTATTTACTTAACATAGCATAATTTCTCAATTAAATTAAAATTAGGTCTTTTTGAATAACCCGATTCAAATATTTTTTAATGCTTTTTATTTTCACTAAGAAATTAATGAGTGATTTTTGTCCTTTCATTGACGAGTTCATGGCTGATTTATTTTTTCTGTAAGCATTTCCATTGCTCGGCATTAGTAGTATATTAAATGTATTAAATTGGAGGTATATGAAATATAGATTAAACAGAAAAAATAAAAACTATTTCAGAGAAAGCATATAAGACTGAAGCATTAAAAATTAATGAGTCCTTGATTCTCTAGTATAACAAATATTTGACTGTCATCATGGAATAGATTAATTTTATGGTGTTAGGAGGATTTCCACATGTGGCATCATGGAGCATTGACTACCTAATGTGAATGTCACAGTGTTTTATTGCTTAAACATTGTGAACTTGATCCATAGATCACTGAAAGTCGCTGAAAGACTTTTACTGACATCTTTGAGATTTGAGTTGAACTCAGTATTTCCACAATTTGTTTTTTCCCTACTCTCAAGGAAGCTCCAGGTCAGTCGGAGCCAGTGAAAAGTTCATCTGTCACGAAGAACAGCTTTCCCAATGGACAGAAGTTCTATCACTGTCATTGGATTGAAGAGGAAAAAACACAGTCAGGAAAGGGCCAGAGCAGTTGTTGGACATTAGAGGAGGGCCAAGTGGATGCTCAGAAGGCTGGAACACCTCTCCTATGAAGAGAGGTTGAGAGACATTAAGTTGTTCAGCTTGGAGAAGAGGAGATTAGGAAGATCTTATTGTAGCTTTTCAGTACTTATAGGAGGATTATAAAGAAGAGAAAGACTGTCTTTTTACATGGGCAGATAGTGACAAGACAAGGAGTAATGGTTTCAAACTAAAAGAGAAAGTATTTAAATTAGATATTATGAAGCATTTTTTTTTTTTACTCAGAGGACGGTGAGGCAATGGCACATGTTGCCCAGAGAAGTTGTGGTTGTCCCATCCCTGGAAGTGCTGAAGACCAGATTGGATGGGGTCCTGAGAAACCTGGTCTTGAGGGTGGACCATGGCAGGAGGCTGGAACTAGATGGTTTTTAAGGTCCCTTCCAACTCAAACCATTTGGTTCTATGATTCTATGGCATCTATAGGCTCCCAGAGAAATAATTCGGATCTCTTCTATGCCTCAGTCTTACTACGTAACCTTAAACAAGTAATTCATTGTCATATTAGCAGATAAGTTGTTTCTTCTTTTAAACTTACAATGTGACTAACTAAGACAGAAAAACCTTATCAAACCTGATTAGGTTCCAGGTTGCCAAAATTGTTCAAGGTTACCCCCATCTGGAGCCATCACAACATTTTTTGTTTTTAAGAACAGAAAACAGGGCACTCTCTATATCCCCATCTCTAGCTAGAATGGTATCTCATTTTCTTTGAAATTAGTACAGTGAAAAAAAATATACTACAGCTCTTTGACAGGAGTGTTTGGGACTCTCTTATTACACTTGGTGGAGATACAGTGAGTTGGTGAAATCATGAAAGCGATTTCTTTGACTAGCTGTATGCACCTGCTTTAAGATGAATGATCCACCTTGTAAAGACCTTGAATGAGAGTTTAAAGTGATTTGGTGTGGATGCCTGCATTGAAAGAATCCACATTTAATCAGAGAACCCAATTTCTAAAATATTCTAATGTTATACAGCAACAGGGAAAGGGTCTTTTGCTGTGCTTATTTGTGTGGGACCCTTGTTTACCAAGCAGAAAATAGGAGTCTTAATGCCTAGATACTCAGGCGTACCCATAACTCTCACAAATTCCATTTTATTCATTCCAGAGCAGGTGGTGGTTACACAGTGCTTGTTTTGCTTGCCTGTGTAATCTCAGCAGAAATGAGGATTTAACTTGCTAAGTGCTACAGCTCAGGTAGGATGAACACAAAGCATTGCCAAGTAGGGCCTGTGCCAGTGGGGTGTGAGAAGCAACCAGAAGGCAACTTGGAGCTCAGATCTCCACTCTGTAATGGCACTCAGCTGTGAAACACAAAAAAGCATTACCTGGTTTCATCCAAAGAATAATCATGAACTTCATGCGCATCCATCCATCCATTGCTGGTCAAGCAGAGAGGATCAACCTGTCCCAGTTTAGTGTTTGCATAAATCCAAAGTGCAGAAGCATATGACTGATGATGGCTGAGGGAGAAATATTCACCTCAGTCAGTGCACAGCGATATCCTCTAATGCTTTACCAATGTTGTGTTCTCAAGGATTCCTGAAGAGAATCAGGAAGATTTCAGGTGAAGTGTCAGACAGTTATCTAGCATTAAGAAGTCTGTTCAAAAATGCTTTAATTTACCATTTAATGCAATTAAAACATTCAAATAAACTTGAGTTCAAAGACCCCGAAATCAGACCTTTTCTGAGTGAGTGAACCTCAGGAGTGAGGCATTACCAGTTTTTTAATTTACCACTCAGAAGAGTTTTGCTCAGGAACCACTGTAGTGGCTCATGTGCACTAAGGGCTGATGACAAGGCTGGGGCTAGAAAATGTGAGCTCTGCTGCTGGACCATGGTGGTGGCCATGAAGCCTGAAGTCACTGACCCACTGGTCTGCAGGGTATTTAGACCTCTCCTCTGTCAGGAGCCTTGTCCCTTGGTTACATGGGAACATGAACAGATAAAACACACTGCTGTAAGCCAATAATGGAAAAAGTTGATTTTTCAAACAGACTTCCCGTACCCAAGTTCTGCTTCAGATATAGTTTGCATACTTAAGATAGTATAAGTACTGGCAAAATTATGCAGACTATGCTTTAGAGGAAATAATATAGCAAACAGATCACGGCTGCAGGAAATTTAAAGAGAGGAGTGGCACAATTATTTGATCTGATATGGAGATTTTCTTTTTTGTATTAAATAATAAAGAGTGTTTTGCTACATCACATGTGTTCAGGTCAACTTCTCTTTCATTTGACCCTTTCAGCAGCTACCCTTTCAGAGCTGGCCAGTATAGCCTTAATTTAGAAATGCCATCCACCATTTGCTCTGGACCAGCAAGGAGAAGCTGTGTCCCCAGCAGACAAGGTGAACTTCAGCAGGCCAGCAGCTTGCTTTAACTCATTGGTAACATAATCACACTAAGCCCTGCCAAGGTTTTATGGCTGATTATTATTCCATCTCTTTCTCTGTTTTCACCTCAAATGCCGTTCACTCCTGGTTGCCATGGGGATGCTACACAGTATTAGTCTAACTTTATATTAGCCTTGTAACCTTGCATACTTTAAAATTCCTTAGGTTTCTTAGCAACTCGACTGAGTATCTGGATCTCTCAGCTATTCTCTTAGACAGGGACAGAACAGGTTTGCCACTCCTGGACATCCTCAATGCCTGTTAACCTGTGACAAGGGAGCAGATGATGCCTTGCCCACCTGTGCCCATCTCTACCCTTTTCCACAGACCTGTGGATATTCACTGAAGTTACTTCAGTATAAAGAGAGTTGTCACACAAGTAAGCATTTCCAGGCTGAACTCCTGCGAGGATTTGCACTGAAGTAGAATATTATTATTATTTTTTTAAACAGGAACAAAACCAGAAGATGGATAGAATATGAATAGATGAAATGTTAAGAATTCTGAAAAAAAGACCCCTTGAAAAAATGATGTTTGGACAAAAAGATGATATGGATATCCATTTCCATATGAAAGCAATATTGTGTAACTGAACCTCAAAACATCTTTCAACTATTTTCTAACCAAGAAACCTGCAAATGTTGTTAGATAGGACACTGACTGTAAGCCATTCTTGATACAACTCCATAGCAGAAAACAGAAGACTGCAATGATTCAGTGTCACAAAGTTCCCCATGCCAGGGGAGGAAAGGAGGGAAAATCTCTAGTCAGCAGCATTCATATATTCATCTCTTGCTGTACAAATTCCAGCACTCCTGAGTGCCACAAAAGAGACCTTTGGAATGGACAGAACTGCAATAGAAAAACTTAATAAAATTCCCAAACAAGATGTGCCTACACTAATGATTCTGGAGACAATCTCTCACTACTTTCCAGCTACCCATTTCCAGAAGATGGATATGAGGCTATGTCCATTTAGATCAGGCTATTTAGGGATGAATGAAACTTCAGATATTTACAGAAATAGTTGGCAGTCACAGAGTAATGGATGTATAAAATGGAAACCACAAGGGAGTGTTACTTATTTTAACTGTTTACATTACCACACTGGAGGATGCTTCAGGGCAAGTAGCAGTTCTGCTCCTCTCCTCCTCCTTGCTTGAGGAATAGTTGTGATAATTTCTTTGGTAACGCTTCTGTAGTCAACATACTTTGAACTTATCTGGGTTTCACATACATCACAAAGGTGGAATCAGGCCAGTTTTAGTTTCTCCTTCTAGGCTGCCATATAGCATTAGATAGTAAGAAATTCTAAATTAAACAGAGATTGAAAAAAACACAGTCCTTAACTTCTCACCATGCTTTGCTCTGTTTTTTGGAGTAGTTAATTTCTTGTAGCTCCAACCTGTGTCTTTCCTCTTTGGACTACAGCAAGATGTTTATGTCTATGTACCCCTTTTACCTCACCAAAAAGTCAACCCCGAATACTCTGACAATCAGCTCATTCATAATTATCATTGGGAATGGTGAAACTCAGAGTACAATTTTCTCTGATTAAAGGAAAATTAAAAAAAGAAAAATAAAGTTATGACCAGAGCAGCTCTCAAGGACTCAGAGGAGTTGCACCAGATATGGGATTACTCTGTATATTTTGTCCTTTTATCAGAATCTGAGCTTGCTAAATAAAAATGGTATACTATTTAATATTTACTATTTTATATTTTATATTATATTATTATACTATTTTATATTTAAATTATTAGTCTGCCTGTCTTGGGAAAGCAAATGCTATTCAAGGGGATCTTCAGAAACGGGCTGAATTTATTAACAGTTTGCAATGACATTAAGTTTCAGTTCACTGTGCATAATATGAAAGGAGTTATCTCATTTCTAGAATTATCTCTACTCTTTACATGAGCACTGAAATGCTCCTAGTGAAACCAGTGGATTTTTAGTTAAAAGTCTACATTAAAAAAGAGGATGAAATATAGCCAGGTGGGATTATGATTGCTAATACAAAATCTGAATATTGAACAATATATCACTGAACCATAGAAGGGTTTGGGTCAAAAGGCACTTAAGATCATCCTGTTCCAACTCCCTGCAAGGACACCTTCACCTAGATCAGGTTCCTCAAAGCCCCAACTGGATTTGAACACTTCTAAGGGACAGGGCATTCACAGCTTCTCTGGGCAGCCTGTCCCAGTGCCTCGCCACTATCACAGCAAATAATTTCTTCTAACATCTATTCTAAAGCTGCTGTCTTTCAGTTAAAAGAGCCTTCTCCAGGCTGAACATCCCCAACTCTCTCAGTCTGTCTTTACAGGAAAGATGCCCCAACAGGTCCAGGTGCTTCTCATATTGAGGGCCCAGAGATGGACACAGAACTCTATGAGGGGTCTCACAAAATCAGAGGGGGAGAATCACCTCTCTTGACCTGCTGCCCATGTTGTGTTTGCTGCAGCCCAGGACACACTTGACTTTCTAGGCTGCAAAAGCACATTGCTGGATCATTTTGTGTTTTTCATCCACCGATATCTCCATGTCCTTCTCCTCAGTGCTGCTCTCAATCCTCTGTATTTGTGCTTGGGATTGCCCTGACACAGGTGCAGGACCTTACATTTGGCCTTGCTGAACTTCCCAAAGTTCACAAGGTCCCACCTCTTAAGTGTGTCAAAATTCCTCTGGATGGGATCCCTTTCCTCCAGGGCGTCAGCTGAACCACACAGCTCTTGTATATGTGTATCCATACAGAAAGATTGATAATTATTCTTCTTCTCATTCCACTGATTTCCACTGAGTGACACTCAGGGCAAATCTACCTTCAAATTGTGTTACAGGAACACAGACAAAAGGGAATAAAAATACAAAGCAAAGTCTGTATTAGCCAAAAGTAACCATACCTGTATAATTAACCAGTAATCCGAGACTTGTGAAATTATAACTATACTTCAGAACAGCAAAATCTCATATGTTTTTCTTATAAATCAAAGTACAGGGGAGTAATTATCAATAGGTTGATTCAAATGCAATATTATTCATTTCATGTTAATAAATCTGAATGTTACCAAACAAGACTTTGAGCTTGTCTAAACCCTCTTGCAACTAAGAGTGCTGTTATTATGACCCCAGCAGGCTTAAGCTCATTTTCGCTTGATGATTATCTCTGCATCTCAGAGACTGAAAACATCCATGTGTTCAAACAATTTGTGTTGGTCTGTAAAACTTTAGACAGAGCAGAGAAAATAGAGCAAAGCCAAAGCAGAGTTTTTTAATATCTGGGATTTTTAGTATTCAGTACTGAGCTGCTGTCAGCTCTCATGCTGCAGGATGATGACCATCAGAACTGGTGAAAATTCAGAGCAAACCCATGGAAATCATCACAAATAGGTGCACAGCATAACAAGAAGTGGAACAGGTCCTGCTTGTTCTGTGTCTGGCCCAGTTTTACAATACCAGAGAACATCTGGACCATTGTCCATTTTAGAATCTTTTTTCCACATGGATTAGGCTAAGGCAAATAGACATCACTTCAGAAAACAGCTTTCCTTAGTAACATTTCCCCTTTGTTATAAGTTAAATAAACGAAGTACTTTTCCTTGAACTGTACTCCTGCTGTCAGGAACACAAACAGCTATTTATCTTCCAAGGAGACCACCTCCTTTTTGCTGACAGCCATTGTACTTATATAGAGTCTGCTGGGTAAATAAAAGATTTATTCTTCTCTCAGGAAAGGGTCGGCACTTCTTCTAGGCACAAATTCCATCTGCTGTCAGATCCATTACATGAGCTAATAATCAAAGAGAGATGGGGGATGATTTTCTTCAGGAAACCAAGTCTGCCTCAATAGAGGAGAAGAGAATAGTTTATTAATTTTCAGGAGAATTAGCAACTTGTTTCAGATCTCTTTTGAAGGGTTCTAGTTCCTAGATGGGGTTTGTTTTGTAATAGTTTTAGCTTGGAGTATATTTCAGGTTTTGATCCAAGTTCTGCAAGTCATGACTCTTGGGAGCATGTATGGACAGAAGTCCTTGTCCAGTTACATCAGGTTCCAGTGGAAGAGTACAACAGCTTGGATTTCCTTCCAAACTGAAAATACACCCAACAAGATGGGTAAATGCTGTAGCCCCTCACTGCCTGGGGCTCCACAGAGCCTGAAGTTCTCTGCTGTCAGTTCTTAAGCCTGAGGTTTTCTCATGGAGCTGTTGTTGTGCCAGTCATATCTGGCACAGCACAGATGTCCTGGGATGCTGCTGCCTGACTCCCTGAGCTGCTTCTGGGGAAATAGAGCTCAAACAATTCCTGTCTGATATGCTAGAGCAGCACCAAAAATACAGACAGATGCTGGTTTGATCCATTCATTGCACAGGCTGTAAATTTTAATGAGAGTTCCTGTTGTATCCTAAGGTGAACAGCCTTGGTTCAGCTTGTTTACCTTGAGTGGAGTCATTAGAGGCAATGTCTTCGTGCAAGGAAAATGATGTGGAGATGCCAGCAACACCTTTAGGCCAGGAAGCTGTAGAAACTAAGCAGCTAGTCTGTGTCTGAAGTAATTTGTTCTGCTGAAGGATGGGACCTGCTGCTTTGTCTATACCACTTCTACCCTGATTTGCTCTTAGACCTGAGGCAGTGTTTCCTGCACTGCTTGTATATACCTCAGTCTTCTGGGATAATATCTTTTATTAGCAACCACCTTGAAGACAATCTCAATTTTGCCTTTGTCTTGAGCTGTAACAAATTTCTGTCCAACTGCACCTGCCCCCTGCAGATGCAGTGATATAGAGCAAGGATTGCACTGGGTCCTGATTAGGCTGCCTCGAGTGAGGGGGCAGAGAATTTAGCATTTCACCAGGCACAGCCTTAGTCAGAGGTGTGTGTGCTCACAAACACACACACAAACTGTGCCACACTCATGTAAGACAGAGGACTCTCCTTTCTGACAGAGTGGCTGCGCTCCTCTGCTGTCACATTCTGAAATTCCTGTTAAAATTCTGCATGGATTACTTTCAATCAAATTTACTGTACATTTCTTATTAGGATGCCGTTATATTGTTCTCATTTTGTTTTGGATGTCACATCCATTGCACTCTTCACTCTCCTCAGTAAACACTTTGTTCTTGCAGACAGGTCAGGACCCCTTAATTGGATATAGTTTTCAACCATTCATTCAGACTTCCTAGAAATCATTCCACTTAGCATGGTACCAAATTCCATGTATGTCTTTACCATATATTAATGCTTAACAAGTAACCTCAAGGTTCTCAGCATTTATAAATATATTTTGTTTTATCTTCTTTAGTCCACTACATCATTGCTATTTATCTTCACATCTCAATGCTTGACTTCCATTTTATTCTTAATACTGGTAGATTCAAGGTATTTTTTAACTTTGTTGTGGTGATGACAGTTTAAAAAAACATGCACTTCATATTTAATTTGTTTCTACACATGATAATGAAGATGATAGGATAAAATGCCCAATCTGTCATGCCAACTTGTGTTCTGGGGATGGTATTTTGAGGGTAGAATTTTTGCCAGCTGATGGATCCAGAAGAATTTGTATTGCTGCATAAGATAAATTTTTTCTAAACTATAGCTGATCATTAGAGTCAGATCCAGTGTGGTCTTGAAACTGAATTTCTAATCTTTACCATACATAGAGATTTATTATTTCAGTGAGACAGGTTGGTGTTGCCCATGGCAAGACTACACATTTTTCTTGTCCCGGGTATCTTAGAAATAGACACAAAACTTCATAATCATAAAACCAGAAATGTTTGGGGTGGAAGGGAACTGAAGAATCATCTTGCTCCAACCCCCCCTGCCATGGGGAGGGACACCCACGAGACCAGGTTGCTCAGTGCCCCATCCAGCCTGATCTTGGACACTGCAAGGGATGGGGCATCCACAGCCCCTCTGGGTAACCTGTGCCAGTGTCTCACCACTCTCACAATAAAGAATTTTTTCCCTAATAATGATCATGTAAATATATGATCTGTCCCTTGCACACACACTTTGCTTTTTAAGTCCTAACAGTACCCAATCCACAGAGAACAGATGCAGTTCTTGGTGATCTTTTTTGCCTTAGTCACCAGGTCAGGTATTTATAATGCATATTTTCTAAAAAAACATAAATATTAAATCTCTAATGCTCATAGCCTATCCAAAGTCAAAAAACCAGCCATTTTGAAAGTTGGTAAAAAGCTTTTCACAACTGCCTTTTTCTCTGTTTTGACCTCTAAATCACAGATGCAGTAACAAGAAACATGGAGAATTTTTAGAAGTGTTTATACAACACTAAACCACCTAACAGAATGGGTCAATATGGATCAATAATGGAAAAAAGTGTAAGTAACACTGCAAATAAAAGAAAAAAACAAAAAAACCACACTTGTCCAGAAGATAAATGAGAGGTTGTCACCATTAATTTATTTTTCTTTTTACTTTAAATTTCTTTTTTCCAGAGTAGATCTAGAATATATCATTGCTACAAGTCAGGAAAATAGTGGAGGGCAATTGTAAGAATTATTACTAGTCTCCAAACAGGACACAAAAGAGCTCGATATGTTTAAGGCTTCAAGACTAACAGTTACCTCGTTGATGTAATATATAGAAATGCCATAAAACTTTCATTTCACTTACAGTAAGGATTTAACTTCTGTCTCATCTTCTTCAGCTAAATTTAAGAAGTTTTTATTACTCCCTAAAAACTGCAAAAGGAAAAATGAGAAACTAAAACTGCTTGTCTGAAGTCTTACAGACCTGTAATACAGCTGGGAACACATTGCTCTTCTGTTGTTCCAACTCAAACATCTCATTGTAGGTGATCATAAGGACATTTAACTGAGTTGTCTAAATATGAGCTTGTGTCCTTTGGGATTCTGTGGGCTGTCCAAGCTCCAAGAAAGGATAAGTCACCAACAGGCTTTAGGTTCTAATTAAGTTCTAATTCCCATTGGATGGGACGTCTTGGCTACCTGGGAGTGGCTTTGATGTCACTCAGTGTTTATTTCTTGAAAGGAAAAAAAACCAACCAAACAAAAAAACCCAGTATGTGCCTGTCTGTGGTCTAGAGTTCAGGCTCCTGTGGAGATCCAGACCCTAAAGCTGGTGGAGCCCAGGAATATTTTGAGGTCACCTTCAGGTAGATTTTTGGTGCAGAGTGGCAAGTGTCTGCTGGCAGCCGGAATGCCCAAGGATGCCAGGCACATGCACAGGGAGATGACAGATCCATTAGTGAATCTATAGGAGATTTCCTCAGCATGTGTTTGAGTGTTGGATGAGACTGCTCCATGGTGCTGTGTTTGTTTTGAGGTGTGGGCTTGTTGATAACATGGGCAACGAGTTGTTCTGAAGCAGATCTACAGAGCCTGAGTCTTTTCCATCTTCTGTTTATAAAAGCCAATACCTCGGGTTTAGTATTTGTGCACTGAATTATATGGCACAGCTCCAAATCTCATTGCCTGCAGCATAAAAACAACTAAAATTGAGATTTCACTTCAGTGCACTTTGTACTTTCTATTCTTAAACAGCTCTGGATGCATCAAGGAGTGTGTGTGTGTGTGTGTGTGTACTCTGCAACTACAGTCTTATTTAACTGAAGGGAGAATGTATAATTTTGATTTTCCCATGCCTTTTTTTATCCTTTGGCTTAGATGGACAATTTCTTTTTTTCCCCTCCTTTTGGCTCCCACTGGAAATCAAAACAGTTTTCAAAGACCCAGTCTGCTAAACCAGGCCAACTTTGTCCCCAGAAATATTAATTAAATGGCACTACAGTTTATTTTGGCCTATTACATCGAGTTCTGATCAGAATTTCTGAGTAATAGTGTTGCAGTCCTTGTACCCAGCACATTGTTCAGAGATTGAATGTTGGGATACTTGGGGCACGCTCCATCTTCTCTCCACGGTGTCCCTCAGTCTGTGCCAAGGAAGGCACCCCAGGTGCCCCTCTGGCTGAGGAAACAAGGCAGACACGGGTGAAATGGGCAGATCAGAGCTCTATTTCCCTCCCCAGTGCAGGGATCAGATGTCACACTGCTCAACATGGTCTTCCCAAGTAACCACGACCTCATCACTTTCTCCACCATATATTCCACATTTCCCACCTTTTCCTCTCTCAGCCCACTGCTGTGTTCCTCTTTCCTGTGGGGCCTGGCTTTCCTGGTTTAACACTCTTATGACAATTTTGGCCTTCATAAATCACTCTGGTAAGCCAGTAGACTCACTTTAATAGCTTTTGGTATTTTTCACTCACTGAAATTCCTAATACTCATTTAATACATTTTAACACTCCTAGCTTCTCCATTATTGTTTTATTTGCTTAACTCCACTTTGGCTTAGGCCACCTGTTTTTCCTCTTCCATTGCTTGCAGAAATGAAATATTTCCCACACTTCTACCTTGTAGGATTAACCTCAGGCGTGGCCTGGCTATCTGCATGCCAGCTTTAACTTCATTTTTATATGTGTTGCAGTTTCTCTCCTTAGAAATAATTAGGGAGTAAATAAGTAAAGGAGAGAGAAAGGATGCTATATTTAACTGAGAAATCTACTGGCATGCAAAAGTAATTGATAATAGCACAGATTCACAAATTAGATTTAATTGCCAGTATGAATGAGAAGTTTCTGCTTCTGTTTCCTTAAAGTTGTTTCTCTCGTGTGAAGCACTACAATTTGTTGAACGTTGCAGGCCCTGTGAAAAACACAGACATTTGCTTTTCCAGTTGTCATCAGATATTTACCTTACAGTGGCCAACTCACACTGAGACCACTGACCACCAACAAAGCTTCAGTTTGGGTTGGTGGCACTGAGACTTCACCTACTTTGATGTTCAGGTGCTGGCAAAGGAAGTTATAAATCCAGCCCACCTTATGTATATGTGACATGTTGACCATTGTTGAATATCAATAGTTGAGGGCACTTACTGGTCCTGTTTGAATTGGTGTCTGTGACCAATCATTTTTGGAGAATTTTCACAACTGTAAGGAGGCTTTGCAAAGTCTGATAGGGATCTTGGTGTTGGGCAGGACACTCCCCAAAGGAACAGTAAACACAGAAAGCCTGATTCCTCTGAGCCCTCGGTGGGGTGGCCAATTGAATGAGGCACCGAAAGTCCTGAGCTGTAGTCATGTCCTTTGTAGTTAATCTGTGAGTGCTGAGGGGACCCTATGGCAATGTTCACACTTAGAGATGAATGGGCCTAGGAATATTTCTAGGCACTGAAGCCGACTGGCATTTTTTTAATAAACCCTCTCATCCTCCAAAGCAGAGGGGCTCCACACACATCATGTCCTGGAAATGGCCCCTAGACTGCTTTAATGTACAGGCAGTGCTCTGGAGATTTTGGGGGACTGTTAATAAGAGGCTGAAATTGCAGCAGGGAGCGTTCAAACAGCCTCACAGTACAATCTGTCACATTTCCATGACCAAGAACATTCCCCAGCTCTATCTAATTTATTGGTATAATAAGGGTGCCTATGCAGCCTGTGCAGCAAAGTCACCCTCCAGCACTCCGAGTGCATATATATGCCTGAGCCAAGGCATGGCTGGAAATGGATCCACGAAAGCCAGAGCTTAAAAGGTGCAACCTGGCCATTGAACTCCCTTGGACTTCATGCTTGACAGGTAATGTGGGCATTGCTCTCACTGACTGTTATCCTCACTGAGGATAACAGTGTTATCCTCATTACAGAGCAAAGAAAACACTCAGTCATTACTCATAAATCTGGGACACATTCTCAGCATTATGTAGGAATTGGGAGATTTCTTTCAGTGCCATGGAACACTTAAAAAGGTAGCAGACTGTGACAGTACTGCATATATTTTAAAAAGCTCAGGTTAGAACTATCAGGGAGAACTGTATCAGGCTGGTGGTAAAGAAACAGCCTCATAGAGTTGCACATGCCATTAAATAAATGAAGTATCTGGGTATTATTTTGTCAGTGAATTATATCTGGGTATTACTTTGTCTGTTCAAAATATTGTTACTTCTGTGACTTGTGAATTATAATTGGCTCAATTCTGAGTTATAAAAATAATACATTAATCCATGTCTGTGGGAGTTAAAATGACATCAAAAGCAGTGAAGACATTAAATTCAACTTTACTACTGTAAGGGGAAATATATTTGTAATTGAAAGAAGACCTTCTGCAGAAAGGAGCTGTTGAGCTCACTGATCTGATAATGGCAGAATTTTAACATGAAATTCTCTGTGACCAACAGAGACCAGCTTGTGAAAATACAGTTCATTCTTCAATTTATTTTGTTCAGCTTCTTTTTCTGTCAATACAACCCCCAGGCTAAATCTTTGCTGACAACAATAAGTCCCCAAAAAAAAAACATTCCTGCAGACTCTCCTTGCCCTGCTGCCACCCACATAGCAACCTGCTGTGTTCTGGGGAAAACACTGAAGTTTTGATTACAGTCATTGCTCAGTTTACACTACAATGATATCAACAGCAAGCAGGAGCTGAAAGCAGGTCTGCTACAGAGAAGTCATGAGAGAATTGGTCTCTCAAAAGTCTGAAAGGCATTAGAGAGATGCTGGAACTTTTGGTCAAGCAGGAATTTGATTTTGCAGGAATATTTGGCTTCACAAAAAGGAACAACAGAAAATAAAACTTCATTAAATATTCCACAGAAAGTTTGTCTAATTAAGAAAACACCAGGATATGGATAGCAAAACACTTAACTGTCATCGTTAAGGAGGAAGAATATTTATGACAAACACAACTGCTACAAGAAGGAAAGAAACTGTTTTAACAGCACTGTCAGAATTTAATTTACTGGAGCATGAATGTGTCCCTATGAAATACTAAAGACAGGATCAGAAAGACACCTAGTAACAAAAAGAATTATAACAAATACCATGTTCCTCCATTCACGTCTCTGTTTTGACATTGCCATGTGTTTGCTTTTGTCTCAGGTTACGTGACTGAGTCTAGGTACCTAACTGTTCTAAATAGCAGAACTGGCAGTTCTCACCCAGAACCCATTAACACCTCTCTCAAAAGCTTAATCACCAGTGCATTCAAAAGTACCTACATGTCTGTAAAAGTCTGCCAACAGCACAAAACAGGGCTGGTTCCTAGGACTCATGAGGGTACCTGGTCAATTCTGGGCACTACTGAGATGCAAAAATATTCATAGTGTTTATTTAAACTGGAAATAAAATCTGGGCTTGGGAGTTTTAGGTCCAGGGTGACTCCATTATTAAGACAGAGATCCATTATTCCTCTCTTATCTATGCTTGGCAGTCACATGATGGCATAGACATCGTCAGCAAAGGACAATGACTCTGCAATTAGCAAGCTTAGAATTTTATATCCCTAGTTCATAGATCAGCTCTTGCATGGAAAAATAAAGTTGATCTCTCAAAGGATGACATTTTGACTATTGCTATTACTACTACCATCCAGCACTGACAGCCCCAGGAATCAGAAAAACAGATTATTCTGCCTCACTGGATTCAGTAGAGCAAAGAACAGTTCTGGATCCCATCTAGCTCTGCCCCAAAATTTTATGTGATCAAATCAATTAACTTTGTGAGGTTTTAAGTACAATCTTCTCTTAATTTCCTTATGCTATGACTCTGCTGGTTCTCTGGGCTTAGACTCCCACCAGCAGCTTGCAGCAAGCCCAGGTCAGAGTAGCTCTGCTGTAAACATGACCATCCTCAAACTCAGGGCACAGGTGAAACAACCCCAGCTGAGGAGCCCAGGGACCAGGAAAAGAATATCTGCACTTGCCCTCCTGATTTGGCTGAACAAGGGTCACACTTTAATATATGCACATTTCTCAGAGATGCCAAGAAGCACCCAGAGAGTGGTAATTAGCAAGTGACACTAAAATGTTGTGGCCAGGACAGAAAATGCCATCTTTCAGAAGTAACTGACTCTAAGGAACACAATTTTCAGAAGCTGCCTGATCTCATTCTTCATGTCATGTTGGAAAGGTATGTGGAGGGAATACCAGTATTGTTCTCCCATCCCAGAGAGGTCCTATTAGAAGCTGAGAGAATTTTCTGGCTAATCAGAGCTCAGTCTACATTGGTCTTTCCTTCCAGCTGATCTTCCTCTCTCTGCAAAACTCAGCCCTTCTTTACGTGCCAATTTTTGTGACAATATGTAATATCACAGCAGCAGAGCACACAGCTTTGTCCGAGTGAAACAGCAGCTCACAAGAGTTTACAACATGGTCAGTCAACCTTCACAAGGGCTGCCAGGCAGAGCAAGAGCTGCAAAGGGATGTTTAGGATTTTATCCAGCTGGGAGCTGAACTCTTCTGCTGCTGCCCTTGGACTTCCAGGACTGTGCTGGGTTATAACTGGAGTTGTATGCAGAGGAATAGAGGTGACACAAAGGTGAATAAACACAGCAATGGACTGAACAGAATGGCCAAACAGGGCTTCCTCTTGGCTTTGATTTATAATGAGCAGAAAAGCAGCGACCTGAGCAATTATCCATCTCTTTGACTGCACTATGGTCTTTCTGCCACAGTGGGTTTTTTTGCTAGCAGACACATAGTTATTTTTACCCTTGGCTTTTTTTAGACAGGCATAATTTTGCTATGATGGGTTAAGCAGACAGCTGTGCCTTCCAGTAAAGCTGGCAACTATGACTTGCAAATATTTCCTATTTATGCAGTTAAGCTGCGCATTTCAAGGCTGAGCAATGCAAATTTCTTGTGTTTCTTTTTACGGTTCCTACTGGGATTTGAGGTAATTCAAGACATGAGAGATATCCAAGGCAGAACTGAGGAGGACTAAGAGGTTTCAACAAACTCATAGATATCATAATATATTTGTAAAGAGGACAGCTGCTTGCTGTATCTATAGTACAGGACTCCTAATAGACAAATAGTCTTCCTGTCCTTCCAAAAATGTGAAAACAAATAAATAATAAAAAAATCAGTATCTGAGGTGATTCTAATTTTAGTTGTGAATGTACAAGCATTTATTCCAGACTGTGTAGGCACTAGAAACACAAATTGAAAGTTAATGCTTGATAGTATTCTAAGCACACTTGTGTGCCACTGAGCAGTGTTTGCATGCATGGAAAATGCAAGTCTCATCATCCAATTAAGTTGTGCACTGTGTTATGTCTTACTCCACTGATGTCACAAATAATTATGGTCATTTATGCCCGTGCTGAATTGGGTCTGTAAAATCATAAAGTAAAATGCAGATATCATTACACAAGCAAGATTTCCATGGAAAACAGCATGGCATTTACTTTAAAATATACCAGGCCTATAGAAAAATAAAAGAGCTAAGAGCCCTCTTACCATATTAGGTGGTTTTCCACACAATTGCATTGTTTCATTTTTCCTCTTTTCACCAGGTTTTATAATGAAGTTTTCACTATTCCCCTGCTGTTTATTCACAGCTCCCTATTAACCCTCATTGACAGGGAGAGTTCCCTGGTAGTTGTTTTGATTTTATTCCACTTGGTTTCCTTAACATAATTTCCACTCAGTTTTAACATGTTACTGAATGTATCTTTCTAAAAAATTTCCCCACCAGAGTAGTATGGAGGCCCAGGGCCTACCGCCAGAGCCTCAATTCCCCATCTATGGAAGAAGAGACTTTAAGAGCTTGCTTCTCCCATAGATCTTTGCAGGCACATGCTGATATAGCTAAAGTTATGTTGCCCCCATTGGCCTGTTGGCCTAATTACCCCAGTTCAACCCCTATTCCCATGTTTGGATATTCCCTAGAATGTTCTTTTTTGTTCTCTCATTGGCCCTTGTTCACTGCATTCCTCCACACCTGTTTCCCTTTTGGCTGACCCAACCCTTGACTCCTCCTCTGCACCATTTTTCCCCATATCCATTGGATCCTGACCCTCAACTCTACTCTCACCTTCCCATAAAAAGCCCAGTGCCCTCAGTCTCCACCCCGTCTTTGTCCCTGGACTCTCTTCAGATTTGCAGTCTGATCCTGTGTACCAATAAACCAGGTTTGCTGGAGATCATATGAAGGCACACCCTGCCTGCTTTGTCAGCTTTGCTGAGTAGCACTGAGCTTTGAGCTTGTGAGTGCTGGATGCTCCAATGGCCTCGGTAGTGCCACAACGCTACAGAGTAAATGCAGAAAGGGATTTTAAAATGTTGGTATTATTACACCATTGTTGCAGGGATATTCTTCCTTCTTTCAGGATTTCTTCATAGAGCAGCACAGAGGAAAGAAAGAGAAAACAATTTTTATTTCTGCTCCTTGTTTTCCCACGTGGAATGTGTTTGGAGAATTGTTAACCTGTGTGGATTGCTTGATTACATTCTAGTGAGGATTGTTTGAGTCTGATGGCCAATCCAATCCACCTGTGTCTAGACTCTCAAGAGAAGGGTCAAAAGTTGTGAGGTATTTAGATATGGTAGTTAGAACAAGTAAGTTTTTAGTTTTAGTATATATTTTAAATAGTATATTAATGTATTATAATAAAGAAATCATTCAGCCTTCTGAATTGGAGTCAGACATCATTTCTTCCCACTGGTTTTGCCTACATTTACAATACACGATTCAAATAAAAATGAGAGGACCTGAAAGTTTTGTGTTTCAAAAAATCAATATCAATAACCATTGATCAACAGAATCTCAATTTCCAAATATTTCAGACCTCATCAAGTAGAAACCACTGATGGGCATAGTCTGTAACTCTTGTTAATGAGCCTGCTCTTCTCAGGACCCATCTGTGCTATTCCCCTTCGCAAGCAGTAAATGTAGAAATGATCCTTCAGAAAGTTGGTGGGGTGACATAGAGCAGTACTTCCAATTTCCAGTCTTTACCTAAAAGATGTTATGAAAGAATTCAGGCTGCTCTAGAAACCTCTGACAATCAGTTAAGGACAGGATTCACCTGAGGCACTTGCCACACCTCAAATGCTATGTGCAGTTGAGGAAGCCACAATAAAATAAATTAATATTAATGTAAGCTATTAGAGAGTATCCAAAGATAAGGGGCCTGGAGGGGAAGCGCTTCCAAGAGGAGGAGCAGCTGAAGTCACTTGGTTTGTCCAGCCTGAGAAGAGGAAAGTGAGGAAAGATCTCAGTGAGGTCTTCAACATCCTTATGGGGGGAAGTGGAGGGACAGTGGTCGCTCTCCTGAACAGTGAAAGGACTCGAAGGAATGGCCTGAAGTTGTGTCAGGGGAGGTTCAGGGTGGGTATTAGGAAAAGATTCTTCCCCCAGAGAGTGGTTGGGCACTGGAACAAGCTCCCCAGGGCAGTGGCGACAGCACCAAGCCTGACAGAGTTCAAGAAGTGTTTGGACTGCTCTCAGGCCCATGGTGAGATTCTTGGGATTCTTGTATACGGCCAGGAGTTGGACTTGATATGTGGGTCCCTTCCAGCTCAGAATATCCTCTGATATGAATTATAATTGCATTGCATATATGTTGACTCTTCCTCAGGAGACCATGTAAGCTCCTTTGTACTTGTTGAGCCTTAGAAGTATTTTTATTTCATTTACAGAGCAGCAGTCTGAAAATGAAACTGACCTTTACCAAACTGATGTTAATTTTTTAACTGTATAAAAATTGTGTGCAAAACAAATAAAAAAAGTCTTTTGGAATGTTTGCATGGAGATACCATGCTACCAAGCACTTTCAATTTCTTTCAAAAAATTTTCTGATTTACAGAATCACAGAATCAAATAGGTTGGAAAAGCTCTCTGAGATCATCAAGTGATTCCCTTGACTGAACACCACCTTGACAGATAGACCATGACACCCAGTGCCATATCTAGCTGTTTCTTGAACATCTCCAGGGATGGTGACTTCACCCCTTTTCTCAACAGCCAGTTTCAATGCTTGAGAACCCTTTCCATGAAGAAATTTTTCCTAGTGTCTAATCTAAACTTTACCTAGTGCAATGTGAAGCCATTTCCTCTTGTCCTGTCTCTGGTTACCTGGGAGAAGAGACTGACTCCCATCTGGCTACAGCCTCCTGTCAAGGAGTTGTAGAGAGTGGTAAGATCTCCCCTGATTCTCCTTTTCTGCAGGATGAACAGCCTCAGCTCCCTCAGCTGTTTGTCATCTGACCTATGCTCCAGACTCTTCCCCAGCTCCATGGCCTTGGCCACACTCCTGCCCCATGATGTCTCTCTGGTCATGAAGAGTCCAAAACTGGACACAGCACTTGAGATGGGGTGTCACTAGCGCCCACCACAGAGAGACAATTACTGCCCTGGCCCTGCTGGCCACATTCTGGTTGATACAGATCAGGTGCCATTGGCCTTCTTGGCCACCTGGGCACACTTGGACTCATGTTCAGGTGGCTTTGGACCAGTACCCCCATGTCCTTTTCCTCTGGACAGTTTTCCAGCTCCTCTGCCCCCAGCCTGGAGTGCTGCCTGGGTTCTTGAGACCCAGATGCAGGACCTGGTACTTAGCCTGTTGAACCTCACACAGTTGGTCTGGAGCAACAGATTTGCATGGTGGGACTTGGTACAACACATCAGCAGTTTTAAGAAGATCTTGATTGAAGCAGTGTGCTTCAATGGGTTCCTCTGCAAGGAATTAGCACTTCTGGGGCCAGAGCATGCTAGCTATGGTAGCTGACAGCAGAGGCAAAAACAGGTCTTTGTATGGAAATCTGGGGATGGTTTATCAAGTCTCAAAGGAAGTCCAGGGACAAAGACAAACTTGGACTCGGGACACAGGGTTTTATATAGGGAAAAAGGTGTTTCTGAGGGTCAAGGGCCAATAGGAACAGGTGAAAGTGGTGCAGAGGCGGGACAGCCAACCAGGGGAACCAATAGGGTAATGGGGGTGGAACACTGCAGCAAACTGAGACCAATGGGGATCTGGACAGGGGAGAACATTCTACGGAATATACAAATATGTGAATGGGGCTGAACTGGGGTGGACCAACTGTACAAACCAGTAGAATTTAAGATATTAACATGTGCCTGCAAAGACCTATGGGAGTGAGGCACTTCTTCCCCTAACATTAGAGTGATGTTTCTCCTTGCCTGCTTCTGCCTCTCTGGGGCCAAAGTATTACAGTCCTTGTGTCAGGTCTGTTGTGCTTCCACACTTGATTTTCTTAGTTTATGTTCATGCTTGACTCCTTTTTGGAGTCAGAAAATCTTAAAACAACTGCCAGATATTGGCCAGAGAAATAAAACTGTGTGAAGTGTTTGGTTTGTTTTCTTCAGAAAACAATAGATCTATACTAAGAAAAAGTAGCCACTTGCATCATGTTAAGTGGATGACAGTATGTAACTGAGATCAACAGAGGTATAAGTAAAAAGAAAAGTTTACCTCATTTTAAGGGACAATATAAGCCAGTATGTACAAAACAGAGAATATTAAAGGAAACCATAAGCAACTTTGGTACAATTTTAAGGAAAACTTTGCCTTGTCTGCATGCAATGAGATTGATTTGCTAATAGAAAAGTGTTGATAAGCTTTAAAAAATGCAATGTTGAATGTCAGTGTAGACATTTTGCTTTGATCATTAAAAAATACAAACTGAATTACATCTCTGCAGTGCAAGAATCTACCACAGAATTAAAATATAAAGTGTTTTGCTGAAGAAGGAACTGAGAAGCCTGACAGTACTTTTGCTACCTGTGCCTGTGGTTGCAATGAGTATTGAAAAATCAGTCAGTTTTGGGTTTTTTTTTTTTTCTTAATTTTTTGGACAAGAATGAACTGGTATTCTTATTGGTATCTTGGGTAAATGAATTAATTTTGCCTTACTGAAGACAATAGAGACAAAACCTGGAAACCACAAAAGCGGTGTCTCCCAGGATCACAAGGATGATGTGGCTGCTGATGACTGATTCTTGAAGAGAGAAAATGAGATACATACATTTCAGTATTCTTGTAATTACTTAAAAATTTCACAGACTTATTTAAAATTCCGATTATTGAAATATACATAAAAATAAGGGAAGGTTTTAATTCTATTTCTGTGCAAGTCTGGAAATTGGATCTCAGTGTAAGCAATTGCATAATGCCCAAGTGCAAAAATCTAAATATCTATTCCAGTGTTCTAAAAAAGAAAATATATTATTAAATGCATTTTTCTTCTGAACTATAATTTAGGTTACATATTAGATGAAAAATAGAGAATCTTTTAATCATGTAGCCTTGAGATTTTGTAAATGTATACAATTTTGAGAAAATTATAAGATGTGAGAATTATATTGATAAATATTGGACTATAATGATAGTAACATAGTGTACCCAAACATATATTTATTTTTGTCTTTGGATTCTATTAAGAATTACTGTTGAGTTCAACCAACCTGAAGATACAGAAAAATAATTGGAAATTTTTTTATTATAATTGTTAGAAAATATGAGAAAATGTCAGATAATATAACTATGTTGTTCCACTTGAATTACTACCATTTCTCTTCTTACTCCCAAATCTTTTCACTTAATACAATTTAGACTCACCTGGTGAGTAAAAACTCATTTACTTTAGGGCCATGTCTGAAGTCCAGGCTTTGAGACTATTTCTGTCTAACATTAGTTTGGATGTCACTGCTTTCAGCTGAGAATAAGGAGCTCTGGCAGTAGAACTAATGTAAAGCATATTTGGCTCATTAGAGGAAGCATGAATAATAGATCTGTTATCAATTAGCTGGTTTAATGAGCTACTCCATATGTCAAGGAACTGGAGAGTTTTCTGTATTTGTAGATATCTACATCTACCTTCATGTTTGTGCTCAGGGTCCAGAGTATTTTTACCCTGGCCTTTTCTTTTTCCTTCAGCCAATCTCTGAGAAATTCTACATTTTTTTTTTAAAATCAGGGATACATCTGTAGTCCTTTAGAGTGCAAAAGGACATGGAGATTTTGTTTTAAATGGTTTGAGAGAAATTAATTTTTAGTATGAATCCAAAGCCTTGAAGAAGACGCAATCATTTCTGAAGACATAGAAGTCATAGACAAAAATCTCAAATACGTTTTAATTCTAGGGAATTTACATTTTAAAAATTGGGAAATGAGGTACTTAGGGGCCATAAAACCTACTGAAATACAATAATTTCAGTAAAGATTTGGCTGTTTGAGGGAGAAGTAGTTTCAGAGTGTGAAAACTGAATCTTTTAATAATAAAATTAAAATAATGATAACTACATATAGTCTCAATTCATCATGGCAAACCAACTATTTTGAGGAGGTATTGTCTGAAATATCTCCTTTAGGTGGCAGAATACTTTCACAAACTATACCAGAGCTGAAGCAACACAGTTCATGGATCTGGGGCAGCAGGTACCAATATACAGCAGGATTCACTTAGTTGGTACAGTGTGCACATCAGTCTTGTGACTAAGGACATCATAAGTGAGTAATAGTGAGGACCTTTTTCAACTTCATTCATGTATTTGATATCTCTTTGAATAAATCTTATTTGTGCTTATTAATAATCTGAGACCTAAAGGAAACCTTATTTCTTTCTACAGCTGCCTGTTGGTCTGTTACACAGAAGGTGGAGCCATATTCTTGTAGGTGCACAGTGATAAGCACAAGAAGCAAGGCAAAGAAACTGTGTTTTTCATTAGGTGTAAGGAAAAAGGAACCTTCATGAAAGACACTGAAATAGTGCTGACCAGAGAGGCTGAGGGACTTCTTTCTGTGGAGACTCTGGGCTGCCTGAAAATAGGGCTGCCTGAAAATAGGGTTTTCTTTTCCATCTTTTATGGACTTCTGAAAAGCAGTCAGTGGATTTCCAGGGAAATGATGATTCCAGATTGAAAACAAGTGGAATAGACTGAGTAAAGATTGGCCTTTCAGTTCTGTACCATACCTTGTAGCTGCTTCTGTCTAGATAACACAGCTATAAAAGATTGATTGCTTCTGAAATAATATATTTATTTTACTGTGAAGTACTTTGGAAACCAGCTCCTAAGGACAATGCAAAAAAGTACTTTTATATAATCAATAAGACATGAATTCTACAGAGGCATACTCAAAAGGAAGTTGTTTACATGTTTATTTTCACTACTCCATAAAGAAACTGTTAAAGCATTCCCGTCTTGAGCAACCTCCAGTGGTGGCACATGGCTTCATGGACAGATTCGAAAATGCCTCCCTTGCTGTGCTCACACTGTGCTGCTGGTATGAGCTGTAGATACAGCAGGCTTCAGTCACTCTGGAACTCCACAAGTTCAGACAAATCTCACACCCCCAGATGGCTGCAAATTTTGCTTTAAGGTAATTATGAATATTTCCAGAAGGAGGGAAAGGGCTTTCTAGCCGCATGTGTCATATGATCCTAAGAGCCATTGGTGTGTTGGATGTTTAAAAATGCTCAGGGGAACTTGTTCATCCAGTCTGAGCCAGAAGACTTCTGCAACTTATGCAAAATATGGCGGAATTTGAAAATTAATTCTGAACTGACAATTTTTGTCACTTTCTTCTCTGAAGCAAGACTAAGATCTTACCAGTTGAAATCCCCACTCTTTGGTTCACCATCTGTACCAGTCTGACATTTCTGATTATTTTTTAGAATGTTACTGCTGCCTCCCTCCCTCCATCCCTGTTCTTCCTTCTCATAATAAGAAGGGAGGTAAAAGGTGTGTATGGCCAAAAACTGCATTACTTAGAGCAACTCTGGCAACCAGTGTGATCACTGTTACTGGAATAGAAGCATAAAGCCTTTCTGGTATGTGTTTGGAAGTTGGTACTAGCAAAGAAATCACTCATTTTTTGAACATTTTCAATCATACAGTAAGGTGAATTTCTTTTGATAGACAAGCTTATTAAAAAGGAAGTGTTCTCCATTATATTCTGAGGAAACCACTTTTTTTTTTTTTTTTTTGGTCATTAAAGTTCTTCATAAGTCAAGACAGATCCAGATATTAAAGATTAAGATGGATGATCGCACACCTTAATTAAAAACCTTTCTATGCAAGTAAAGTCTTCCCCTAGTGCTCAAGAGGCTGAGGGTGATAAGCCAACCAGCTGCCAAGTGGAAGCATCATCAGCCTGTGGAGGTCAGATCCACCTCTGCATGTATTTGAAATATACTGTAGAAAACAACTTCAGAGAATTTTACTGGAAGCCATAAGTCTTTATAAAGCTCCAGCTAAAACATGTCCTTTCCTTGCCCTTTTGCTTGACTGATAGACCCAGCTCAGTGTGATTTGAACGTTTAGTACATCTGCTCTCTAACACTCTAACAGAAAAAAGTTGATGGGTTCCTTGATTGTGTGGTATTTTATGGTCTTAAATGTGTGACAGGTAATGAAACAGATATTTCAGATGAAGATAGTAGAAGAAATGTCAAATATTATCATGTTAAGTCTGCTGCTATATAATACGTATTTTTTTTTCTTCTTGGTAATTTACATCTAACCTTGTTTAGCTCATAGTTGCAGATTTAAGAGTCCTCAATTAACACATCCTGCATTTGTTACTATTGAACTTGATCCAATTTCTATTACACTATTACTTTAGATCATCTCATTTAATGAAATTCTTAACTTACTATGCTGACAGTGTCTCACATTTTGACCTTCTCAGCATTGCCTGCACTCTTCTATTTACTAAATTATAAATGAAGGTGTTGTTGATGTACTCAGTGTGGTGTTGATTCTGTGTTCAGACTCCCCTTATCCTGATGCTTCAACATGACCCTCTATCACCTTCCTTTAAGTTCTTAACATTTAGATCCCTGTCTTTTCCAATGTACCTAAATCTTTCTGCTATAATACATTAAAAGCTTTTTCACAGAAGCTGCAGCTATTCCAAGTGATACATATAATTTTATTATTATTTTAGATCTCTGTAAGTTTCCCAGAAATTCTGAAATTGGTGTTTTCTTATACAAGCACAGATTACCAATGTGGTGTTTCCTCACCCAGTTTAAAATTCTGGGATCTCCCTGTAGTTAGTAGATTAGGAGGGGATATAAATAAAATTTTAAAATCCTTCTAGTCTTTCAGGACTCGAAAAACACATCTCCGCTTGTATCAAGGGAGCCTGTGTTGTTTTAGATGCCTACTGTTAAAGATACAAATTTTTTATGATGATTCTTATTGCAGGTTCCCTAAGAATAAACCTTATTTATTTAGTATTTCATAATAGAAAAGTAATATATATTTAAATGTTATTGTCATTCATTGCCAAAAAGGAAGTGCTTCAGTCCACTCCCCACAACCTGTGCATTGTACAGACCTCTTATTGAACTGTTTTTTCCCTTGCTTGTTTGTTCAGACACTGGGGGTTTAGCGTCTTTGAGCATGAGCATGCAACAACTTATCTTTGAACAGGGGATTGATTGAGAGAAAAAGCAATGATCTGCTTGATTCAGTTAGCAGCATTTTGGTGTTAGGTAATTTGGATATTGTAGGTTAGTTGCATAAATCAGAGTGGTGCCTCTTCAGAGGTATACAAGAATTCTTTTTAAAAAGATCCAAAGACAGTTAAGTTCTGTCACCTTGACTATGACTTGGATCCTCAGCTATTAGAAGAAGCCTCATTCTCTGTCTTTCCTGTCCCTACTCTGTCTAGAATCAGAACAGTTCTAGAAGTGGCACTGGAACTTGAGGAGGATTTCCAGCAGAGGTAGCTCCTATTATGTCCTTGTGCTCTTGGCTTTGGTGTAAACAGGACTCATGCGAAAGCACAGACAGGAGGAGGAAGGGATGTGCTCCCCAATAAAGTCACAGAGGCAGGAGAGTTACCACTTGTAGCTTCTCTTTGGGCATTTTCAAATAAAGACCAGTCTGCAGGTAAGGGAGAAACTGTCATTGTTTGAACAAGACAAATAATAGAAACATTAATAAAGTTGGAGGATGCAGCCTGAAAAAAAAAAAAATGTTCTTTACAAAGATCACATGCCTCAGTTGCATTCTGCTGTCTGTTGAAACCTGGCAGACAGAAGTTTTGATAAACTAAGGCTATGTGCTGGCTTTAGGCTGAAGTTCAGGACTATCCTCTGTATTGTAATTGCCATGTCAAGAGGATTTTGTACCTGTTTCCCTTTTTTCATTGCAAACATATGTGAGGGCGTTAAATGAAGCTGAAATGTGATGAACTGAAAATTGCAGAGGGAATAAGTTCCATCTCACACTGTAATTATCTGATAGAATCCTTTGCTGCAGGAGGCACTTTTAGGCTGGAAGTAAAGAGGATTTAGAAAAGGACTGGTAAACATTTTGTCTATAAAACCCATCATTCATTACAATTACAGCACAGACTTAGAGGGAAGTAAATCTCCTACTTCCAGCCCTGAGTTAATCTTTGAATGGTAATCTGATCATTGGGTTATTTTGCCGTATATTCAGGTGCTGCAAATTTCTCATAAACTTCCCCAAATTTGTGCAGTTTGACACAAAATATCAGAGCAGTGCAATCCTAGTACAATTCAGTATGGTATTTCTCATGCTTTTAATACCAGTAATGTCTTGTGAATCTGAAAACCAAATCTAGGAAATAAGTAGGGAATCTGGGAATAATGCTTTTTCATTACAATTCTCAGCCAAGCCAATTTTTTACACTGAGTTTATAAATGTTTAGATAGTAAAGTATCTCAGTGTACCTATCTAGTTTCTGAAGTATTCAGACTAGTGCTGTATTTTCAATTAAACTCTAGCCTACACCATCTACATACAATCTGCAGCTGCTCAGCTATTAAAAAAAAATCATTGCTTTATTTCTTAGAATATGCAGTGAATTCTAGTATATCTATATCTGTATCTCTATATATATCTTTATCTTTTATATATTCTTGAGAACATTTAATTTTAACACAGCAAAAGCCAGTATGAGCGTAATCACATACATAATGACAGTGTTTTTCTAGATGGGTTTGATGGACTGTGCTGCTTGAACAAATACAAACAAGTTTGGTAAAGAATTTTTCAGTGATGTCCCACAATGGACAGGCATGACATCACAAGTTTTCTTAGAGTATGAATTAGTTAGAATCTGTGTCTTTGCCATCTTAATGTCTTGTCTCTCACCCTGTTTCCATAGGAGAAGTGCTCCAGTCCTCTTGTCATCTCCATGGCCCTCCGGACACACTCCAACAGGCCCAAGTTCTTTTTATATTGTGAGCCCTAGAATAGAATGCAGGATTCCAGGTGGGGTCATAAGAGCAGAATATATGGGGAGAATATATATTATATATTCCTCAACCTGCTGTCCCTGGAGCTTTTGAAGCAGCCCAGAACACAGTTGGTTTCCTGGGCTGCAAGACCACACTGGCAGATCATGTTGACCTAACAGCTTTTCATAATTATGTTTTCCATATCCTCAGATGGTTGAATTAAATAATAGTTCTTACTGTAGTTCAGTGATCACATAAGTGTACGTTTGGGTCCACTATGTTACTATCACTGCAGTGCAAAATCTATTGATACAATGCTCATTTCTTATATTTTTGTCGATTTTGCATTTATTTTAAAATCTCAAGCCTATGTGATTAAAACCCCTCGATTGTCTACTGTTCTCTTGGAAGGCATTTTAGAGAGGACAGCTGATAGCAAAGACATCTCAGAGTCTCAATAGTACCTGAATTTGTCTTGCATACACAAGTCAACAGAGATATAGAAGTCCCTCCAAAATCTGTGTGCTGCAGAAGCCTGGACTCTTCAGATAACAAGAACAAACTCTTTTTGTCATTCTGTTCAGTTACCAGCATTTCACTTCGTTTGTTTGTTTTGTAAATAAATTAAAATTGCATTTGTCTTATGTTTTGGAAAGTCCAATCCACATTTACCCACCAGCACAGAGGATTAAGCAGCTGTATTTCTGGAGTAGACCTGAATTAGACAATCATTGATCCATATGGTTGATTTACAATAGATATTAATAGGAGCATTTCCCTGAATCAAATTATTCTTGATAAGAGTTCTCAGTCAATAAGTGACCTGCAATATCACTGTGTAATGACAAACATAACAGTCACTTTTCCTTAATCCCCTAAGTGTCGGCCAATAGCAGGCATCCTTGAAATATCTTACATTGTGATAAGTGTCATTTGCTTCACTTCAGGATTTAAAATGCTGTTTCTTTCAAGTGGAGGTCTAGTCTGACTAGTCAACTTGCAAAAATGACAACACAAGTTTTAATGAGATGATTCAGTGAGTTCCAGATTGTGTTCATTGCATCACTAAGTAAATGTCCCTGTGCAAGTGGGATGTGTTACAATTCACACATCGGTGCCTTGAGATATTCCTGCTGGAGAAGGCCAGCTAGTTGTGGGAATTTTCTTACGCAAGAAGGTTTCTTGCTTTAGTTCAAGAATACAAATATGAATTTTGTTTCTTTGCCAAAGGTATCCTGGGGTGCATCAGGAAGAGCATTGCCAGCAGTTTGAGGAAGGTGATCCTGTCCCTCTGCTCAGACCTGGCAAGGCCTCACCTGGAGTGATGTCTCCAGCTCTGGGCTCCTCAGTACAAGGCAGACACTCCTGGACTGAGTCCAGTGCAGGAAAAAAATGATCATGAAGGGGCTGGAGAATCTCTCTTATGAGGAAAGGCTGAGGGAGCTGGGCCTGTTCAGCCTCAGAAAGAGAAAACTGAGAGGCGACCTCATCAATGTCTATCAGTGTCTGTAGGGAGGACAGACCAGGCTCTGCTCATTGGTGCCCAGCAATAGGACAAGAGACAATGGGCAGAAACTGATGCCCAGGAAGTTCCACTGAATATGAGCAAGTGCAGCACCTTCTGTGTGGCCACTGGGTGTCAAAGTGCCAGCCAGCAGTTCCCCGGTGTGGGCCATGAGAGTGGCTGCCCCCGGGTCTCTGCCGAGATCCACAGGTGCTGGTGTGTGCAGCGGCGTGGGCAGCGCTTGCACTGAGGTGCTACGAGGATCCCAGGTGAAGGGACAAAGGAGAGGACACCTGTGTGAAGTCCAAGGAGGTTTTATTCCACAGACCAGTCAGGGACAAGTGTCAAAGAAAATGGGGTCCGACTACAACTTATAAAGGGTGTGGGCATGAAGGGGTGGTAACATGGGACAACCAACGGGGCAGGTTACAGTAGAATTACATCATGGGTTACAACCAATGGGGAAAAGATAGGGGAGGGGAGAAGCCTCAGGGACTAACCAACTATGAGGGCATGGGTGATTGACAGGGAGTTTTTGAGAACCAAATGGGGGTGGCTACAATGACAGATAGGGGAGGTGGACAGCACAACTTGGACTGACAGAACTATTTAAGGGTAAAACGGGAGGAACAGGGAGATTGACACTTTGAGGGACAGCTGAGTTCCGGGAAAACTGTGTGGTAAGCAACCTGGGAGAAAACATTGTAAGGGGAAGAAATAAGGGGTACAACGAACATACCGTTATAAACTTACAATGAGAATACTTAAAACAAACCAACAGATCAAACTGTAAGAAACCAACCACCACAAGGAAAAACTTCTTTACTGTGCAGTGACCAAGCACTGGCACAGATTTCCCAGAGGGGGTGTGGAATCTCCTCACTGGATGTATCTAAGAACTGTCTGGACAAGATGCTGTGCCATGTGCTCTGAGATGACCTTGCTTGAGCAGGGAAGGTTGGCTCAGGCAACCTACTCTGTGCCCTTCCAACCTGACCCAGTCTGTGATGCTATGATTCTGTGACTCCTACTTAATGAAGACTATTCCTTCAGGACCTAGCTATAAAGTTTCATAAATTAGTTGAGAGTTTATGGATAAGGATTAAGGGGCAGTCTAACATGGGTGAAACTGGGTGTTTATTGCAGGTTACCTGATAAGGAAAAGAAAATTGACGAGGTCTTCTACAAACAGCTGGGAATAGCCAAAATCACAGGCCCTGGACTCATGGAAAATTCCAATCATTGATATGTGCAGGGCACACACAGCCCAGGGAGCTCCTGCAGACCGTCAATAATAACTTTGTGTCACAGGTAGTAGAGGACTCAACAAGGAGAGGAAAAGCTTTTGTACTTCAGGGGTGGCAGAGTGCTGCAATGGTGGGAGAGTGCTGAAATAGGCTGCCCAGAGAGGTTGTGGAGTCACCTTTTCTGAAGACACTCAAAACCATCCATGATATGATCCTGTGCAGGAGGTTGATCAGGGGAGCTGGGCTAGACAATCTCTAGAGGTCCCTTCTAACCCAAATCATTCTATGGTGTTGTAAGAACAATTGCCCCATTAATCTAAGTATGGAAAGATCCAGGGCAGTTGTCTTCCTTTAAAAAAAAAATAATTATCAAAATCACAGGAGGAGTTCACTCATTTTTTCAATTGGCTTCAGGTCCGTAATGATAAAGATTATTAAGATGGAAGTAAATAATGTTTCTATGACAACTGAGCCAGACAAGTAACTCATTCTCTTAGAGCTCTAGTAGTGCCAAATAAAAGACTATTGAAAACTAATTGTTTTAATAAAATAAAATTTTATGGCTTTGAGTATACAGAAAAAACAGATTTGTGCATTGTGTTTCTGGCCTGCTTTTAAACTGTTTGCCATTTTTAGGATTTTTTTTCCCTTAAATACTATGTAACCACAGCATAGAAGACTGCTCTCTACCTTAAGCAAATTTTCTTCATTTAGGTTGTAGATTTTCTGTTGCTTCATTTTGACATTTCCATTCATGTACTAGCAACTGTTCCTTATATTTAATATTCCTTGTGTGTAGTTTAAACCCCTTGTTATGTATTTGTTCAGCTATTTATTGCTTATCAAGGCTATAGTCTTTTTGATTTCACTCAAAAACATCACTGTTTATTGATTCTGTATTTTGAAGTTCTCACAGTTTGGATTCTATGGCTTGTACTCATTGCAGGAGTGCTGCTTAAACCAGAGCACTGTAGGATTTTAATGCTGCTCAGCTCTGTCTGTGTATCCTGTATCAAAATTTAAATTATAGCTACCTGAAGAATACAGCCTTGCTAACACTCACAGAACACCTTGACTTCAATAAAGTAACTTTTTCTGAGTAGGGAGAAGAATCCTTTAACATTAGAAGGGTCAATTGGAGTGTTGAGAAGAGTCACTATTGGTTATAAAGAAGAACATTGAAAGGGCATGTACAAGATATTTAAATGTACTTCACTTTAAAGGAAAATATCAATTAATAGTAATCAATTAATATGAATAATGAATCAAGTTAGAGAATCAAGTATACTCATGTTCATAAAAACATATTTTCATGTACTTACTCCAGATACCTCTTGAGAGGAAATAAAGTGATCCTATTGTATTTCTAATATTTCTTTTTTATGTAAGAGAATACCTAGTCCATGGAGGGTCCTGTGCCTATGAACTTGTAGGATAAAACAGATTTGTGTTATTTGATTGTAAGAGAAAACTCTACTTCCTTAAATTTCTGGAAAGAAAAAATCTATTACCAAAAACCACAGAGAATATAAGAAAAAATAAAATGCCTTTAAAAGAAATATTCTGTGTTGTACACTCAGAAAAAGTCTGTATTATCTGAATTTTGCAATGCTGTGACCTGGAAAATGGAACCTGTTGCAAAATCAAGAGGATAACACAATTAAAATTCATAGATTGATCAATTGTTAGGAACAGTTAAGTTTTAATAGGACTTGAGGACAACAAGCTTATATCTAGAAATATTTAGGCATCTTCAGCAAAGATTTTTTTTTTTAGTGAAATGAAAACCATTGTTGTCATCAAAATATGAAAATAACTTCATAATCAATTGGAAATAAATATTTTCTTCACAAAATTTCTGAAAAAATTTTTTTGCATTCAAACATGACTAGCTCACTTGCTTTTCAAACTCAGATTGTTTTATTCACAGCCCTTTTACAGGAAGATGCTAAAAACTGAATCACTGACAGAGAAGTTGCTATCTACTTGTTTTGCCTATCCTTTTTCTGGGTGGCATCAGTGATAATATTGTGCTGTAAAGTGGAAAATTCTTTCTGAACAGACTGCAGAACTAGCAGTGGTGAGAAGAAAACTTTTATCCTCACCAACTTCAGGCAAGCATGATTTAAGGAACCAAAGTGTTTCCCCAATTCCTAATTTACTGAATGTGTACAGGTTTCTCCTAATAAGAAAAAGACTCTTTTTTCAGTCGGTATGTTACTATCACATCTTACAAGGGAAAAGAAATTCTCTCTTATTCTTTGACACTTAAATTTAAGAGGAAAAACATGAAGGAAAACTTACTGTTTTTTGCAGTAAGAATTTTTTTATTCTACATTTCTTGTTTAGCTCTGAAGGCCAACATAAGGGAAATCTATTACCCTTTTCTTAGGCAAAGAAGGTCACTTTTGAAACCCTGACATTATGAAAAATTGTTTTAATCCAGAAACTTTGTTTCTGTAAAACAGAAACAGTTCTTTAGTTTGAAGAACTGAAAGCAGCATCTGTCAATGGACCATGTAGGGAGGGGAAACAAGTAGCAACTTCACCTGGCGCAGCTGTTCAGTGCTGGTCTAAAGGCATTGCAAAAGTTACACTTCAGACTCACAGCTGAACATGAAAAGATGACATTTAATAGCTCAATACAAAAACCTTAAAGCATTTCACTCCAAGTCCCAGTACATATGTCAATACTGAGAGCCTGTCAAAATAAATAGGGAAGATCAGAACACAATTTCCTTCTCATAAAACATGTAATACTCACTGAATTACCATGTGATGCAATATGCCGAAAACAACATTAATTCCATTTATACAGTCTGTTTCTACTAGAAGAAGAACAGCTATGAAAAATATATCAGCACTAGAGATACAGTAAATTGAATGAGATTAATAGTTTTCTAATGCAATATGGTAAATAATTACTGGGATTTGTTTCTAAACTGGAAATGCAATAATAGTAATAGGGGGAAAATCAATAAAAATTATGAGTATTAGACAGGGTAAATAGCTATTGAATCAGGTTATACAACCATTTTGCTAGAACAGGATAACTCCTTATAACCTGCTTATTTGATGTTTGTTTTTTAAAATTATATCAGTGGTGCTTTTCTATCAACACTTGAGATACTAGGTCAGCATTTAATAATCTCCTTGTTAAGATTCTTGATGGATGTTAGTATGGGTCAAAATGACCCAGAATATTGCTCCAGTCTGTAATAAACTGAATCTTATGCATACCCATGGGTATCTAAACGTTGATTTTCATCATCTGCACTTTAGTTCTTCATCTCCACATTTGCTGAGTTTGATGGTGTTTTTGTGGGTTGGGGTTTGTTTGTTTGCCTTTCTTCTTTATTTGTTGTGCCCTGAAATAGTTACAGAAGGATAGAGACCGAACAGGCACTTTAAACAAGAATCAGTTAATTGAAATTCTACCCCAGAGTGACTGATGATTTGGGTTTGGTTTTTTTTTTTGTTGTTGTTTTTGTGGGGTTTTTTTTTGTGGTGATTGTTTGCTTATGTGGTTTTTGGTGTTTGTTTTTTGTATGTTTGTTTTCTGCTGTGAAATACATTAATTAATAACCTACTTCATAAAAATGCATAAATGTACTTACACATCTTCAAGGAAATAAAATCAAGAGCAGAATCAATAGAGAAATACCCAAATGCAGGTTTGGTGGGTGTTTTTTTCTCCTTTCACAGTTATTTTGTATATATTTCTTCAGTTCTACAAAAAATGTTACATCTCAGCTAACATATTTGAGATTTGTGAGTTATCTCCAAAGAAGGGAAGGAAGAGTGAGTGGTATTTCAGTTCACATTTATTTTGCTGAATTGCTGTTAAACGGTTCATTCTGTTATCCATCCCATGTTTTCCATAAGTTGGTTTACCCTGAGTTGTACCCTCCCTTAAAGCTGTCTCTAAAGCTATTCCCCTCCCTTTATTCTAGTCCTTTCCCTGCCTATCAAGGCAACCCCGCCCCTTTTTCCTGAACCTTCCCTGCTGCTCTCTTCCTGGGCCAATCCCTGATTGACACACCCAGTTGGAAATCCCCTAATCCAGGATGTCCCCATTGGCCCATGTGACCTTTTTCCTCTCCTCCCCCTATCCCGATTGGTCCCACGCTGTTGATGTAATCCCCTTGCCCCACCCTTGAAATTTCCTTATTGGTTGATTTTGAGATGCCATGAGGTTTCTAGCGCTGCCCTTAGGCACCTGTCGTCTGATCAGCAGTCTGGTCTCTGATCTCAAAAGCATCCAAAAAACCATCCTTTTTTAGCTTGAAAACCAGTCTGTCTAACCACCATGGCCCTTTACTGCATGTCACATTTCCTATAGCCTGCTGCATTGAGATTTCTTAGCTGTAATTCCTTTCTAACAATCTCCTCCTTGCTTTGAGACTCTTGTTTTCATTGACTTCTGTTTATATAATTAATCTTTCAGGAGTTCATTTCTGTCTTTGGTGTTTTGTAGCATCTTTTACTCTGGAAAAATGTTCAAAATGTAATTTAGTAACTTTTTGCTTACTATCAGATCAAATAAACTTCATTTTATCCAAAACAAGACTGCCTAATGTGACTAATAATATCTGCTATGACACACTGAGGACTTAAATTAATTGCTAATGCTCAGTGTAAGGATCACATTCTACACTCACTTGCATCCAGTTTGTGAAGATGTTTTTGATCCCCCTTAAAATGTTCATCTTCTATTATGCTGCATCAGATCACTTCAAATTATCTGTGGCGGTGATGACATGTGCTGTATTAGCAAAGAGGAAATAAGTACTTTCAGTTAATATTAAGTTTTTAATCAGATAGTTTGGGTTGGCATAGGTTGGAATCTATTTCCAAGTAGCTTACTGTGTACAACTTGCTGTAGAACTGCAAAAATGCAATATAAATATGAAATTTCATAAATAAAATATCAACAGTGGAGAAAACCAGAAGAAAATTTCCACTCACTATCTACACAGCTGTCTTCTATTCAGAGAGAAAAGGGAGGAGAGGTAGAATATGAAAGAGTGTATTTTGAACTAAGTATTTCTGTTCTGTTTACTGCAAATACCACTAATATTAACTGAAAATGCTGTCGTCTCTGTTCTTTTATTTAATTTAATCTACCTGCAATTCTAAAAGAACTCTAACCTAGCTAATTGTTTCATTAAATCTCCGCCTGACTTTATAAATGCAAATATTTTCAGTTTTTGCTTATATGCGTCAAATTTCAAGCAATAGATGCATTCAGGGTCACAATCAACTCAGACTTATTCAGTAAACACAAAAGAAACTACATATTTATCCTGAGACTTTTCTTTTTCATGTTATTCTTTGATTTTATTCTGAATGAAGCTTTATTCTTACAGCTGTTTAAGAGGCGGGTATTCTCACCAGGAACTTTCTTAGACCTTTTTTGTATGCACAAAGTCACCAGCTGTGCTTGAAATGGAATTTCACCAGACTTTGGAGAGCCTCCACAACCATCAGAAGTCTTCATGCTTTATTATTCCCGTATTCTCCCCAAACATGATATGTAGCTACAGAGATTACCTTCTCAAGTTATCTTTCTGTCACAAGCTGTGATAGTAATTTGAGTATATTTCTCCATCAGGTCAACATTTTTGCTAAGGGATTAGAAGGTAAGTGCATGCTCTGTGTGATATATATTATATGGTTATTAACCCATCTGTTCTTATGTGGAGGACACCCACAAATTTGAATTTCCAAGATTTCTGCCATGCATTGCATACCATACTACAGGTCTGTAACAATTTCCAGTGTCTAAGCTACTCTTGGTCATCTGAAGCTTTCTATCATGTAGGGAAGGCAGGATTGTCTCATTTTGTCTTTTGATATTGATATTCACCTTCTCAGAAATAAAAGCCATGACATGCTTTCTTTCTTTTCTTAAAAAAACACCAAACAGACAAAACAAAACCCCAACCTATCAAACAACACCTCCCTGAACAAACTGAAAAAGCCTTACCTGGTGTGACAAAAACCACTTTGATTACTTTGTCAAGTCTGGGTTAAAGTATCTATTAACCAAAGGCTTTTTTATTACCCTTTGAGCACAATTCCACAAATCATACCGTTTTCCAGATGATGTGTCTGAAGAAAATGAGACAGGTGTCTGGAACCATTTCTTCCTAGCTACATTAGCATTCTATTTAGTGCACACATTATTCCATGTAATCAACAAGATGATTTGAATGTTGGCTCCAAAAAGCAAAAGGCTGGATAGAAAAATACATTTACATTGAGAAGCCAATGTTTTGGTCCTTATTTGTGTGAAAAGGCTTAAAAACACTTTGCAGCTCTTGGGAAAAAAACACTGAATTTTTCTCATTCGTTCTCCTAAAGTATCATTAGATAAGTGGTCATATTTTCTTTTCAAGCATATATAATCAATGCTTTTAGCATCATCTGTCCCTAGGAATTCTATTAGAAGTGGCTTCCTAATGGTGGAATTCATTCTTATGGAAGGACAAGTTCAAATGTGCCCTTTAAAACATTGCAGTAAAATACGATTAGTTCTGCTGAAATTGATCTTAATATTCTATAACCAACTGACATAAACAGAATATTGTTGAACATTCGTATACATCTGAAATGCATCCATACCATGTGCCCATATACTTATATGCCTGTATTATATATGTTTTTATATTACTGCATTAGAATAGAGAGAAAAGTAAAGTAGCAAAAAAATGCTAAGAGCAAAAGGGCTAAAGATGTGAGTCCAAAAGGACCATGTTTCAGAGACAAATTTCAAATTGCAGTAGAGCTGGGAGAGTAGCCAGTGGCTGAAAGCAGAACCCCTGCCCAGTGGACTATAATTCAGCTCATGATAATTTCCATTACTCAAATACCAAGGGGTTGTTAGCAAAACTGCCTTATTTTGTAGACAAGCAAATAAAACAAATATTGTTAAAAGTAACTAAAAATAAAAAGGTTGAAAGCATAATTTTTCTGTTTGCTATTCAGATTTTATAATCAAGACTTGTGATTGTTAGTTTGAAAATCCATCTGATAGTGGAGATTGACATCAAAGGACTTGAGGAAAAATGGTGAAAGAAAGGCCTACTAAGTAAAATTGAATCTCCTGACAGGGTCCTACTTCTTTAGTGGATTGATTTTTATGAGTCCAGAAGCTGGAAAAAAACCCTAAAAAAACCCACTGTTTTTTACAATACACGTTCACTTTGCAGCTCGGTTCCAAATATTTTGGTATCTCTATATCTTTACTACACAAAGGGTGAAGAAGAATAGGACATCATGCAACCTGAGTCTCATTTGCTAAACCTGCCAGAAAACACTGACCTGTATTTGTGACCTGTGACAATGAGAAAGTACAAGAGGAAAGAATAAGGCTTTATCTCTAACCTTGTCATATATCCACAACAGTCTTACAACTTTTTGTTCTCAGGTCTTAGAACTCTTTTCCCAATATATTGAAACTGAAATTCCAAATCAGCCCAAGAAATGTTTTCTTTAGCCATTTTTCTTTAACCATAAACTTTGAGAGGTTTGTACATTCTATCCAAGTACAATGCTGATCTTGCCTTCTAGAGTAATTTATAACAGCAGAATGTTCTCTTACGTGGCTTTTCTGTGCACATTTCTGCTTTCTGCGGAAGGTACTTCTTATATGATGAACTCAATCAGGATCTTGTGAATAGTCTAAGGAACATTTTATTTGGTGTGTTGACATTTCACATTTTCTTTATTACCCTTTGTGAAATCGCTTTATCACAACAGTGAAATCTCATTTGAATGTTAAAGGGTTCTTTCTTCTTTCAATAATTTTTTGTTGAAGAGGCAATGCTTTCTATTTCTAGGCAGGCTACTTATTTTTTTGAGATGGCATGACATGAATCATTAATTAAATCTATATTTACAGCACTCTGAAATGGTCTCTAAAACCTTTGTGTAGCTCTGTGTTCATATGTCACCTCAATATTAATCTTTCAAATAGATGACTGCCAACAGACATTTCTCTAGGCCATTTAAAAAAGCCTCTTAGTGAAGGATATTCCACAAATTCCATCCCTATATTTCATCTGTCTTAGAGTTAAAAAAAAAAAAATTCTAATAAGTATTGTGTCTGTTGCTAAAATGGTGATCCAAATAGGGGGGCTTACAGGAGGGCTGGAGAGGGACTATTCACAGGGGCATGTAGTGATAGGACAAAAGGAATGGCTTTAAGCTGAAGGTGGGGAGGTGGGGTTGGATATTAGGAAGAAATTCTTTATTGTGAGGGTGGTGAGGCACAGGATACCCAGGAAGCTGTGTATGTCCCATCCCTGAAAGTGTTGAAGGCCAGCTTGAATGAGGCTTTGAGCCACAAGGTCTAGTGGAAGACATCCCTGCCCATGGCCATGGGGTAGGAGCAAGATTTTTAAGGTCACTTCCAACCATTCTATGATTCTATAAAATATTTTTTGTCCTCTTCTCCTAAAAACATAGAATAATTTATCGCTGTCCTCCTTATACTAGAAGTTGGCAGATATTTCTGCTCCTTCAAGCCCCAGATTTCCTGTAAACTTTTTAATTAAAGGGAAGTATGTCATGTGGATGAAAGGCAGAAAGAAAGGAGGTCAGCTCTGGTTGCTAAAATTTGGAAAGGGTTTTCAAATTTGATGTTTTGATATGAAATACTGTAGATATGTGTGGACATGAAAAATTCAAAGGTTAATAGGAGAAAATGGTTCTGTGATTGACAGAATATAAACTAAGGAAAAAGTGGAGATACTTTATTCACAGTCACTCGTCCAAGCTAAAACTGTGTCAGATTTCCAAATCTTTACCCATTTGAGGAGATACAATTCTTATGTTCTAGTTACACTTTCATGTATTTGGAAGTATAAAATAGAAATCTAGTGGGTTAGAACTGCTGAAAATGTCTGAGTGTTTAAGAAAGAAAGAGAATATTGTGGCTGTCATAAGGGAAATCTTGTACAGGACATCAAACTGAAATCTAAGTGGATCAAACTCTTGGAGAGAGACTGGTAAAGTTCTCCAGAAAATAGGGCTTGAAAGTATTAAAATCATCAAAATGTCACTCACTCAGGTGCTTTTGGAAAAAGAAGTCTGTCCATCCAATCCTTGGAATACACTGAGAAATTCTTTATTTGGTGAGGTGCATTTTGTTGTTTGGGTTTGTTTGGTTTGTTTGTTTGTCTTGGTTTGTTTTGAGTAGGGAAATTTAAAATAGTAGATACCTAGAGGTTTTATGAGATATTTTTCTAATTAAGAAGGAATAATGATTGGAAAAAGAACTATTTAGTACAGCCAGTGAACTGACAGGTTTTGCAACCCTGAGACCATTAAGACCAATAAAAGAAATAAAAGAATAGAGTGGAATACTGTACTTCAATCCAGTCACGACAGTAATAAATAAGAGCTTATGAGAGGCCAATGCACACAGAAAGTGTTACAGAGAACTGGCAGTTCCTTAAAAGAGATATGTTAAGGAGGATAATCAGGGTTGGGCAATGTGCTTAGGGAAGTTGCACAGAAGTCAAAGAAGAAAAATCAAAGGTATTATCAGAGATTTTAAAAAAGCCTACAAGAGAGGAGAAAGAAAAAAAAAAGGTTTAATCTAAAGGGGATTGAGGAAAAATTCAATATTTTAAAAATAATGGAGAGCTGCAATAAATGGGAAAACAGTGGTATCCTTATGAATTTAACCTTTAAGAAACAAAAGGATACAGTCTGCCTTAGGCAAAGAAAGGTGGGTGGCTTCAGCTCTGCAGCTCTGCATCACTTCTTTTCCTGGAAAAACAGGCCCAGGTCTGCTAACCTTCTCTCAATAAACATACTTCTCTTTCCTTTTCTCCACTGAGGCTTCCCATTGCTACAGTTGGGACCTCATAAGCATTGAGTCACAGGGACTGTACACTGTCACCCTGATTCTTGAGTTTTCTAAAGCCTTCTGAGTTCACATTCTATTGGGAAACTTTCCCACACAGTTTCTGTAAATAATGTGTTGTTTTGCATTCCTTCATGGGGGTGGAGAGACTTGATGTACTAGTGGTTTGTCCAATGTCTTTGGAGAGGTGGCCCATTCACTCTCCAATCCACTGTCACCTTTGGAAAAGTATAAAAGTTGGAGTCAGAAAATAAACTTTCTCTTTTACCTTGCAAAGTGGCAAGTGGCTCGTGTTGTGCATTCTCGTGTCCTATAGCGACAGTACACCCCATTTTCTTTCTTCACATGCAGCACAGCTGTGAATGCCACACCAACATGCACTCAGCCTTTCTGCACCAGTGTGACTTCCATTGGCTCACGTCAAATTTGCAATGTAAGGGGTTGTGCACAGTCTGACTTCATTCCACTGGGAGGCCACCCTGATATTTTATCATTACGTGCTTGATTCCAGCATTTATTAATTGAAATGTCATACACAGAAACAAATGGACTGCAATTTCTCCCAGTAAAATATTCTACATGCATTTTTCACCAATCACTTTTGCAAATACAATTATTTTATCTAGATTTTTTTTCCCCATGCTGTTTTACAGGAATATAAAGGGAGGCAGTGTCAAACCCTTGAAAATTCAAATTTATAAGTTACCTACAATGCAAATTGAATAGACTATCTGCATCTCCTTTGTCTTCCTCCCACAACAACAAATTAGAATAATTTGATTTGACTTATTTTGAAAATCCCATGCTGGCTGTTTTTTTTGCCACATTATTATTATAATAGTTTTTGTAATAAAAATGTGTTAAAATCTCATTCCAACAGTCCAAGCGAGGCTGAGCCACCTGAATTTCTCTGTGAGTTCCTTCTTTCTTTTTAGAGATGATCAGAAGTTTTTCTTTCCTCAGTTCTCACTACCACCCTTCCCTTATGTGGTACCAAAGATAACAACAAATGATGAGGTGACTAAGCCAGTTAGTCCTGTAGCACCACAGAATGAATTGCAGATGAACTATTGATCTGTTTATTCCTTAAATAATCCTTAATGCTTTTTCTCTGTTTCTTCGCTCTTGTCTTTATTGAACCTCCTTCTGACTTTGTGTCATATGCCACTTTTATAATGAAACCTTTCTGAGAAGGCAGACTGCACTGTAGCCTACTGCATGTCACTAGCTTTTTGCCAGGATTTGCTTTCCCATCTGGTAATGAATTTTTGTTTTCCTTGTTTTTGGGGGTTTTTTTTGTCTCTTGCTTGAGAAGTATTCACATGGATTTTTGTTTCCTTCACTAAGAATAACTTTGTATATTTTTCTGGTTGTTTTTTTTTTTTCTCCTCTCACAATATGTTATCCATCTATGTTCATTCTTAGTCCCTTGTACAAATTTTTAATAACGTTATTTTCAAACCTTTTAAGGTCTCTTAATTCAACCACAACCACTGCACTTTGCTTCCTACCTGTTTTTTTCACCTGAGGAGTTTATTTCTGGATATGTAATACACTCCCTATCAGATCACCTGCCTGCTTTGAATTGGATTGTGCTCCTCAGACATCCTGCCCACATCTTTGCATACTAAGCATTCAAGATCCTTCCTAGATTTACCCTACAGAGCCTTTTCACACATCCTAAAATGTAGTGAATTCTGTTCTTCATTTTCTCAAAAATTACCACTTACCTTTGCACTCTTTGTCAGTTCCTCCTAATTAGCCTGAAAGAAAGCTGAAACAGTCATTCTTCTAGTTGATTCTCCAGCTCCCAAGGAAAGAGAAAAAAAGAGGAAAAAACCCAACACCAAAACCAGTACATTTCGACACTTCATGGATGATCATACTGCTGTAAAATTTTTCTAAACAAAGCTGAGGTTCTCCATCACCATCAGAATTTTATTTTGGATGCCTCTGTTTATTGTTTAAAACCTCTTAATTAAGCAGTCTCGAATATACCATCTCACACATTGTTTCAAGAAGCCTTTTATTGAAAAGGTCTTGCTTTTTATTCATGATGTACAGACCTGACTGTGTATTCTTCCTTGCATGAATACATGGTTTATTGTCTCAGTGATATTCAAATTTGTGGTGGTTTTTGCCCAACAATTCTCCCTATAGCCTGAAAGAGGAGTAGCTGGCTCAAGCATTTGGCAGAGGCCAAGTAACTGTTGAGATTATACGTCTCTGTGTGAGTTTGGGAGGAGACAATGGCTGGGTACCAGCCTGGGAAAGAAGAACTCTAGGGTCTCATCTCTGTCAAGAACTTGTGAATATTTTGCAGTAAAGAGTTGTTGAAGATTAAAAAAAAAAAAAAAAGAATTATCTTTACAGAAATATGAGAGCCCACAATTTATCCTATGGGTTAACATCCTCTGCCAGGGCATCTCAACAGTTCAGGTCTTGTTTTAACTACTCTCTTATTACATCCTGAGAAATCCTGAATCATTCCTAGAACTGCAAAGGGATCTGATGTTCTCAAGTGCTACTGAGAATCCCACCAGTTACCTTAGACCAAATCTGTAGCCACTAGCTCTAAGACACCTTCATTTTCATTGGAGCTACTCCAGCATTCAAATTACATTCAATCTTTTCAAAGCTCTTAGCTGCCTGAGGTATTGTTCAGAGCCTGTGTCAGTGCAGGTGAGAGAGAGAAAGAAGGGGGAAAATTAGATGTTTTCCTATTTTAGTGGTGTCATTACTACCTCTCAGGCTCTTCCACTTGCATCAAATGCCACATATTCATCTGGGATGAAACAGTTCTTTTAATTTCAAATCTAACATCTGCTCTTCCTTGACTGAAGACCTGCTCAGTGACTACAAAACAGTTTTGTTGCCTTGTGAGACAGAAGTTAAGGCTGTCCTTTACTTACACTACAAGGAAACTTTTTCACCCTGCTTCTTGCAACAATTTTATTTGGGACAGATTGGACTCTTCTGTGCTAAAAAGCAAAACCTATTCCTTTTCCAAGCCAAAAAGTATGAAAGTGCCATTCATATTATTCACGTTTTCAACAGTCTCATTATTCTAGATATTGCCTTAGAAGATTAAAAAAACCCAGAATGCAGATTTAAAGATTAAATCAGGAAGCAATTTTAGAGTCCCTCTAAAGTCATGGTTTGAATTTTAATTCCTACAACAGGAAAATTAATCAGACGTGAAACCTTTTAGTTTTGTGACTGGAAGGGAACACATTTTAAAACAATGAAGGTAAAGCATTTCTGAACAACTATGATTCAGGCATGGTAAGGAAATGCAACTAATTTCATAGTATGTATGAGGCTTCATATAACATCAGTAAATCTGGCTGAAGGTTTTTTATTTCTTGGCAGGAACAGTAATGGTTATAAGCAATTCAGTTTTATAGTACCACAATGTGTTTTAGAGAAATGGGAAAGAGACTGTAAATTGCTGTGTGTAAATGTTGGTGCATTTGGAATAGGAAGCATGAATCGGACACATTGTATTTCATAGTGAGATGCTAAACCATCCCTTTAAGCAATTGTTCCTATACTCCTTGCTTTATGTGGCTGACACAAACGAGAACAGCCTAGGAACTGTCAATTTTATGAAATTTTGTTCATTCCCATCCTGGACTCCTGCACTCCCAACTTTCAATATGGTCATGTGAAGAAAGGAATTTAGGGACAAAAAAAAATAAGGCAGAGAGTTAATGGCAGAGACCATATTCAAATGAGTCAGAACTGTATTTTTGACATTGAAAAAAAATAATTTAAATGCAGAAGATGGTGAGAAGGGACTGAGTAACAGCCTTGGTTACATTGGTTCTCTGAAAGCAGGGAGGGGTCAGATGATTGTGGAACAAATAGGAAGTTGTTCAAAATCAAGTTGCAGGTAATGGAAAATGAAGGAATAACTGTGACCAGGCTAGATGATTCTTTTAAGATACTGTTGAGTGGAGCAGCAGTGGTGTTTGATCTGCTGTCCTGAGCAGGAGCAGGGTCCTTGTGGAATTCTATTTCACTCACCATTGCTACCTCTGATGAGGATGCAGCAGTGCTGGTGTTCATAGATAGGATCATAGTCATGGAATGGTTTAGGTTGGAAGGGACCTTTAAGATCATATAGTTCCAACCCTCCTGCCATGGGGAGGGATGCCTTCCATGAGACCAGGTTTCTCAAAGCCCTAGCTAGTCTAGTCTTGAACACTTCCAGGAACAAGGCATCCACAACTTCTCTGGGATGCCTTCAGTAAAGAAGTAGTAAAGAATATTAAAGAACTTCTCATAGTAAATTTCTTCCTATCATCTAATCTGAACCTACCTTCCTTCATGTTAAAGCCATTCTCTCTTGCCCTGTCACTGCATGCCCTTGTTAAAAGCCTTCTTCGTTGTTCTTGTAGCTCCCTTTAGCTACTGGCCCTCTGCAGTAAGGTCTCCCTGAAGGCTTCTCCAGGCTGAGCAGCTGGGCTGTGGTTTCTGGATGTGTGTGTGAACAAGTGAGCCAGAAGCAGTGGAGCATCACCTCCTCCAACACCCACAGGGAGCAGCCGAGCTCTGAGCTGACCTCAGCTTTCAGTCCCTGCTGGTGCCATTCATGACCTGCAAGGCCAAACACTGGGGCTGCTTCTCCCTTTCTCCATGCCAGCTCCCTGCCTCTTGGGGCACCCACTGCTGAGCAGGCACACAGCAGCAGCTCACAGCACTGGGTGCTATCTTCACTTTTGGATAATAGCCAGATGGGGATGCTCTCCATTTGACTCACCCTTATCCAAACCAAGCTTTTCCAAAAGGATGCGACTATTTTCAGCACATAACTGGAGTTGCAGTTAAGCAAAACTTGAACAGGACTCACCCTCAAGAGACTAATTTTCTTGAAAAATGAAGGACAATTTAACTTTATTATTAATTATTTTTCTTGAACACATAGTGCTCAGTAAACAAGGCATCCAAAATAATTTACAATAATTGTTGGAAATACATACTGTGGGCTTGTGAATTCTTAAGCATCTTTTACTTTCCCAGTGATGGAGGTACTGTCTTGTTCTTCTCTCTGTCACCATGTTAGTGTTGTTTAGCTGAATTATATTCAGTACAAACATGAATGACAGCCTTTAGCTATGTGAAAACAGACTGTCATCCAGAAAGACGAAGTTCTCTTTGCTCTGAGCCAGATTTAAAACTACTCAGAGAGTGTATTTTTGATTCACTTGAGTAGCTGCACAGTTATACCCTTGGTGAGACTTAATTTTCACAAACATCTCCAAGAATAGTAAATTATTCATTAGTAAGACCTTTTCATTAGACAGCTGACATATTATCAGCTCTTCTCTCTGCTCTGATGAGAGATAAATAGAAGTTTATAACACCAGGAATGAGAATAGTTGTTTGGCACCTAATTTCCACTTAATTCTATAAATGCTAAGCATCATTCATAACCTATTATTAGAAACCTGAGTTCCAGATTCAGGGCTATACATTCAGCTCAAGTGATTTACAGTTTCCTTCCCAGCTTTAGTCATCATAGTAACTGTTAATTCTACCTAAATTAACAGTATTACAGCAAAGCAAAACATATTCTATCAGAACAAACCTGACTTTCTTCCTCTATGAACTATTATAAATCAGGAAAAATTTGCTAAAAGCACCAGAATTGTAATAATGTGAATTAGCCCAAATGTGTTCAAGGTATTACCTTCCTGGAAATAAGTAATCAAGGTGGGAGTGTGCAACATTCAGCAGCACAGAATGACATTCATTAGTAAGAGGTTGATTTGTCAAGTGAATGTAAAAAGCTGAGAGAAATAAAACTGTCTACAAACAAAATTAATTCCTTTAAAATTAAATAATCATTCTTTTCCTCTTTTTAACAATAATAACCCCCAAGAAATCAGTTTTGAACAAATTTAAAAGATGTCTTAATTTGTCAGCTTTTTAAATATATTTCTAAAAATAAAACCAAGCTGTATTTTAAAAATACATGCTATTTCAAAGTAAAAAGTCAAAATGTTTCCACCACTATATGGAGAAATAAATTAAAAAAAAATACCTTTTTAGATAAAAAACTAATTTGAATAGAATTCATATTTATTCTCTGTTAGTCTAAAACTGTCTTTTTCAGCAGATATGCTATTCCTGACAAAGAATTCCAAAAACCTGTATTTCTGTTCCCCTGCTTCATATTTCTGTCAAAATTAATGATCATATCCTACAGTTAGGTGCTCTCCCTGGATTATGGGCCTTTCCTAATGAGCTGATCTGATTTATACTGGGTTGATGATCAACAGCTCAGGGCAGAACATACCAGAAATCCCTTGGGATTTTGCAAATTGTCAAACAGATGAAGAAGACTGCTTGTAAGGTGCATTTATGAGTTCTGTATTATTTTTAGGAACTGTTGATGACAAACCCTCAAAGTCATTATGTCTTTTCCATGTTCATCTTTATGCAGGAATGTAAGTAATTATTGATTTACAAATGTGTATCTGCTGTAGCACCTTGTGTTAAAACATTGTTGGTGCATTTTCAGTACTCATCTCTTTGCACCCTCATTTTTCTTTCAGCAAGAGCTGGTTTCCCCTGAAGGAAATATCCACTGTATGGGGGAAAAAAAAAAAAAAAAAGCAAAAAAAAAAAAAGCTACTTTCTGTAGATTATGGGCCCATTTCATAAAAAAAAAAAATAGTTGCATAAACCAGCAAATGTTCCAAAACACTGAAAAACTTCAGAGACTCTAGGAAAGATCCAAATTTTACTTTATGTATTATATTTCTTCAAATAACCTTTCCATATTATTAAAAAACCGCAAACCAATTTTAAAAAACCAAATCCATCAAAGTAACAAAGTAGGAATTTTAGACCCAGGTTAATACAGAAGTTTTATCTTTATTCACTTAATTTGATGATCTGAATGTGAACGAGCCCCTGAATAGCTTTGCTGAGCAAGGCTTCCTCATTGACTTTCCAAAGATATTGAGCTTTTAAGGGACAAACTTTCCAGTACAGCAAAGGGTGGAGAATAGACATCCAATCCATTTCCAGAAGTGAGAACTGGTGAGGTATTTCTGATCTCATAGGATGGATTGATGTAAAGACCTCAGAGAATCTGATCCTCACTGGAAACTTCTCTTTCAAAAATGAGACCTATGCCATACTTTCATACCATACTTTCAACATTAAAAAATAATAACAAAACTAAAAATTATTCTCTTAAACAAAAGTCATTCAAAAGTCAGTTGACACATGCAGTTTCCATCTCATGGTTAGCAGAGCTGCTAACAGCAATTTCAGTGGATTCTGGAAAGCACACAAGAAATATTTGGAAGCCCACAGCCCAATTAATATTCTCACTAGGCTATCCAAGCAAGAGAATCTACCAATTGTATCTTGTCTTTGAATCAGATCTCAAATACTTGCTTATATCAGCCAAAAGAAAGAAAATAATTTCAGACTAAGAAATGGAAGTATAATGTTCTCCTTTCAGTGACAAGAAAATACTACAGGAATCACACACAGCTGTTGTCTAGGTGCACAGAAAAAGAGAAGACTTGAAGCATCCAATTTGTACTAAATAAAAAATGACATTCAGATACTGGTAAGTCTTAATATGTCACCATGGTACCATTCATTGACTTGCCAATGCAAATATGCGGATGTAGGCCAGTGAATATGTGCTGGGGATGGAGATCACCATGGCTGGATTTTGTCTAAACTCTATGGCTGACCCTCTGGATTTTCTGAGGGGTTTTTGTGTGGAGGGGTGTGTGTGCATGTGTGTTTGTTTGTTTCATTTTGGGGTAGTTTCTGGTTTTGTTATCTTGTTGTCTTGGAGGGTTAGAGATGTTTTCTCTACTTCTTTATTATTAATTAAATATAGCTCTTTAAAAACAGTTGGCTACACTAAGGAATTATATCCTCCTAGATGGTATAGAATTCAAAGTGTTTGGCAAATCTCAAAATAGACTGGAAGTAATTCAGTTCCAAAAGATTTATAAAACCTTGAAATTCAGTTTAGTCAAGGAGACTTCCAAACACATGTACATTAAAACTGCAGCAAGAGTACATCTTAATGAATAAAGTAAACACAAGAGTTAATGAAGGCTCTTGAATATTGGTGAAATGTTTAAGTGTTTAAAGGAACATCAAATTTTGAATACTACTGGCAGATCAGCTATGTACTTCTGAAGTTTAAACAAGGAATACAATAAATTTTTCATTATTTTGTACACTGACAAAACTCTGCAAAAAATTTATTCTGATTAAGTCTATTTTGTCTGACTCTTGTCCCAGAAACCTTTTATGTACTCAAGAGGGTCTCAAAATGTTATTTCTACTTGGAAATTGAGATTAAAAATGTCACTCAACGGCAGCAACAACAGAAGATATTGCATTGTATTGATGGTACAGATTATTGCTAATGGAATACAGCAGGTGAACTTTCACAGTATGATCAGTGCATTTTATGCAGTAGAAATGAAAAACAGCACTGCTCTTGTTCAATAGCTGTTTTTTTTGAAAGACTTGTGTGTTTATAAAGCGGAAAATTGCCAAGTAGAAATACCAGTAAGAGTGAGTTGATGACTTTTAAACTTTTATTCCACACATTTTTACAGACTCATCAGGTGCATAAGTATCCTTTTACACAGAAGAGAAACATAATTCTCTTCACTGCTGAAATTACTGCTATTTGCTGAACAGCAAGGGAGCAGGTATGATCACTGGTCACTCGGCTGGCAACTTGACAACTGAACAACACAAATGCCACGTTCTATCACTTCCATAAAGAAGGTCAAGATGGTCCATGATTTTTTGTCTGCATCTCTTTTTCCCAATGAAAGCAATTAGAGAGTACAGTTGCTAAGGTTGATTGGACTTGATCCTATTGCCACTACAATATAATAGACCTAACATATGTCCAGCAAACCTGAAATTAATGCTGTGCAGGACTGTCTATTCTCACCAAACTCGGTGTATAGAAAAAGGGGAGAAAAAAATAAGACAGATTTAAAAAACATATTGCTCAAAGATTGCTATCAGTAATCATCCAATATCTTACTCAAAAAATATTTCAAACTCACTGTAAGACAGTGTCCAAGAGCACAGCTTCAAGCATAGACGTCAGTGCCGAGGGAGCCAATGCCATCCCAAAGGAGGAGATCTCAGTGAGCCAAGCATCCAAGTGTCCTGTCAGCCCATTTTACATTTGACAGGAGTTAAGGGACTTCTGCTGCTATGTGGAGGGAGTGCCTGGGGGCCTGTTTGTGCTTGGTGGTCCTGCTCTGTATGGCTGTGGGGGCTTTGTTTGCCTCCCACCACTCTGAGTGGCTGAGCCAGGGTGGGGATGAAGTGTGGGGCTGGCTGTCATGTGCTGTTGCACCAGGGACAGCCCCTCATTGGAGATCCTTGGGCAGGGTATGCTGCTGCTGCTGCAGGGGCAGCAAGACAGGCTTTGCTGAGTGCCAGCTCTCGGGGACCTGTGCTCCCTGCCCCTGGATCCCTGGCATTTGTGTCCCTGCTGCCCCCAGTGCCAGCTGCCTCCCTCCCAGTGCCACTCGAGGCCTTCTCTCCATCCTCCTGCAGACCATGGATTCCTGGGTACTCTGGTTCTTGCTCTTGCAAAGCCTTGTCCAGTACCCACAGCCTGCAGGCGATGGTTTGGATGAGGTGATGTGACTGTGAATGGAGTTGCATGCGAAGCTCCAGGAACAAGAGAGGATTCGGATGGAGCGGGAGCTGGAGCAGCTCATGCTGAAGCTGAGTGGCACATCCTGGGGAGACCTGCTCAGGTCTGCCTTGCAGCACTGGCAGGTCTGGGTATCTGCTGGGCTCTTGCTCCTTCCTTGGAACTGTGGTTTACGTGGAGGAAAAGAAGCTGTCAGGCACAGAGCAGTGGCCGGGAGGAGAATGAGGAAGATGACAAGACACAGGAATATGATCTGGGATGGCTTCTAGAGGAGCGCATCCAGTTGTCCCTACAGGACCTGCAGAGGATAATAGCCCTGATGGACAACTTCACAAGTGTCCTCAGGTGTGTCTTGAGACATAGATATTTTAATAAAATATATATTATACACATATTTCACTCAAAAAAATATTTAATAAATCATATGGAAATTAAATAAATAAAAATTCTATAAAATTCCTATATAATTATGCAGAATAATGTATTTATAACTAAAAGTTTATTAAATATGCATACTTTTGTATAGCAAAAACAGGTCATAATAATAAATATAATATTAAAACAATATAAATTTAGCTTGTATATCCTGTCATTATCAGTAGCAACGTATATTAACACTCTGTAGTTACTGCATTTCTCATATTTTCATGTGGAAATATAGCCATAGACAGTGTCCCTCTCTGTTGAGACATCTGTTAATGGTGTGGCTGAGGCAATGAAACGACTAGGGCTTTTCCCATCATAGTCATGGAATATGAATGTCAACCCCTCAAAGAATAATTCATAATAAAGATACAAAAATCATTGGCAAAGAAGAAAACTTGAAAAACAAATTTTCAGTTTGCAATTTCAAGAAAGGCAAGATTTTGTCCTTAAGGATATTTTTAATTTATGTACTTGCTTTAAAAAGCACATAGCCTGTAAAGGTGTTAATTCAATATAACACATTCTGTCTCATAGAATTTATTTAAGTTAAAATGTCATGCTGGTTACATTCAAAATAGGATTTAATTATAACTCCCTTTTTTTTTTTTAATTTGTCAGATCACTTTGATGTTGTATCAGCTACAGACCTCTGTAAAATATGTTTGCTAGATATCTGTACTTCTGATTGTCACAGTCTATTAGGGCTTATGCATATGTGCAAACCTATTTCCTTATCATTGCACTGAGAAAAGATGTGTGCAGTAAAGATCAAGAGAGAAACCAACCATGACCCATTTTGAATTTCAAAATGAAGTCTATTTGTCCTCTGGAAAAAAGGAAGGACAATACTAGGATCATGAAAAAAAACCTGGGGTGTCTTCTTCTCATACCTGACCCACCAAAAACCCAAGAGAAATAAGATTTTTTTTCCCTGAATAATTTATACTATTTTAGGTGGTGGAAGCAGGGAGCTGATGAAGGTAGCTTGGACTTTGGGCATTCAGTGAGAAACTTCTCCTTTCAGGAATAATCATCTTTAATTCCCCACACAATTAATGGAAAGAATATGTCAATTCATCCCTCATAAAACATAAATCTGGGGGTGCCTATTTTAAGCTGAAAATACATCAAAAGCTTTTTTTTACTTTGCTGTGGCTGGCATAGATTTTGCAATAAATTATAGGAGAGAAAGGACTTTGCAAATTTGTCATGAATTTTGTTTTGCTTTGATTTTATATCATATAATTAGGAAGTAAAAGTAAACTGAAGGTATTCGCTCCCTATCATTGTCAGTGGAAAACAGAGTTGAATCCCCATATTCTACTTGTGCAGGAGACTTTTTGTTTGGTATTGCCAACCAACTGGAAAAGCAGAATGATATCCTCTTCCTTTACTATTTGTCTGCTTTTTTAGATCCATCCGAGAGTTGCTAACTATTTTTTAACAGGGAGAATAGGTTTTACCCATGATTTCAGAAGGAAATACTGTGAAGGAGGAATGAAGAAAAAATGCAATAAACCAAACACAAAAAAGCCCCAAAAACCCACAAATCCATCATCTTCTATTATCAGGAGCTTAAGATGCTCCTACCATTTGTCCTGTATGTGTCTGATAAATGTCCTGATTTCCTGCAATGTAAGATACAGAATAGGGAGCATTTTTTTCTGTACAAAATTAACTTGAGCAGGTGAATAACTTTAGTCCACAGCTCTGGGTGAGACCATCAAGGACCTTGAGACGTGTCCACATAGCTACATGTCACCTAATATCCTTGTGATTCTGGTTACAATAAATTTTTTTCTAACCTCAACACTTTTTAACCAGGAACATGTGAGTGAGAGCACTAATATTGGAAAGCTTCTGGCTGTCGCTGGTGCACCAAACTGCTCTGCCCAGGGGACTTTTTCCAGTGGCAGCTAATTGTTGACATTGCAGAAGAAAACCAATTTTCTCTGTCTCCCAGAAGCAAAGTTAGACAACAAGCAAGAAAATAATATTTCATCCTACTGCCTACAGGCAACAGTAGAGCTTGGAAGTGTTCAGTGAACTAATTAAATACTGCTATGAACAGAGCATGACAAACTCACCATGTTTTGTCTCCTTTCATCCCCCTTTTTAGGAAGCCAAACAAATGATCTTATCCTGATAATGTATGGTTTAATTTCAAGCTCCTATCTCACCCTTTTCCTATCTTACAATCTCCCCTTGAACAAATCACACTCTGACTTTCCATGATTTAATCTCTCCTAGTGAAATAATTCAGCTTCATAATCTCAATGACTATCTGGGACCTTCTTACAGAACTTCCCTTGCTGTTAGAGTCCTTCTAATTTTCAGTTCAAAAAGTCTTATTCCTAGAACAAAGGACTCTGAATTTACTATTTCCTCCCAGATTTAAGCATCTCCCTCTCAGTCATCTCCAGGTTCCCCAAACTGTCCTCTTTTAATCCATTATAAAATAGTTTCCTGACTTCCATAACTATTTGTCCCTGTTCAATTTCTTTTTCTCTTTTTTAGTATAGATGAGGAAAAAGTGCAGATTTAAAAGTGGCAGATAAATTTTAGACAGCCCTACCACATGGAATTAATTGAACTCTAGATGAGACAAGTGATGCCAGAATAAATGAAAATGCTGGTGGGTGTAGGAGTTTGAAACTTTGGGATGTTATGGTCTGTGCTCTCTGTAAACCAGTACAAAATAATTATTTCAGCAGGATATATCTGAAGATTTTCTGCTAAGAAACACATTCTAGAGAGACAGAAATATTGATGGATTCTAACAGTAAATTCTAGTGACATCCTATAGGGCTATGTGGCCGTGCAGGTGGCAGCCAGCCTTCAGACATCCTCTCACTTGCCCTCCGTGGATTACAGTGTAAGAGATGAAGCTGCTGATATTTATCACTTTTGGTCACCTCTGCCATTAAGCTGCTTCTTATTTTGTTTGCCCCTTAAAAAAAAGGGTCCTGGTTTATCCCAGTATAGAGTAAGTGAAACCAAAATGCAATCAGTACAGGCTTTTTCCACTTTCTCAAGCCTCACATTGGTCGACAAAAAGTATTTGTTCCTGGTTTAGGCCAAATTTGGGAGGAAACTTCTGAAGGCATCTTTTTAGAAAGCAAATTCAAGTGATCCCTCCCCTCACTGGTTCAGAAGACATAAATCTCCTCTGAGAAAGGTGGAAAAAATTGTTTATTTAACAAGTACTCACAAACATGGAAAAATGAGTGATATTAAACAATGGAACCTCTTGTAGTTCTGAAGAGATGGCAAATTCAGAAAGTCATTTTTGTAGGCCAGGGCTGGGCTTGCTTAGTCTCTTATCAGTCTCTCCTGTGCTAGAAGATGCCACGTCCTGGGCCCCACTGGTGGGGGGCTCCCGGTGTTTTTCTGGGAGCTCTTCTGGGTTTTCAGTCCAGAGCAAGGCTGATCAGTTCCCAGAAAAAGAAAAGCCACAGTCCAGGGAACTTCTCTGCCTCAGCTGGCTAAAAACAAACTGAAAGCTAAGGTCTCTCCTGCTGTCCTTGCTGCAGACAGCGCAGTCCAGGAGCAGGAATGCAGGGAGCGAGCGCAGCTCCTGCAAACAAACTGCGCTTCTTCTCCCCCTTCGCTGTCAGAACCTGGCGCAGAGCTTGACATCCAGCACAAACAGAAGAGATGATATGGGATACAAGCTTCATAAGTGACAAGAGGGAATTTGCTACAGCAGTTGTAGAGATGCCCATATGCATCTTTACATTTGAAGTTTTTGGGTATGTCCTACAATTCCCAGCCCGACATGTTTGCTGTTTTGAGACAGCTTAGCTGAAAGGAGTGTTAAGAGCTGCTGCTTAGACATCTCGTTGCAACAGATTGCAAAGACAGCTGCTGTCAGCTAAACAGGGAAATTATTACAATTTAATATCTTTTAGATGAGAGGAAGGTTTGGCATTGCAAATTCAAATTATCCTTTTCAACAGGAACATATGGAGAAAGTCAGGTCTCTTACTAAGTCCACACATAAAAGCCCCAGAAGTTTATTTACCACAGAAATCCACCACTGATGTCCAAAATGCTGCATCTTATAGTGTAGCTGTTCATTCTGTGCTGGGTGAGGTAATACAGTCAGGAGCGCGTTCCCAGTGTATCTTCAGGCTTCAACAGGGCAGAAGAGGAGCTCTCCACAAGCACTCTTTTGCTGTGTTTAGAAATTTTCTACACTGTTTTGTGTACCTTTGCACTCCCCCCCAGAATTTAATAGATACTTTCTAGTGACACTAAGCATGTTTGGAAGGTTTTTGTAACATTTCTGTTTCATCATGCTTTCTTCTCCCTATCCCATTCACAGGCCAGTGGTGTCAAAAAAACTTTAGGAGAAGAGAGGTTAAAACTGAACAGATTTTCTATTTAGGTCAAAGCAACAAAAGAAATCTCTAAGACAGTGCTAGTACTTCCTACTTTCAGGATCTCATGCTTAGCTTCTGGCTGCTAATGGCAACATTTGGCAAAAAGGATGGCACATGGCAGTAAATAAAGCATTTTAAGGAAAAATGTCCAACTCTACTTTTGCCCTTGAGTTGCTGAAGAATGCACAACTGACTAAAATGCTGCTAAAACTTTCCAATTCACCTCCAGTTTCTCTGTCTTTATAATGAAATTGGTACATATGGCAGCAATATGGTGTACCTTTGCTGCTCAGGAAGATAGTCTGACCCATCTATGCTCACAGAAGTTAAAGTTTATCCTAAAGAAGCCTACTGTAATAGCAACAGCCTTGTAGAGGAGTTTCACTGAGTTTTTACCAAATTGTTTCTTCTCTCACAGGTTATTTTTGGTTCCAGCTGTGCGGGACAGAAGGTGCTGCTCTATCCATTAGTTAACAATGAAGAAAAGACCATGGGGTGGGTAACAACTCACACTTTAAGTCTGAAGACTGACAGAAAAGAAAGGCAGTTTCCTGTTGTTTCCAGAAAGGCCACAAACCCAGAGGGTTTCCATTCACATTGGAAGAGCAAGATGAATAACTGGAATAAAAGAAACAAGAGATTTCTTCAACAGAAATCACAGGTAAATATTCTATGTGTCAAAAATAGTTGAAATAAGGGTGATTGTCCACTTGCAGTGTAGCACCAATAATATGTAGCATTCCTGGAGCAGAACCATTATGCAAGCAAGAGTTAAATGCTGCAAAAATGTGTCTTTGTGACCTGCTATATTTTCTATCTAGGGAAATCTTTTTTTAATGAAAAAATCTGAATGTTGCAGGTGGTAGTTGGGGGCTGCTTCCTGTAGTCAAGAAATACATTTCTATTATGAAAGCTCACAGGGATTTTTTAACATTAAATCAGACAAGGAAAGAAACATGGCATTTGGTGACAGGCTAAAAGGTGGTACTCCAAATAGCTTAATGTATTTGCTTGAATAAAAATAAAGTTAAAAAAAAAAAAAAGCTCCATACTTGGCCCCACATTTACACCCTCACCTTATCATATGCTTTTTGTGTGCTTCATTGCAAAGGTGGTTTTGGTCTACTTAGTCATTGATATTATTTAACTGCTTCTTTGCATTGTGGTGGATCTCTGCCCAGCAGCTACTCTAAAACACTGCAAATCAAGCAGAAGTCTGTTATTTGTGTGCATGAAGACAGGTCATGCTCAATCTGGGATGCAATGGAGGAGTAACCAATGATAAATGTGCAATGCAAAGGTTTAATGGCAGGAGAGAGAAGGAGAGAAGCAGAGGAGACTCCTGTCAGTGGGCTAGAGCCATAATCCATGGTTCTAGATAATCTTTATATCATTCTGTCTCATCTGAATGTAGGTAATTTTCTTAGATGACAGGGACATTAAGTGTTTTATAATTAGGTGTCATTACTTAAATAGTCCCATTCCTCAGTCATGTGGCTAATGAAGGTAATTACTGCCCTTCCATTTGTACCCAGTTGAGGGTGACAGCAATGATTTCAGCCCAAGGCCTGATGCTGAGACCCTCACACTGAGGCTGCTTGACTGATGTGGACTTTACAGGAATGGCAGGTTTTACAAATAACGTGAAAAATGTTGTAGGTGTCTGTTCTTTCACAGTTTTTATCAATAATAAATGGTCAAACATTACAGCTGTACTCAGAGTCTTATGAATAAATTGTTGGCTAAGTGTGTCTCCACAGGCCTAATGGATAGAATACTGAAAGGAAAAAGTTTTCTACTCAGGCCTGTAGCTTTTTGGATTAAACGCTTTTGTTTTACACAGATCCTCAAAACAAACTTTGAAAAACAAAAAAAAAGCAAACAAACAAAATCACCTTCCCAAAAACCTTGAAAAATTTGAACAATTTTTCTCATGGAAATAAGTAATTTGAGAGATATGTCACTGTTAATCCACTTTTAAGCAAGCTCAGAGATTAATTTTGTCATTGAGAGTCACTCACCTGTGCCTCCATATGCTTTTTTGTGAACCTTACTTGCACACAGGTGGGATCTATGCTCCAAGGGGCAAAGGGAAGTAGTAAAGTTGTGTCCTTGGTGTTTTTTTTGGTGGCTAGCCCTTGGTGCCTCTGTGTGTAGGAAGATAAGGGGCAATCAGAGCTGCAGTGATCAGTGAGATCCCTGTGCTTACCAACAGGCAGTCTGGGCAGCTGGCCCTGATCTGCAGGGATGGATATGGATTCCAGTCCTTCAGAGTGCAGCAGAAAGTAGCTTCAGATTTTAAAAGAAAAACTTTATAGCAGAAAGACTCTGTGACATAATAACACTGCCTCCTAACCTGTTTCTTTCTCATTCATCCTGGGAGAGAAGCACTAAAGCCCTGCAGATATTTTCAGGGAAAGAACTCTTTCTGAAGCCTGGAGGAGAAGAGAAATTAGACTTGTGGTGTCTGCCTAGGCCTCAGGAATATTCTTCTGCTGTTTGTGTTACATTTTGCAATGAATAGTGCCCCTGCCTCATGCTCCTGTTCTCTACCAGTTTGATGCTTTTGCCTGAATCACAGTTAGAAAATCCTTGTAGGAATGTTTCCCCCTCAGAGAAGATTGAAAGGTGAAATTCCTTTATGTCTCTAAAGGACTTTGAAATTCCTAAAATGGAAGTTCCAGTTAAGAACATTGCTTTCTATTTGGGACAAGGTAAAAATTGGGGTCATCTGCAGCTGAGGAAGTAATCCACAGCTTTGAAATGTAGAAGAAATACCAGCAGCAAGGGCAGGGTCTGTGCTCAGGTCTGCAAAGTTTTCATTCAGCTCCTAGGGTTCCTGATTGTTATTAAGTGGAACAAGTCCACATGATGGAATTCATTCTGGGCCAGCATCTTTGTGCATTCCCATTTATGTCCCAGATTTTTATGTCTAGGTTTTACATTTGGCATTGCAATAGTTCCTTGTTTAAAAGGAGAGATGCTTGGAAATGTATGCCCTAAGCATCTCACCTTGGGAAGGAGGGTGCTTAGGGCTGCTTGGAAACCAGTTGTGCCAGAGTAAATTATTGGCAGTGCAGTATAAATTGAGACTTTGGGCTCCTAGCTTTTGCAAGAAGGTCTCAGATTTCTTTCAAATATGTGTCCTGCATCCTCGGCAGCTATTTATCCTCATTCTTTGGCACTTTCACACAGCAGTGGCTAATGGTATGACCCTAGAAGCATATTCTATTATATCTGTATATATTAAATATAACTTGGAAACCCTCACACAATATTAAGTGCTGCTGCAGTTTCTGGAAGTGTTCAGGCTCTGATGGAAGCAGGTTGATCTGTTTCTACTGGTTTCATGTTAGGAGTGTGAGTCCTGACATGAGTGCAAAAGGGAGATCAGACCATCTAATTGCTGTGGCTGGACCTGCCTGTTCTCCATCTCTGTGCTACTGTCCTAGCAGCAGCAGTGAGTTACAACTCTTTTTAATGATCTCATATTCAGAATAAAAAAGTCTTGCTTATGGGAGTTCTTATGAGTAGTTCTGAAAAACATCAACTCAGTTATGTTTCTGTGGTTTAGACTCAAGTTCTCTTTGTTGTATAATTTATGGAATTTTGCTTTATGACTCCATTGTTAACTTTATGATTTACTTTCTGAGTCTGGGCTGCAATAGAAAATTTAATGACATACATGTTAAAATGCTTTAAACAGAGAGAAAAAAAGAACACATTAACTTTCTTAAACCATCTCTTTTTAAACTACAAGATCTTTATTTATCATTTACACTAAAGCCCTTTTATATTCCTCCAGCTGTGTCAAATGGAAATGAATTGTATATGAATTACATTTATATAATTTTTAGTACAAATAAATAAAAATAATCAAATCTTCCTCCTTCCTTGGGCTTTATGTTAGAGACACTCATGCTGTGATTGGTCCAATTTTCTGTTTATAGAGAGAAATAAAGATAGGCAAACCCATCACTTATGTGCTTTTTAATCTAAAAAAGCTTGCCAGCACTCAGTCATTAAAATACAGTACAGTGTGATATGCCCAGCACATTGCTTACTGATAAAATGTTAAAGATTTCGTTTCCACAAGAGTAATGAACGCCATATGTTTTCATTATTAAAAAACAATTTCCCTTCTGTTTGGGCATATAAACATGAAGTTATATTTTTCTAGCTTGAACTTCCAGATCAGTCCCATACAGAAGTGAACAGATCCATAAACATGAATGGGCTCTGTTACAAATCTCAGGGAGAGTTCCCTCTTGTTAGAAAAGGGAGGGAAAGCAGATATATAGTGATATAAATAGTATTTCTTCATTTCAGAACTTTTCTAGATGTTGTGACTTCAGAAGTCCTTGTCAGACCGCAGGGGTGGATAGATATGAAATAGTGAACTGGACTATTTACCCTGTGTATTTCTTTTTTTGATGAAGGAACATGGATGTCTTAGGACAGTGTGCCTGTTCCTTACAAAACCAGCAAATTGCATAGACTCTGACAAGTCCTTCACAGATTCACCTTGTTCATTCTAGAACTACGAGGAAATGTTTGACCTGCTGGTGGGGGCTGTCACCATAGACCCACATCAGTGTACTCTAGACAGACAATGTTGTTATTTCAGACTCAGTAGTCAGGATAAGTAAAAGAAAGTTGATTTCCCCAAATAATAATCAGCTAATTTTCCTAGAAATTGACTATTTACACGTGGTCCATTGACAGAACTGATACTTTTGGAGAGGTCCAAGAGATGAAGGGAAAGATCTTCTGTTAAAATTTTCTGTTAAAAGTGAGGTGAGGAAAGAAGAGTAAAGCTAGAGGCAGCTGCAGTGTCCAAGACTACAAGAGAAAACCAAGACTAGAGACTCATGTGTTTGGATACTGACAAATCTAGGTGAATCACTAAATGCGAAACTGCATATGGAGAGAGGATTTTTTTTTTTTTAACAAGGATATTTTAACATTTTCATTAATAGGAATACTTTTAAGAATAGAGTGACTGCAGTTAGGAAATTTCCCCAAAACTCTGCATATCTTATTGCTTCCCCACATTTTTTGTAGGCAGCTCCACTGAAGACCTCACTGGCCCTTTGGAGAGGCACATACAAGAGACCACAGAGAAGAGTTATGAGCTCAGGGTGAGCTAGGGTGACTTTGAAGGTTGATACCCCAGTGGCAGCTGCCAGAAAATTAATCTAGGCTTACACACAAATTCTAATGTCACTGGTATCAGAGGCAGCTTGGAAGTACACAGTATGCAGAGAACTGGCTCCATTCACAGTAATTCACTGGGCACAGAATAATTCTTGGCTGGACTGACACGCATTGAGATATTTTTGGGAGCAGGATCAAGGACATTGGTAATTGGAAAAAATAATTGAAGCATGTAGTCAGTTGATAAATACTTTGTTGTTCTGTGTGTTCTAATTCCAGTGAACACATTTTAACACTTTTGGAATGAAGCACTGTTTTACTCATGGAGCACGATAATTTTGGAGTAAAGTAGTTGAATACATGCCTACCATTTTGGGTGACTGATCCTTGCTTTTGCAAGTCTCTTGCTACTCAGCAAGAGCTTATTGTATCAAGTCTCTCTTCAGATGACTGGGAAAAAGGAAAACTACTGCTTCTGTCTGTGTAAGCAGATTAGAGTTTCAATTAAAATTTTAAAGTGAAAAAAGCATTAGCCTTTATCTATTGTTTCTATTCCAAAGCATTATCCAAGTTACTTATGTTCTTTAACAGTACTTTTCAGGAAAATCATTCTTACAGTCAAATAGGAATAATTATTTTTGATAAAGAAGAATATTTATTGATAATATAAAATGCAATCATGTAGTCCTGAATGCAAATGCAGATTCTTAAAGAATTTTTTTCACAAGCAGGTTGCATGTCCTATTTGCATAGTTGACATCTTAGAAGTGTTTCACAGAGAAAGATTTGCATGTAGTCAGTAATTGGCATACTGCCACAACTATTTTCTTGTGTGCTAATTTCTAACCAACTACATGAACATCTTTACAAAGCATGGTAAAATAAAAGATAAATTATCTGGTGAGGAATATAATGGTTTCTGGCTGCTGGATGGCATTATGAAATAATAGTGAATTGACTCTAGAAAACATACTAAATCTTGAAACAACCTAAATAACAATGCTTGCCTATTTTTGTTTCCAATAAATGCTTGCCCTTTTAGCTATTTTCCTCAGTGTTATATTTACTTCCATTCTATTCTTGGACCAATGGAAAGTTATTTGCATTGCTTTAATTTCAGAAAGGTGTTTACATATACAAGTTAAACATAGAATTGTATGACAAGGAAGTTCATGTCTCTTTCATATTAAAACAATAATATCTAAACATTAATCATCTCTTTGTGATTTTATTACCAAACCCAGTTACATGATACTGAATTTCATAGGCTTGAAAAGAAATTTAGATAGCTTTCAATGAACATACTCTGTAACACTAAGATGTTATCAGTAATATTTAAAATAATACTATGGTAGATGTAGTACAGTTATATCCAATTTACCAAAAGTTTCCCTGTTCATGCCATAGAATTATTATATGGGAGCAACATCATAACATAGCTGGAACATGGATTATCTTTTATAAAAGCTGCTATTGAAAATACCTGGGCTTTAATAAGACATATTATTTTGGGTTTTTTAATGTTAACAAGTCAGGAAGAGAATGGGCATCTCTGCTGTGACATTTCAAAGTAATAAAAAAAATATTAACAGTTTATGATGACTGATCATTTAGCTTGGGAGATGGCAAAAAGTGCATCTTGTCTAAATTCAAATGACAAAACAAACAAACAAACAAAAAAATCCAGATTTACACTGTGTGCACCATTTTCTGAGGGCCCGATCCCAAGGCCAATGAAGATAATGGGAATATTTCTGATAAATTTTATGGAGAACACACTGTCAGATCCATGGAATGTCTCAAATTATCAGGTCTCATTCTGCTTCCAAATACTCTCTCTTAATGTAAAACTAGTCTCCTCAGGAGGATCACTTTCATGTTGCCAAAAATGAAATTATATTATACTTCTAAAAACAAAATTAAGCAGAATATGAACTTATCATTAAAACTGTGCTGCAAGAAACAGAAACAGTTAAGTAAGAGTAAAACCTACACCAAACTTTTCTCATCAGAATTCTTAGAATCAGCTTTTCTTCCTACAGCCTGTAAGCCAGAGTTATTTAACAACCCTGGACGAAGACTTGCTGACTCTGTGTCCTCTGTGAGCAACCCAGAAAGATAAATATCACTGTATGTGCTGTAACTTGTCGATGTGAAATATGTCTCATGGCCCATTTCAGGGTCCATTTGAAGTTTTCTTGGTAGATGGAACATTTATAAGGTCTTTTATTTCCCTCATGCAGAGCCTAGTATTGTAGGACACTCAATTAAATCACTTAAGAAGGGTCTGTGTTCAATCTGGTGACCTATTTTCATAAAAGTCACAAGAATTTCTTTAGTGTTTCAATGTCTCTATTAACATTATTGAAGCTGGCTAAGCAGTTCAAATGTTATTTGGGGATAACTGAGGGACATTTGCATATGCAATGACATCCCTAGTTGCTTTTTTATGAAAAAAACCCAACAAAACAGAATGGAAGTGATCTCCAAGTACATAAAATTTAATTAAGAGGGTAAATTTTATGGTGAATAAAATTGTTCCTAGTGCTGAAGTTATGGGGTTGGGATTTTGTTGTTGTTGTTTTGGGAGGGTTTTTGTGGGGTATTTTTGTGTCAGATGTCTTCAGCTTCCACACACTAATGGCTTGCAGTGTGTAACATCATTTCTTGCTGCTTGGCTTAGCTTTAACACTCAGGAACTGTAAGAAAATTTTTTGCAGTTCTGCACTTTGTTCACATTTTTGTGGGTCAGTCTGACTGTTCAATAACTTATCAACTCACTGATTTCACAGTTTCCACCAAATTTCAATAGGTGACAGGTATCTCAAGGGCAATACCCAGTTGTCATTCACATAACTCAGGTATGATCTGGACATCTCCATTCCAAAGTGTGGCATCAGCTTTGGAAGAGTCATTTTTATTTTAGCTTCATCAGTAATTTGCGCTTATCGTAAATGAGCTGAAATAGATCCTGTTGGAGGAGAAATAATTTTCCCTATTTTTAGAACTTTTCAGAACTTCTCACAGTAACCTGGTATGTCCTGATAACCCCCTGAGATTATAAATCCCAGCCTACCCACACTCCAAAGGAAATTGGGCAGGCAGCAATGTATCCATCTCAGTGATTTTATTATATTTATCTACTCTGAAGACATGAGTTAGCAGAAGACATAGAAAAAATAAGTGCGGTACTGGAGGAACAACTGAAATAGAACATGTAGGTCAGCCTCTCCCTTCTTTGTTTCGTATCTTTGAATGGTGTCTTTTGATTTCTGAGTCCATGGTTTATTTCTCCAGTTCTCATCTCCTTGCTCTGTCCTACATCCTTGGCTCACTTGGGGTCTTCTAAACCTGACAATTTGCCAGATCATATCAGATTAAAGTGTTCACTGATTTCACACTCCAGCAAGAAAGCATTTAGTATCTTTCATCCCTGAATGAAACCTGGTTTTATTTATAGGATTTGTTAGTGTGTAGTAATTACAACGGGCCAGGGCTAAGGCACTTAGTAAATGCTTTGCTCAGCTGCATATGTTTTCTATATTATTTAGGTGGGAAGGAGTAAGAAAAATGTCCACAAAGACAAAAAAAAAAAAAAAAAAAAAAAAGATAACCAACTTCTGCTATTGCAAATAAATTAAATTTAAAGCCATGTTGTGTTCCTAACAAAGACTACTAAGTCCTACAGGACAGATACAAAACTCATCTCTAAGCAAAATTTGGAGTGATGTCAAACAGGTATAGACCCTAAGACTATTTCAGGAGAAAATAGGGTGATGCATTATTGTGCTCACATAATTTTGGCCAAACTATTTACTTCCAGTGTTTGTGAAGAGTACCATTTTGTCTTCTACATCTCTGTCTTGGGAAGTGACTTTGACACCAGAGTCAGGCCAAAAATGGCCATGATGCCTTCATCACCACACCTAGACATGGGTGGCAAGGAGGGCAGCAGCTGCTGTGACAACAGCAAATGCTCACACAGGGCTGTGCTCATGTTCCTAAAGAAACACCAGAAACAGCCCTACCAGTGTGACACTGAGCTGGAGCCCCCATCCAGGGAGCCAGCAAATACCAGGTATAATGCCTGCAGTGACAGGGAACTCCAGAATGATGTAAAAGTTCTCTTGAACTGTTTCTAGTTAACAAAACTGTTTCAAAGTTAATAAAAAGCTAAGTGGCAATATGAAGAACATATCACACCCACCTACTTGGCAGTTTCCAAGAATCAGTCATAACAACTGACCGCTGTCAGAAATCTGAAGTCAGTGAAGAGGTAGCAACACTTATCATGCAGCCAACAGCTAAAATGGGCTGTATGTGCCCTAAGAATGCTAATTTCTTCTATTGATTCTAAAATGGTCCCTGTGTGGCAAGCTCAGGTGGACTTGCATTACAAACACTTGCAATCAGGTAAAATGAATCTGACATCAAATTTCTCAATGCAAGAATCTGTAATAATCACAGATGATATTTTATGTAATCACAAAAAAATCCTGGAGCTTTTTGGGTAATATCCTAGGTGCGCATCAAAAGGAGGAACAAAGTTGAAGGTGGAGAGAGGTCTTATACTAATAGCCCACATTAATGCCCTGTAACTGTCATTTGTCAAGACAATCAACTTTTTGCTGAGGCAATCTATGTAGCTGAACTGCCACACTGTAATGTAGAGCTTAGGACATAAAGTAAAGCAAGCAGTGCACACATTAGGCAAAATAGAGAAAGATTATTTTCATGTCTGGAAACAAAAAAAAATACCCAAATATTTATGACTTATTATCCAAAGAATATTTCTTCCTTCCTTCTGGACAAGTTTATGATAAATACAGGTAGACTCCATATGGCAGATTTTTTTCCCTATCAATACAGAGAACTCCTTTCTGAAGGGTCTGAAGGTCAAACATCACCTCTGCTTTATGTAATGTTATGGTTTGGTTTTCTTTTATTTTTCTATGCTTTGTTCTACATAAAATATTTTATGACATGGAGGAGGTCTCTGACACTTTATATTTGTAACAAATCTACCTTATGTGGTTGTTTGGCTGTCACCTTACATAAGGGGTTCTCTTCACATGTGCTGAGTACTTGAGGCACTGGGATTGCAGATAACTATGGAATTTGTGATGTTCTGTAAGTTTCCTGATTTATGGGAAGGAGGGAAGGAAGGAAGGAAGGAAGGAAGGAAGGAAGGAAGGAAGGAAGGAAGGAAGGAAGGAAGGAAGGAAGGAAGGAAGGAAGGAAGGAAGGAAGGAAGGAAGGAAGGAAGGAAGGAAGGAAGGAAGGAAGGAAGGAAGGAAGGAAGGAAGGAAGGAAGGAAGGAAGGAAGGAAGGAAGGAAGGAAGGAAGGAAGGAAGGAAGGAAGGAAGGAAGGAAGGAAGGAAGGAAGGAAGGAAGGAAGGAAGGAAGGAAGGAAGGAAGGAAGGAAGGAAGGAAGGAAGGAAGGAAGGAAGGAAGGAAGGAAGGAAGGAAGGAAGGAAGGAAGGAAGGAAGGAAGGAAGGAAGGAAGGAAGGAAGGAAGGAAGGAAGGAAGGAAGGAAGGAAGGAAGGAAGGAAGGAAGGAAGGAAGGAAGGAAGGAAGGAAGGAAGGAAGGAAGGAAGGAAGGAAGGAAGGAAGGAAGGAAGGAAGGAAGGAAGGAAGGAAGGAAGGAAGGAAGGAAGGAAGGAAAGATTATTTCACCTATAAATAGTGGTGTTAAATAAATTGAGATAAATCTAAAGTTTACTTTTTTCAGTGCTTTCAAAAGTATTTACATGCTTCTCTCTTCTATTGGTTCTTCCTAAAGACAAATTTATTACCTGAGATATAGAAATAGTGCCTTTTGGAAAAATTCAAGCAATTAAGTCCATAATGTACTCAAAGTGATGACTAAGATGTGACCTGATCACTGTGCATTAATATCTCAGAGTGAAGAGATTTCTGGTGCTGCAAAACTCTGGCATTCAAAAATTGCAAGAGGAAACCACAAGGCTGAGAGACAAAGTAAGCCAAAAAGAGGCAAGAAATCAGGCATACAGGGGTGTTTTGTGTGCGTGTGTGTTTAGCAGATTGGGTTTTGTAATTAAGCTTTGGAAGTGTTTATTCAGGAAAGGGGTGACCTCTCAGTCATTCTGCATTTCTTTAAATCAGGATTGGAAATGTGCCTACAAGATAAATTATAACACAACTTGACAGACTTGTTATTTAAAGAACTTGTGTCTGTATTATACAGAAAGTTAGACTAAAATATATTCGTAAGAATGGGTGCAAATACTACCCTGCAACACTGAAAAACTCACAGCATTTAACTTGCTTGTGAGTGGTATTATACAACTCAATTAACTGCAATGTAGGATCCCTCTCTGGATGGCCTGGGAGAGATGGGTACTTGTGTTTGATGATGTTATTTCCAGTGCTGTGTTCTTAGGAATATATAATCTTTTCTGGTTTCAGAAGTAAAATATCCATGAAACTGGAAACATTGTTTTCTCTTGGATCATTCAAAGACTGTTGATAGCAAAAACCCATGAACAAGTTAAGCAGATGTTGAAAAGCAAATGGTATTTTCCATCCATTCATATCCTTTATCATAACCTGGTTCCCAAGGTCCAGTTAAATATTTCATAAGAGCTGGTTTTGCTCTCACTCCTGTCTTCTAAAGCTGGGAAACCCAAACCCTTTTCAGGCTTCCTGCAAGTGTTTTATAACGCTGGAGGACTCTACACTGCCTGTGATTGTGGTGGAGGGTTACGATTGCTCTGTGAATGACTCTTGTAAATCCACTTCCCCATTCATTCTCCCACGGATATTTTGCAAGGAAGCAATACACAGTAAAGGTGCAAGATAAGCATCTCTGGAATTATCACTTGAATGTGCTCACCCTCTAACAGCAGTTTTAGGAAACCGGATGTTTCTTACTGGTTTTGCGGTATAGAAAATATGCACCTGGATTCAGAGAGTCCATTTGAAACCTCTTGTCATAACTGTTAACATGGCTACAAAATAAACTTGCTAAAAGACAAAAAAAAAAAAAAAAAAGAAAAAAAAAAGAGCAAGAACTCCTTGCTAATTTTTTTACTCGATGCAGGTAAATTTGCAAATTTGCCAGACTTTGAACTTTGGACAGTGCTCAAACTTAAACTGTTTTTTTTCATATGAGTCTGACCAGAGAGTCCTTGAGCAGAGCTGTGGTGCAGCATTGGGGTACTGTGGAGCCACTTTTCAATTGCTGCTTTTGTCATGATCTTTGGAGGAACTGAAATATCTCATTAACCAGGTGTCCCTCTTTGTTAGTGGGAAGAATATTCCTCCCTAAGAAGCATTATGAAATCAAATTATATGAGGTGTGTGGAGTACTTGTATATCAATATGAATAGGTATCATGTAGAAACTCTTAATGCAACAGCTCTGAGTGATCTCTTTAAATTCCTTAAAATAAACAGTTGGTCCTCTTGCTCACTGCTGTGGATACCACCACAGTACCTTCTGCTTTGTGACTATCAAGATTAAGATCACAATAATATGTAAACTAGATGGAACACTGAGGAGTGTTTTTGGTAGCTCAGATGGATTCCATCCAGCTGGACCAGTATTAGCCAAAGGTATCCAGGGAAACGGACTACGCCAGTCCCAAGAAATTGCTTCTTGAGACAAACTGAACATTCAAGAACACTCAGTTCTAAAATCTCATTTGTTCTGACACTCATTTTTATTCAGTTGACTCTGACAGTTACCATCGCCCAGTATTAACATGTTAAGCTTTTTAAAATTTGAATACTGAAGGTTTAATTGAAGAGGACGGATATCATTGTATCACAGACCAGGCTGAGCCAAATTCAGATTTTACGTTCACATATCCATGTGGCTTGAAGCAGACATCAGGAAAAAGAATCTTAAAGGAAAGGAGGAGAATAAGCAACGGAGAGGGTATCATCCACTTGCTGAAGTAGAATTTTCATTAACCTCATTCATACCAATTTGGGTTTTCTGGACAGTTTGCTTGGTCTTGACCAGGAAATCATTAAAAAAACACAAAAAAAAGGTTAAGCACTGGAAAATTCTTCTTTGAAATGGAAGGATTTTTCCAGCGCTTTCCATTTTCAAATCTGGATTAAAAATTACTGCTCTAAAAATACCCTTCGACCTTTTCCCCCACAAGGCTCCTCTTCCCAATGTTTCATCATGGTGTTAAATTCTTTCCTCTGATCTGAGCACCTGACTGTACCTGACATTTAAGTGAGATTCACGCCCACATCTGAAGGCAAACTTTGGCTCATTGAATCAGATTTGTCTTTGTTTTATTTACAGAGAACATAGTGCAGGGATGATAAAGTAATTCAAAGAGATGGTTTATGGACTGGTCTGATCTATTTTCTGCTAACAAAACAAGCAAGTTTTTGTTTGACACTGGTAAAACACACTTAAAATGAAATTTACTTACATAAAATAGTGCACACATTCCTGCTTTAATGAGGATGATTTTTTTCCTGTTTGTTTTGTTCTGGAAACCATCTTAATTTTGTTCTTTTAAACAGTTAACAGTTCCTTTAAGTTTTGTGTTCAGTGTGTAATGATAGATTTCTTTAAAAGTATTATCTTAAATTGAGAGATTATCGTGGGTTTTATGAAGATTATACTTTATCAAGTGTAAAACTACTCTTTTAAATGAACAAGGTTATTTATAAGATGCCTAACTGATAGAGTCACAAATGCACTTTGAAGATTTTGTATTGCTTTTTCTCTTGAAACTCCTGTTTTGTTTTAGTAATCTAATTTTTGGATTCCAATTCAGGTAAAAATATACTAATCATTCTCACTGCAACAGTCTCTCACTAAGCTCACTGAGAGTGATTTAATAATAGCATAATTTGAACAGTTACTTTCTGCATTTATTTTTGAAATATGTGGACCCTTTCTCAACTATTTTCCTTGAAAGAGTCCCAATATTTCTTCTTATGACATAAATATTTATAATAGGTGAACTGAAATAGTCTTCAGAAAATACAAAGCCAGATATTAATAGAAAAATTTTACACAGATGACAGAAAAATTTGCTCTTTTATTCTCATTGCAGAAGAATAAATTCTTATGTTTTATTCATAAATGGAATTTTTGAGAACTCCTAATTTAACCCTGTTATCCCATTCCCAGATAAACTGTGGGAGCCAATGCCACAAACTAAGCACAGCCTGCAAGAAGCTGAGAGCTCTGAACTCTGGTTGACTTGGTGGAAATAAGTTTTAGGAGTGGAAGAAGTTCATTTCTGTCCTCAGATGGATACTCCAAGAGCCCTTTGAAATCACTGCAGCCAGGCAGAGCCCAGACATTAGCACTGCATGAGCTCTCTTCCTTCAAAAGATATTTTACATAACACGAAATGAACCAAGAGACCAAAGACTGATGCCTAAGTAAAATGTGTACTTTGATGAAAGGAGCACTTGAGGAAGACTGTCTTGAATTGTTAATTACATAATATCCTTAATATTTTTGAACCTCAGTGCTATGAAAGGGAAGGATAGAAAGAAGTACAGCAAGGTTAGGGGATTAGCTCAGGTTATAACTCAGAAACTCCTCTCTTCACAAAGCAAAAGCTGCCCAAAACCACTGCACCCAACCTCTCTCAGCTCAGTCCATGCCTCAGAGGCAGAGGAATTACTGCCTCTTTTCAAGCACAGGAATATACACTGCAGTTTGTTGCTAAGCTATGAAAAAACACTGAAAGCATCTCTTCTTCCCTCACCTGCAGCCTGAGAGCAACAAGTTCCCACATCTACTTCATCACTCTAACCCAAGAACAGTGGTCCAGAGGCCATTTCCTGCAGCCTGACATCGAACAAAGCTATTAGCAGTACAAAAGGCATGGTGCAAGTTTCAGGGAAGACAGCTGTGGGCATCCCTGTCACCATCAATTACCTTCTACTTGGCTTGCCCACCAGTCACCTGTGTTTTCCTGGGATTCATTTATAACTGTTCTGCTCCCTTTCCTGACTGGTGGTGAAATGCTTGTGAGAGCAGCCATGGCTGAGTGCCTTCATCTCTGAAAATTGCAACCAGAAAAACTGCATGACTGAACATATATATTTTTTTATATCTGTTGGATTTTTTTCCTATTTCTAACTCTGCAAGAGATAAATCTCTCAGTCACCACAAAATATCCACCCTCTTTTGCTCCCTTGTACATGTTGCTGACACAGTAGTCCAGCCTGTCCAACATTGCATTTGTACATTTTTAATATGTTCTGCTTGTTATGTTCGTTTCAAGCTATGCTGGTAAAGGGATCAGGAAAACATATATCTGCCAAATGAAAACTTGTTTTTGCTATAAGCATTTAAAGCATATAAAGTTACTTTCTGAGCATATAAAGGTACTTTAACATCTGTCAGATCTGTCATATGTAATCTTAGCCTTATTTAAGTAAAATATAAGTAAATATCAATACATAAATAAGAAAAAAGATTAAATATACATTTTATACCACTGTATAACAAGTATATGTGGTTATATATTTATAGATATACATACTAATCCATATGTATACTTATATATAAAGTACTTGCTCCTCATGGTGTGGGTAGGTTTCCCTTTTGTTTTAACAGTGCTGAATTCACAAAGGCAGAACTTGTCCTTCTGAGAGGAGGAGCAGCCAACACAACAAACCAGGAGCATTTTTGTATGAGGTCAAAAAAGACATTGAACAATGCACTATAATTTCTGAGAAGGTAATTTCTACTAAGGAAATTGCATCCTAAAAAGGAAAAGCCAACTAAGGAGCCTGCAGACAAAAAAAAAGCAGTACATTATAAAGCTCCAGATCATACCTAAATGCTGTGTCTCCTTCTTGGGTAGCCTGGCCCAGTCTCAGAATCCAAAATGACAGACAAAGGATTTCAGTTTGGGATTCAAATATCAAGGCAGAAGCTCAGTTAGCAACATATCACAGGTCTATAATCAAAGCCATCTTTGCAAAAATGCTAAATATTTACGGCAACCTATCCATGTTGGCTTCAAAACATCAATTTCCCCTGATGGTATTGTGTACACTGGGCAAAAAAATGACAGCAAAATAAAAACAGCCAATTAACCTCTGCCCTGAGGTTGGCTGCATCTATGGCTTCCTCCTGGACTTGCACCATCTGCTTTCCATGTCCCAGTGAGCCAGCAGAATTCCTTGAGTGGGACAGGGGTCTTCCCTCTGCTGATACAGTGATTCAACAGAATGGGCTGATCACTTATGCAGAGAAAATTTGGGGAAAAAAAAAAAAAAAAGACCATCAAATCTCAGTAGGAGGAGCAACTTTTAAAAATAGATGTTTTATCCTTGGCAATTCAGTTATCTGCTGTGCTGGCACTCTGCATTGTCACCAGTTAGCAAATGTTTATCCTCATATTTATGAACTTTTCTACATAGAAAATCCCTTTTCCATCAGACCTGTCCCCAGCTCATATTACTGGGGAGGGGGGGTGCTGTCACTCTGCCCTGTAGCTGCTAAAGCTCAATGGGCTTGCTGCTCCTTTTGAGGTTCAGTGAACAGATGCTTTTTTGGGAAGTTGTGACTGAATCACTGCCTTCATTTCAGTTGAGATGAGGGCCAAATGGAGGGAATCCAAATTGCATGGAGAGCACTACATGAGAAAATAGCTGAACACAGAGTGGTCATTTCTCTCGGTGTTCAGCAAAATCTGACAAGCATCACAAAAGTGGTGTTACTGAAAAGGGAAGTGCTTGTATGGGGACTGCAGCCTTAATGCTTTAAAGGAGTAGAAAAAGTCCCTGATTAAGCAGGGAGGAAATTTACATTTAAAGATGATTATGATAAGCAGGCCTGAATAAAAAACAGTCTGTGTCATACTGCAAGGACCATTGATTTTTTCTGCTTCTTCTAATAGCTCAGGTTTTAGTTATTAGCTGTGCTTTTAGAGGCACTTAAAGGCACCCCTATCCCATTTCGTACAAGTTTTTCATGTAGTCTATGCAGAAAGAGATGAATACTAGGCTTTGCTGTGAGTTTGGGGTTTGGCTATTAAAAAGCTAATTTGGGGATTTTGGATGATTTTGATATATAGAAGACAAATCCCTTTATTAAGGAGCTCATAGTATAGGGCCAGCACAGACTTGTTTTTTTTTTGCCATCCTAAGAAGATGGAGCACTCTTTTTAGACCAGGATGAAAAATAGGAGATTCCAAATCTACTGAAAAAATTACCAGATTGGTACAGGTGTGCAGCTCAACAGCAGATGGTGGTAAAGTGGGTTGGTCCCAGCTTGTTGATTACCCTGGTCAGCTACCATGGAGTTCCTGATATTCAGTTAAAATTGTCCTCCACAAAAAAAAAAAAAAAAAAAAAGATAAAAAATATTATAGTCCCTTTGCATTACTCCTGGTTTTCTCTGTATACTCAAGAGAAAAATTCTAAGATGTAGTCCTGAGCCTAGAAACTGAACTTAAATTGCAGCTTTCCCCATGGAACTTCCACAGTTGTTTCCATGGGACACATGCCCATGCTATCCAAGCCAGCTTCTCAGGTGCTAAATCACTGACAGCTCAGCTTTCACTGCAGCTCCTGAAGATGTCTTTTCATTTGTTAGTTCTTGGCTTTCAGTTCTGCTGCGCTCAATTTCTTTTTTGTGCAAGCATCACTTATCACCATCTGTTACCTACCTCCCCTCCTTCACAGTATGCTGAATATGATAGACATTGTCCAAACATGTATGAATACCTTAATTTTGTCCTTTAGAGCTTTATCAAACGAAATGCCAAACAGCAATAGAGTCAGATTTTAGAGCATAAGCAGTCTTTTCACCCAATTTAAAGCTGCTGCCTCCCACACTTAGAGGTTTGATACAGAGCACTTCAGCAGTGGGCAGAGATAAATAGCCTGACAAACATACTCCTTTGTATGGAAACATCTTCTGCATGGAGATTTCTTTCTTTAAGGACCCCAAAATTCCAAAACAATGCCAAAGGCAGGGTTTTGCTAATGCTGCAGCATTGCCATCTTTGAAGTCAAATCAGCAGCCACATGTAGGTATGAAGAAAAACCCTCTGCTCAAATGCCAAGCTCACTAAGAGTTTAGACACAGACTGTACTTTCCAAGGCGGTTCTGAGTCAGGATAATAAGCTTTAAGCTCACATCTTAGGAAAAGTTAGGTTCAGAGCTGGCATACAGAGAAGGAGAGGATCTAATCCTCTCCAGCATCAAGGCACAGCCCACACTCACATTTACCTTCACTCCTGGTGAACGGAGAATCTACATCTGTGTATCTCTGGCAGTGAAATTCTGGTTGCAGTATGACAATTATGACAGTGAATTTATGCATCTGTGTGTTTAACCCTCTTATAACCCCAGCCTCCTTATCTCTCTCCCCTTGGACAAGGTCTTTGGAAAGGTTTCTACATTCCCAGCAAATTGGCAGCATGTCCCTGGCCTGCCTAGTGCCTTTGCAGGTCTCATTATCCTTTGGAGAGAGCTTGCTCTCAACTTGTTCTTCTTAAGTGCAGTCAGTGCAACCAGGTGGAAATGGCTTTGAAATTTACCTTTTCGAATCTCAGCTTTGTATTTCTCCTTTGATGTGTCTTGTCAGGTTTTCCAGTTGTCCTTGCCTCTCTCGCCTCACCACAGCTTCCTCTCTCCAGGCTGTGCTTTCCCCAGGCTTGTGACTCCCTGAGCACTCTTAACTTGCAAAGGCATCTCACTCACAGGGTGGCTCTTGCTGGAGCTCTAATCCACTCTCCTGCCAACAACAGTGTGTGTCATCCTCAGTGGCTGTGTCAGAGTTGGACAACCACTGGGAAAAAAACACAGAAATGTTCTGACAAAGAAACTTTGGAGGCTGTAGGAAGTTATAATTGCTTCAATACTCAAGCAAGGCTGAGAAATTTATAATGAACCGTGTCCACAGAAAAAGAGTTGTGACACCTTTAACTTTAGATTTGCAGACTCCTGAAATGTTCAGGTAGACCTGAAAGTCTCATTGGGCCTCCAGATGTGGCCACATTTGGTAACAGATCATGGTTCAGGCTCTTTGCTTCATCGCTGTCTTTGGAAGGCACTGGTTACAGGAATGGTCCTCAAAGGAGCAGCTCTTTTTGCTACTTCTTTACTTAATTGGATTCACACTCAGAGGATTCCACACAGACACTTGAAGGAAATCATTACTGCAATGTTTGTGGCTCATCAGTTCAAGAAGAAAATGGATGGTTCTTCAACCTGTTTATCAGACATCAGGCAAGGGGCTCTGATACCCTCTCTCTTATTCACAGTTGCTGACTAGAGTGTTACATAAAGTATATGTAAGATGTTTTCCCACATACATATATATGTATATATAAAATATAGTTATATAATATACTTGTTAAGGAATGTTTTTCTGCAGCCTGCTATGTGATTCTTGCTTTATCCTCTCTTTTTCTGCACACTCAGCTGACACATTTCATTTTTAAAAGGAGGCTCTCCAGGGCTCAGGAAGGCAAGAAAGATATCTCCAGAATATTACCTTAATCAAACTCACAGAATGTTCTGAGGCAACTAAATAAATTATTAACCTTGCTGTTACAAATAAGTTCACATACACTAAAAGCTGCTCCAGAAACAGTTGTTTCAAATATGTTAATATATAAGTAGTCCAAGTAAAACAAAGCAAATTCTTATTAAAAATAAAAGGATCTGAATCTTAATGTACAGAAGTGGCTTAACTGGCTTCCACAACAGGGCAAAATTAAAATCTTCTGAAGTTTTCTTATCTTTCACCTATACACACATATTTTCACCAAGCAGAATGTGAGAACTTGCTGAAACAGGTTCCTGTGATGCTGAACTCACCTTAGTGAAGTGCTGAAAGCACAAACATTAGAAAATTCCCATTTATCAAAGTCAATATTTTCTCTTCTGCATGGTCTCGGTGGCAGATTTTTTTCCACTCTCTTAGACATGTCATTTTGTGCTACAACAGCAAAGAGTACATTTGGAACACAAATCTGGATTGTCTAAATAAAGATAAAGAAGGGAAACTATTTTGTCCTTGCCTCCCTGCTCAGACTTTTCTCCTTGTGCTGAGTACAGTCCGTGGAATTTGAACGTGTGGGCTGGGAATGGGAATATCCTGAATTGTTTTATGTGTTTCCAGTTCTTTATTATGCTTAGATCCAACTGTTTTTCCACTGATACAGTAGCAGTAGAGTCAGCAGAGTTTTCTAATACTCCCAATCTCTTTTTTCTGTTTCTGCACTTCCCAGTGAAGCTGCTGTTGACGAAAGTGTGCTATAGTTTGATAAAGCAACTTTCTGGAAAACACAATGCTCTCCAGCATGTTTGCTAGGGTTTGGGTATGAATGGGATTGCCATAGCTTGCATTTATTGAAGAGACTCAGCTGAAGTCTTTGAAACTTGATAACATGAAGCACTGATTGATTTGCCTGCAAAGTAGGACTGAATAGGCTTCTAATGCTTTTTTTGACCTTCTTCTCTGCCAAGTGTTCCTTGAGAGAAACTCTAGGTTTGCTAAACATAACCTTTTCCTAGTGAAGATGATAGAAATCTTTATTCTATCCAGGGATTCTTTTCCATCAAATAAAATATTAGGATTTCACATTTATGCCTTTGTAGCTTAATAAAATTAAAGGTTTCAGCTTTCCCGGGTTTCATCCACCTCCTCCTAACCTTAGTAGATATCATATGAAACTACAAAAAAACCCCAAAGAATTTATAAAATTGCTGTGGGAGAGGAAGTGGTTCCTAAACTTTAAAAAGAAGGGGATAGGAAAGACCAGAAGGAAAAAAACTGTGACCTTTCCTAGTTCTGATTTTTGTTACATATGTTAAATGCATTGAAAATTTAATGTGAGGTGAGGGGTCTGAAACAAACTGTGGCCCAAAGTGATGCAGTTCATACAGAAAGAAATATCTACCCTGTATAATCCAGTATCAGGAAATTAATATGGGAAAATTTCATACTGCCACGTTGGGGCCAGAAATTCTTGACTGTTTTAAAATAATTGCTGAATTTGCTCCTGCTGGCTCCATTCAGTTCCCCTACAGTAATCTCTGCTCAAACACACTCAAGGTAGAGATTATACAGTAAGCTTTTTCCTTCTAAAGTCTAACACTGTAAATAACACAGTCCACTCTAATTAGCTTTTGTAAACATGCATCCAGCAGGCAAGGAATCAGTGAGCAATGTAGCTATCCACTGCTTCAGGCACAACATTTGGAATTATTTGCCCGAATGATGTCATTACAATAATCCTGCACAGGATAAAAGGCATTTGCCCCTTTCCCCAATACTGTAACTAAATGACAAATCCTCCAGGTGACTCACTGGCAGCAGGATGCACACTCATGCACCAAATCTGCTTTTGCATAGAGAGACTCAGAATCTGGACTTTCCAGCATGACATATCAAGCTGTGGAAATATTTCCAAGCAAATATTTGGATTCTTTGGTTGATGATCAGCCCAGTGTTTCTCAGGCAGAAATATGCTTCCTCTGTCCATTTTTCCCTTTAGGAATTTCAGTCCTACATGACTGGCGCAAAACTGCTTTTATATTAATCCTCTTGGTTTTAGGTTTCCCAGTGAGGTAGCTGGGCATCAAACTGGGAGTTTAAGCAGGGGTAATTCTCTTTCCCAAATTTTTGGGTATTTGCTCTTGAGTGGAAAAACTGCAGGTACATCCTAGTTTATTGGCTCATAAACTCATTTCCACAATGCAAAATTTCTAGAATTCATTTAGACATGGTAAGCAATGAGAAATCAACTTTTCCAGTATTAAACTACCTCTAAGAATATTCCTGTTTGGGGACATACCTGTAGGCCTGATATAACATTTATCCCCTTCTGAAGTTAACTCCACTTTTATGAACAAATTTAATATAACTATTTTCTAACTTCAAAGGTTTTAATGGTCTCATGATTTCACAGCATTAGCATTCTCCAAGGTGGAACTGCTACCCAGAGCACCTTGTTGGAGGAGAACCATCCTGGCCAAAGGTCAAAAAAGGATTTGCAGTGTGTCCCTGGTTTGGTCAAACTGGAAATTCTCCATAGAGCCAAGATTGTTAGAGCCCATCCCAAAGAAACTGAACTGAGGGAAGAAGAATAGGGAGACAAAATCCAGGAGGTCAGTAGAAGAGTATATATAGGAAGGAAATACATTAATTTTGTGTGTATTTAAAGAAAAAAAATACATTAATTGCTGTTTGGGTCTTTCTTGAAGACCTTCCCTTTTTGTGGCAAAGAAAAAGGAAAAAATCTCAGCTTGCTCATTAATAAAACTGTCTTTGTTTTCAAAAAGAGATCTTTGAACCTAGTTTTCTAATAACTGGAAATATTGTTTTTTATTAATTTTCAGATATGTTAATAATTTACTATGGTTCTCATTCCAGTTTCTAAGGTAACTGCACTTCCATTTCCCTTATGATATCCCAGCTTGTCAGCTCTCTCCAGGCAGGACCCCACAGTGCTGCCTCTCTTAATTGGCCCTTAACTAAACCCCCCCTCCAAACCTTTGCAAGTCACACCCTGAGTAGCTGCTCTGACACTTTTCTCCAGCCTCTTCAGCTCTCCTAAGGTTATGAACTATTTACCAAAACCAAATAATTGATTGGGAAATGTGCCTCAAAACAACAGTCACCCAATGCAACTACTTTGTGGGCATCCATCTTCCAACATTTTTAGGGCTCTGAAGCATTTGTCCTTCCTGGTCATAGTGAGGTATTAGAAGACATCTCTGTCCCCAGTCAGTATTGTTATTTTTATGAATGATTGAAGCTTCTTTTGGTTTGCCTTTGGGTCTAAGCAATTTGTGTGGTAGCCCCCTTGGAGAATGAGCTTAAAATATTTTCCCCTTGAAGCTGTTGCAAAGTTGAAAACAGAATTAATTGCCTCCCTACATCCTTTTCATCTTGAAGGAAACACCTCATGTCATATTTATCTGGAAGCACAGCTACTGACAAAAACTTGAGTTTCGTTAGGAAACATTTCTACCATTTATAAAGTTAATGCAATTTTCTTTAAATACTCCATAGCTTGAAAGCATCTGTCACAAGTCTTTTTTGGCTTCCTTCATCTTTTTAGCATCAACAGAGTCTGCCACACCCCCAAAGCCATCTGTGTATCTCACGTAGAACTTCTGCAAGGGCTTTTGTTTCTCTTGACCACCTACATCCCACAAATGGAAAACATCAGTTTTATTTTTCTCTCTTAAATCCCCACAGCATCACCCCCAGTGTGTGGGAAGAAAGTCAACAAGCCAATTTGGTCTCAGTCTGCAGAGCAGGGGTGCCCCCCCAGAGCCCCTGTGCAGGGGGATGGGGCAGGGTGTGCAGCTCTGGGGTACCCATGGACTTGCACTAAAAGAAGTGTGTGAACAGGAGAAGGGGGCTGGTGCCACTGTCCAGGACCACAGCCATGAACAAATCCCTTGCAATGCTATTCCATGTTGTTCTTCTAGTATTTTAGAAGTAACAAAAATAACTGAAGAAACCATTCAAAAAATAAAAGATATTAAAAAAAAATGTAAATCTATAATCTCCTTCATACAGTAGTTTACTCCCTCTCTGCTTGAGGTATGATCAAGAGTGATTAATTTGTTTTTGCTGAATCTCAGTTTTATTCTACTGAAATTTGTTTTTTATTCAGAAAATAATTCTGATCTGCATTGTCACTCAGAATTGGAACCAAATCTTTCTCTGCGATTTTTAAAGGTTGAAAATCCAATTTCATTATAAATTTCTGTGGATTATTTCTGTATTTCAAGGACACACTCAGCAACAAATCTACAATTCTAAAATGCATGAAAAACTCTGTTCCTGGGAAGACCCCGTAAAAGTTTGCAAATTCCTGAAATTTAGTGGCAGAGAGACTCAGAAGTATATTTGGCCCCATGGCTCAAAGCCTGCTGATGTCAGTGAGGCCTTTCCCACTAACTCAAAGGCTCTTTTTATTGCAGTATTTATATAAGGTTGAGGCAAATAAAAAATTGAATTTTTAGTCATGTTTTTGTCAGTTCCATCATTATTGACTCCAGATTTCAAATGGAGGGATTATAGTCAGCAAGAGGAGAGCAGAAATTATTTTAAAAATTTGTATGACTATCATCAAGACATTTCTTCCCCAGCTCTTTGAGGTGAGAGATTAAGACATGGTTTTGGACTGACTAGACTGAAGCCAAAATTACTCTCCATTTTTTCCTTTTGTGCTCAGGCTGCGAAGTCTTGCAGCATCACTGCTGCTCCAGGCTGGTCCTCCCTGGAGCATGGCAGCTGCTCAGCAGAGAAGCAGCCACTAGAGAGCATGAGGAGACCAACCAACCTCCCTGGGTGTGATCTAGATCAGGGCTGGAACCAGGTCCCCTGAGGCAGAAAGCTGGTGCTCTGAAACATCCTCATGACTGAATCCTCTAAGCAAAGACAAAAAGCCAACACAACTGCAAATCTTCAAAGGCAAAATAAAAGAGCATTGACCTCAACCTCAGTGTATTAAGTGAAAGCAAGCATGAAACTGTCTCATCTGTTTTCTGCCTCTCATATGAAAATTATATATAAATATCTCTGTTATACATGTATTTTTTCTCAATGGAAAGTCTTCGGAATGGAGTACATATAAATATTTATATGTTCCTGGTAAACCTCTGAATATCATTGCTTTATGGTTATTTCTTCTGTGCAAGGCAGCCTTCAAGGCTACAATAAAAGATATATAAATGGAAGTAAAACAAGTTTAGTATATTTGGAGAACAAAAGCAAAGCTAAAAAATGAGCAGGTTATAAAAAAATTTCAATCATTCTACATATGTTTACAACAGTAATAGGAGAAAAGGGAAGTCTTTGGAGTGGGATAAAGGGCTCTCAGCTTTTTATCTTTAGATCTTTGTTAATCTATTAATCAATACTGGGAAACTATCTTTAGTGAGTTGGGGTTTGCAATTTACTTCCTGTTGGGGCAGTGATTTGTACTATGAGATGGGAGAAATTGTACATTTGGCACATTATTTAAGGATGGAACAGAGTAGGAAGAAGAGAAAGAAATTTCCTTCACACTGTGAGAAGAGCTGTCTTTTCCAGCAGTGAGGACACAGACTGCGTGATGCTGATATGCTGAGGTTTTCCATGGGCTAGAAACTTGGCAGCTTTTATTCAGGGGAAAAAACAGCTTCAAGGATGGCTCTGTTCTGAGCTTGGCCCCAAGGAACACCCACCAGTGGGCAACAGAATGGCCCCAAGTCTGCGTCTCACCAGATTTGGTGCCTCCACACGTATCAGTATTCCATGGCACTGTTCCAACAAACAGCCTCAAGAAGAAAATGGAGTATGTGAAATGCAGAAATAAACAAAAAAAATCAACTCAAAACCCCAACCCTTGACTTTCCCCACTGCTCCACTAGAAATGGGCAAAATTGAGCCCATGTTAAAATTCATAGTTCATGGTAGAGAAATGGGTGGATTTTCAAAGGAGAGAAAACTGTTCATCTGGCTAGTAGACATCTTTTGCCCTCTTATAAGAAAAACTATGGAGGATATTTCAATAGTCTTGCCTAGCAACTAATTTTCCCTCTGAACTCTAATCTATTTCAAATACCGGTGTACTCTTTCTGTAAGTTACTAATTTTAAAAGCTGTTTTATCTTTTTTTATAATGCCTCCTACTTCATTGACAAGCTGGGGACTAGGGCATGGGGGTATGCTCTGTAAACCCCTTTATTGCCTTGAAATGGCTCAGCTTCTCCACTGTAGGAACTTTTAGGTTATTCCCTAAATCACCACGGCTCTCCAGCATGAAGTCTAAAGAAAGAGAAATCACCTGGTTTGTGTGTATTTGTGTTGAATGAAAAAGGCTGGAATTTGATCTACTTAAAGAATATTGAGACAGGAGACATGATTTTTATTGATGGATACAATGAACTTTATTTCTGTTGACTACAATAAATTGTAATCCAGTACAAATCAGTTTTAAACATTAACTACAGGGCCAAGGGCAGGACATTCACAGGCAATGAAACAACAGATAAAACTTAAGTGCTCCCATGGACTCATGCCACATGATGCTCTAGAAATCACGTCCAAAAATTTCACAAGGGATTGAATTTATAAAGTGGTTTTTTTTTGTTTGTTTGTTTGTTTGTTTGTTTTTAATGTGGTGTGTTATCTGCTGAGACAGGCAAATACTGGCTGCCTGGAAGAAGAAGAGAGAACACTCTCTGAAACAAAGGAAGGACAGACCTCTGGCATCCCTGGTAGAAAAAATTGTACTGAATTGTTGGTGCCATCCCACTTGCACACAGAATCATAGAATGGCTCGGGTTGTGAGAATCTCTGAAGATCATCTAGTTCCAACCCCTCTGACAGGGGTAGGGAATCTTCAACTAAATCAGGTTGCTCAGAGCCCTACCCAACCTGACCATGAACACTTCCAGGGATGGAGCATCTACCACCTCTCTGGGCAACCTGTGTCAGTGTTTCATCAGCCTTTTCATAACAAAATTTCTTCCTTATATCTAGTCAACATATACTCTCTGATTAATTTGAAACCATTACCCCTTGTCCTGTCACTACAGCCCTGCTAAATACTTCCTTTGTGTGCTGAAAGGATGACTCAAGGTCTCCCTTCTCTTCTCCAGGCTGAACAAACCCAGCTCGTTTTGCCTGTCCAGAGAGGTGATCCAGCCCTCTTGACCATCTTTGGGGCCTTCCTCTGAACATGGTCCAGGTCCTTCCTGTGCTGAGGCTCCAGAGCTTTCAGCAGCATGGGGGATGGAGTCTCACCAGAGCAAAGCAGAGGGGCAGAATCCGCTCCCTCCTCTGCTGCCCGTGGTGCTTTGGATGCACCCAGGACACGTTTGGCTTTCTGGGATGCAAGTACACATTTCTGGGTCATGTCCAGCCTCTCATCCACCAAGACCCCAAGGTTCTTCTTCTCAGGGCTCCTCTCAACCCCTGCATCCTCTTCCTTCTTTGGCTAGAAATGTTCACAAATAAATTTTTTCTTGGTATCCCTTGCCAAGTTCAGTTCTAGCTGCACCTTGAACAACCCCACATAACCAGACCACATCCTCATACTCTTCCCAGGATACATGTCCCTTCTTCCACTGCCTGTGAATTTCCTTCTTGCCCTTTAATTTGACCAGAAGGTCTCAACTCAGCCATGACCTTGCTTCCCTTGCCCTATTTCTTACAACATGCACTTTCCTAACCAGACTGCAGGTTAACCCGACTGGGTTGGAGCCCACAGTGGGAGATGGCACTGTCCTGCAGAGCTGGGTGCTGCAGCAGTGTCCCTAGATGGGGATGACACAGGCTGTAGGTGTCGTGGGCTTGCTCATTACATCAGTCAGCATCTGCTGCAAATCCCATGAGCGGCGTTGCCATAGTGAGAGCGCAGTGTGGTGCTTTGGATGGTGGGGATGACAGTCATCCTGAGCAGCAGGCTGGCACTGCCATGCAAGGAGACAATGGATTACAACCTCACTGTCTTCAGCATTTAGGAGAGCCCAAATGTGTCATAGCAAAACAGCAATTTGAGCTTTGCTTATTGAAGAAAGATTTCTAGGACCAGGAGGGGTGTGTCATTTCCTGCCACCCCATCACTGAGAGCCTTGGTGGGCACATTGGGAGCCAGGTATTGCTAAGTTACCAACCAGTATGTTTTCAGGAGCATTCCAGGAACCAGACAGGAAGGATATTGACCCTGTTTGCTCTCGGAATTATAGATAGAACAGAGTTTCATTTTGAATGAATTGTACTTCATGTTCACTTGACATTGGCAAGCATAATCAAAAAAAGGGGAAGAGACCTCAAAAAGAAAGAAAAAAAGAAAAAGAAATCCTGATGTATCAAGAAGTCTGCATTGGAGGCATAAACAAAACACCACAAGAATACTTTATAAGGTATCCCACTTAGATTAGATTCAACCTTGTGAAACCAAGGTTGAAGGAAAAGAGCAAGCAATTTGTAACTTTATATCTCCTTTATGCTTCCAATGGGAACACCACAATTACCGTAACACTAATCGTCTCCAGTAAAGAATGAAGGAGAGATGTGAATTGCATGTTGTTCCTCACTTCAGTTGTTCCCAGAGAGATCATCTTTTACCTTACAGGCTTTAACTGTCATTAGAAGAAAGATTAAAGAAAAGTAAAGAAAGTAAAGAAGCTTTGCTCTGTAAAAGGTTGTGTGAGTGAATTTGTGCTTGAAAGAGAGGGTGAGACTAGAGAGTGCACAAGAGGTTCTCCAACATTCAAAGGTGGGAGTATAAGTGTATGTGAATGTGTGTGTCATTGAGAAAGTGAGGAAGCAAGAAAAGCAGGAAAAGATCAGGAAAATACATAAATATTCCCAGTTACAAATTTTAAAGCTGCTACCTCTGCAAGATAGATTGAATGTTTGAAAAACTCGTCGAGTCCAAATGATTGCTTGCTTTTTTTCTGCCAGCTGTCCAGATACCATGGAACTGAAAATCTAAAAAAGCAACATTTTAGAAAGTGGATTTGTAAAAAGTGATGATGGGGAAAGCATCATCATTTGGTTGTTTTTTGATAGAAAATGTTACCTACTCACTAATACTGTGAATCCTGTCTTCATTTTGGGTTGAGCCAAGCTGAATTGACACATTTGGCTCATCACACTGAGCAGAAATATTCTGTGTCAACTTAGTATTAACCTGCAGCCCTCTGGACATCCACCTTCATGCAAGTTGAAGGTCACTACCTCTCATCCTGGATTTGTACTCTAGGTCAGAGTCTTGGCCTGAATGAAACTCAGAATACACTAAAGTACACTGACCTGTTTTGTTTGAACCCTGGGGCAGTAAGATTATAGCATATCCTGGAACAGTTGTCCATCTGGAAAATCAAATACACAGGAGAAATTAGGGGCCTGAAGCATCCAAACTAAAACTCCTGCGTGGCTCGCCAGCTGTCAAGGAAGCTGATCAATGTTGGACCATGCTGAAGCAACATGTTTTGACATTTTCAAAGCATATTTTAATGGCATATTCTTTAATACACACACACACACACGAATCTATTAATTACTGCTGCCTCAATTAAGGTTGAAAACAAATGTGTAATAATTTAAATATATATTTTATCTAGTTCTAATTGTGTTGGATGACATTAAATGTGCTCTAATTGTATCATTTGCACTGCTTGTGTATATTTTGAAAATTTCTTGTCAGACCCGGATTATTTGAAAGAGGAGGTTAATGGGAACATATGAAATTCAACAAATACAAATGCAAGGTCTTGCACCTGGGAATGCATAATCCAGGATTGCAGCACGGGCTGGAATGGGGAGCAGCTTTGTAGAAAAGGCTCTGGAGGTCCCAGTGGGCAAGTTCAGAATGAGTGACCAGTGTGCAGCTGGGGCAGAGAAAGCCAGCAGGAGGCTGGATTGCATTGACCAGGGATGCAGCAATCCCAGCAGAGATTGGGAACTCATCATCCCACTTCACTTAGCCAGGTTCAGGTTTGGCCCCTGCTGTACAAAAATATGTGGACTGACTGGACAGAGCTCAAACCGCACCCACAAGGGTGAGCAAAGGTGGGGAAAGCCTGATGTGGGAAAAGGCTGAGAGAACTGTGTGTGTTCAGCCTTGAGTAAAGAAGGCCTGGGGCAGACAGCTTCACCACGTTTCAGTATTTAAAGGATGGCAACAAAGATCAGACTCCTCTTTTACAAGGAGTCATATGGAAAAGATGAGGGATGATGGGTGCAAGTAACTCCTGGGGAAAATTCCAGTTAAGATGAAAAGTTTACAAGAATAATCTCCCCAAGGGAGTGGTGATTCCCTGACATTGGACACTTTTAGAATTCAGACAGGATACTGGGCCCTCTTTTTTAGACTGTGCTTTTGCCAAGAAAGGCTGGACCAGATGATCCTAAGGTCCTTTCCAACCTGGTACTCTATGCATCTGTGATTATATGAAATGTGGCCATCAAAAGTGTCAGATGAGTGTGTGGAGTTCTGATGACACTGGAGAACAATATTTGTTGATCAGAGCAATTCAGGAGAAAACCTCTGCCTTCTGCTCATGCTCTGGCAAGGACTTTGGAAAAGAGTTGTACTTACAGAGAAGATGGAGAAGAAAATGACATTAACTAGAAATTCAATAAAGCCCTTTGAAACTAGGTTTTGTTTCACTACATTTTTTTCATTGCTATGAGCTTTTACCAGCTGGGCAAAATCACAAGACAAGTCTATAATCTTCCATAAATCTTTAATTAATCTTTAATTAATGCTGAGTAGGTAGGCTCAGGTGCTTCTGAGCAGTTTTTAAGCAAACTAGAATATTACAGGCTACTTGTTCAGAAGTCCCATGAAGGTATATCATATTGATCTATCTAGATAGTCAATAATTCAGCATTAATTCCTTCATCTTCTATCATTAGCATTGCTTCACTTCTTAACCCAATTGCATTGTGGTGTTTCAAATTCAGCAGTGTGATTAGGAAGTACGAGTACTGTAGCTGATATTTTCTTATACCTCTCTTTTCAATTAGTCTCTGCCTTAATTAAATTCTAAACCTGACTCAAATCTTTCCAAATATATCTTCTACAGAGAAATGTGAGCTGTTTCTGTGTGATAGGTTTACTGCTACTTTTATTTCAATTGTTTCAAGCAGAGATATCTCCTGTGCAGATATTTTATATTTTAGGAGGGACATTGGCTCTGATTGTCCAGTCAGCAAAATTTCATGTGCAATGCAAGCCAAGGTCCAAAGAAAAAGGTGATTATAGACTATATTTCATCTCCCTTATACTATGATATGAAATAACTTTGATGGTAACAGACCTTGGCTTATGACACATGCTTGTTGCTGAGGAAAAAGAAGATAATGGAATAAAATCAAATTTTGGCTTGGCCTGCTTGACCTCCATATGTTTGTCACATCTCCTGGCTAACTGAGGCATCAGACTCCCTTTAGCAGACCTGGCTATATCAGAGCTTGCTGGTTGGGCTTCTGTTGCAGCTAATAAAGATAGAGTCAACATTGTCAATGGAATTAAGGAATCAATTCATCTGATACCATGTTAACATTTACTTTCAGATTAGATTAATGTGGTTTTTTTAGAATTTTTTTTTTTTTAACTGAAAACAGGCTGCCCATTGATTGTAAAGGGTAATTAGAGTGAGGACCTACTCAGAGGTTCATGTAGGTGTTTTCTGACAGATTTTATGAGACAAATCCCACCCCAAATATAGGATCCTTCAAAGTGTGTGGCATAGCTAGCAATGGAAGCCATTGAGTAATAATCAAGGCTCCTCACTCTCCTTCCCATGTGCACTTTTATTAACCAGTCACCAAAACACAGTATTTCCTAAATGGCCTATTACTCGGACTTCAAGAATCTGTTGGCATGGTCCACTATTGGCCAGTCTAACTCTCCACTCCAGGATTGCTTTCTGGAAACAAAAATGAACTACCAAAGATGGAACAGGAATCAACAACAAACTGCATGGTTGCACCTCCTCTCTCGGCAATATACACAGACATTCATAAGTAAGTATTTCCTCACTAATCCTCTTCGTAATGACAACAAGAACATATCTAACACAAAGCATATCTCCAGCCTTTTTCAATAACACATCAAATCATCCAGTTTTACTGATATTTCAGTGATGTCAAGACAAAGTAAAATGTTTGTTTAATAACAAGAAAATCAGCACATCAAACAGAATTATGATACTCTAATCCACACACTTTCTCTCATCACAGTCAATATAACACACACTGTGAATGTATTAAGGAAGCCAGATGCATTTATTATTGTCAGAGTGGCAAAGAAGCCTCTTGCTGTTGACATTAAAGTAAATAACAAATACTCTAAAATAGATTGTAATTATTAGGAAATTAATTTTGGACTTCCTGACCCAAAATATTGCTAACTACATCTTAATATATGTTACTTTGCATTATTATTTAAAAAGTGACCAGAGGTGAAATGTCAAGCTAAAGGACAATACATAGACAATGTCAAGCTAAAGGACAATAATGGTGCAATACATAGATTTGTTTCCAAACTTAGAATAGCAAACCTTTCACTTTAATAAAAAAGTGGTAAACAACCCCTTTTTATTTGACCATTTGAAGTCAATTTATGATGATAACAAAATGCAGTTAACACCTGGTAGATGCACACAGACATCACAGTTATACACTAATGGAGACCAAATTTGTGAATCTTCCTAGGACTTTCTACATCCTTGTAGTGTTTTGATCAAGCTGTTATCTGAGTTCCCTGAGTGTCTCTTCAGTAAACATATTGCCCATGCTGGCACAGGACAAAACTGAGTCAATCCTTGTTTGTTGAAATGCACAGACACCTGTTAGACAGCCTTAAGTGATCAGATTGTCAATGGTTGATGGCTGATTAGGGCAGGGAGAGAAAAAATGGGGACACAGCACTGATCTATCACGATTTTCTCTCACAGTTGTCAGCCACAACAATTATATTATTTCAATTATATTATGATAGAATAATCATGAACTCATAATCATGTAATATCAGGTTGGAAGGGAACCTCAACAAGTAACAGGACAAGAGGAGGCATCTTCAGCTTATGCCAGGGGAGGTTTAGATTGGATTTTAGGAACAGCTCCTTCACAGAAAGGGTTGTCAAGCACTGGAACAAGTTGCCTAAAGAAGTGGTTGGGTCACCACTCCTGGAGGTATTTAAAAGATGTGTAGATGTGACACCCGAGAAAATGGTTTCGTTGTGGATTGGCAGTGGTGTGTCAATGGTTGAACTCAATGATTTTGCATGTCTTTTCAAATCTAAAAAATTACAAGATTTAAAACAGAATGAAAAAAAAAAAAACCACAAACCAACAAAGAAGATTGGTACACATTGATTTCTTATAGTTCTCTCACAGAACTGTGGATCTACATCCAGAAAAAAAAGTATGTGAGGTAATTTCCTAAACATTTGCCCACAGCTGTTGCATCACCAGTTCTAAGGAAAAGAAGATCAGAAAGGAAACAGTAGCAATGTCAACATATCTCAGAACATACTAGAAAAATGATAGATAATACCATCCCTTTTAGAAAGACTTAGAGGATGTGAAAATGGAGGATAGCATCTGGGAAAAACTTATTCCAATTTAACCTGTATTCCTTGTTCTCAACCGCAGTAATGCATATTACTGCCTCCTGTGAAAAGAGTGATTCCTAACCTCTCGCCGAGAAACAATTGTCTGCAATGTACCGTGCCACCCCACTCATATCACAGAACTGCAGCATCACAGGATAGCTGGGGTTCTGTCCAATTGCCCTGCTCAAGCATGGCCATCTAAGGCTGATTGTCCAAGACCACATCTAGATGGCTTTGGAATATATCCAAAGATTGACAGTCCACAGCACCTCTGGACAGCCTGTGCTGTGTGCCCAGTCAGCCTCAAAATAAAAATATTTGGTCAAATGAAGACTCCTGTATTTCACTTTGTGCCTGTTTTATGCCTCTGGTTCTGCCACTGGACATCACTGAAAAGAGTCTGCCTCTGTCTTCTTTACATCCTCCCTTCAGATTTTTATACAGATTTGTTAAATATTACCTACATTTTTATTAATATTATTTGCATTGTATTAAATTCATTATATAGATTTATTATGCATTTATGTTCCTTTGAGCCTTCTCTTCTCTGGCCTGAACCATCCCAACTCTCCCAGGTTTTTCTCATAAGAGAGATGCTCCAGTCCCTCCATCAGTGTCTCTGGAGACTGGATACCCCTCATTATCCTCATGTCCCTCCTGGGACGTGCACAGTCCTCCAGTGTCCTCTCACCAATGCTGAGGAGACCGGAGGGACCATCTCCCTTGAGCTTCTGGCAATACTTTGCCTGAGCCATCTGAGGAGTCTGTTGGTGCTGCAGGGACACGCTGCTGGTCACGTTCACCTTGGTGTCCACCAGGAACCCCAGGTATTTTTATGCACAGCTGCTTTATAGCTGGGCAATCCCCAACATATATTGGTGCATGAGGCTCCTCCCCAGAGTCAGGATTTATGTTTTCCCTTTGTTCAACTTCATGAGGTTCCTTCATGAGGTCTGCCCATTTCTTTAGCTTGTATATGTGTAAATCACATATATATAAATTAATCCTTCTTTTCCAGGCAACATCCTTAGGAGTATGCTACAAGCTGCAAGGTTTAACCAAAACATCTCTTTTCCACTCATATTTCAGACACTCATTTATTTCATAACATGGGAATGACTGTTCATATTTATAGATGAACTCTGAATGACAGTAGGCAGATTATGAATGGGCAAGTGTTCAAACAGCATGGCCATTGATATACTTTTTATTGTGGTGGTGCTGGTTCTCTTATTCAATCTCCTGGAAAAACACAAATATTTAGTGTGAAAATCAAAGCCTGACAAGTTAAAGGCTTTGTAAAGTTTCTGGCAATTGCTTGTTGATTCAAAACTTGCTTTCTATGTGTATAAGGAGTAGAAAAAGAACTGTGTTTCTGTTATGTCACTTTTCTGCAAATACAATGAATGCTAGTAATGAAAAGCCATACTGAAAATGGTTAACATCTACAAGGTTTTGTTTACAACAAAACACTTTTGTTGATTTGACTAAGACCCCAAATCACAAAATTATTTTGTTTGAATGAGAACTCAGGAGGTCATTGAGGTTGTACCTGCTTTCAGCAGGAGGTTGAGCCAAAGTTAGTTTGTGTCGCCGTCGAGGCAGGATGGGAATGAGAAGTCTGACTCAGAAGGCTGTGAGAGTAAAACTCTGGTTTATTCAAAATCCACTGCTCTTTTATACAGAGCTTCGTGAGGACCAACTCCATTGGTCCTGGAGTGAAAACAATCCACACCATTGGTGCAAAGGGCCTGACGCACAGTGATAGAACTTAACTATAGACAATGTGAATAACAAGAGAGATAAAGAATTATTTACATTCTTTTCCAACTTTCCCAGGCTTCTGCCTGGCTAGAAACTCTCCTTTTCTCTCTTTGACTGAATCTGAGACCCACAAGTTTGGGCTGAGGTTTCATTAAATCTCAAACCCACAGAGGACAAGGCTCACGTTCTTGTCCAGCTGAGGTTTGACGTTCTCCAAGGATGGAGTTTCTCAGCTTCTCCAGGTTGCTATCCCATTGCTGAACATCATCATTGCGGGATTTTTTTAATTACAAAGGAAAATTTTCCCATACTGTACCTCATGTCCATTGCTTCTTTTTTTCCCCAAATTAACAAATATTAAAGCTATATTAGCATGTTATGATAGCTACATAAAGTAAACATCAGCCAACTTTCTTGCCTATTACCTATCTAAAGAAATCTGGTGAAAAATAACACTTTTCACCACTCAAATATTAATCTTACATACAACTGGGATATCAGTGCATATTCAGTTATTCTGCATTTTTCTTTTTTATATATATCCTATATAGGCACCTTTTAGAAGTTAAAGCAATTTCTACAGTAAAAATCAATGACTTGCCTTGAAGAATTCAACTTCTATAATTAAAAGCAATTGCTAATCTTAATTAATGTAACCAGCATGTCCAAAAAGAAGTAATTACTGAATTTCTTCATGGGCCTGACCAATCCAATGACTCTGCACAGCAATTTCACTGAAATGAATTAAGGCAGAATGACAGACTATGATTTATCACTCTGTTATTTATTTAGATCTCTCAATTTTGTAGACTGTTTTTTGGATCATAAAAATATAACTCTGCTCCAACACTTTACGAACTCTCTTGACCTTCAAGTTTTTATATTTTGTTTACCAAATTTGATGCATTTTTTCTTCTCTTTTGGTGATGTTTTCTATTCAAATCTCTACTTTTTCTGTTACAAACAAGGGGTTTAAATGAAGCAGGACCAACTGTATTAGACAGATGGCAATTTAAGAGGCATTTTGAAAAATGTATTTTGAAAAAATATGCAATGGTCTATATAAATAATTTTCCTCCCTGAAACATACTTAACATTAAAGAATGAATCTCAACTGTATGGAAGATCTCACAAAAGGAGTGAAAGAAATATTGGAAGCTATAGGTTTAAAACATGAGGTAACAGAAAGCAAACAATGAGACAAGAAACTTAGATGCAGTTTCTGAAAAGGAAAAGTAGAAGAGATCTGCTGTGGAGCAACACAGCCCAGTGGTCCCTATGTGGCTACTGGTAGCTGGAAGCAATTTCGCAAATTATGCAACCTCTCTGTAAATTGTTTTCCTTCATGCTTTCATCTTGCATTTTCCATAAACTGGTCATGTACTTTTGCTACCTTCAGCTGATTTGTTTACCTTTCTTCTTTGCTCATTTGAAGATGCAACAACGGATTCATAAGAAGTGGACTGAAGGTCCATGACAGGAATGCTTATGTCCATGAACCAGGAAATACTCAAGTGGCTGACCAAGAAAATAAATTCCCCCACTAGCATTTCTGTGCAGCACAAGTTATTTGATGCATTTTTCTGATGTGTGCATTTTCTCTTTTATTGATGGATACCCACATCCTTATCCCACAGAGCCCAGCCATATTTATACAATGGGGGGAAAAGGCAGATCGCCAATGCCATTTTTTTTTTGTAATTTACAACCTTATTTTCATTTAAAAAAGATGTAAATTTTCACATGTAAAGCAAGTCTTATATTTCCATAATTCATCCGTCTATAAACTTTATAAAAGGTTCTCTTTTAGATCCCTTACTTTAACTAGACCTTTTTTAAAAGAAAAAAGGATAAGGTGAGAGGTAATTTTTGTTGATCTAGAAAAGTAATGAGCAACTATTTTCATGAATTTGAGATATTTAAGTGACATATTTTCATAGGGTGCCATTACCATCTCAAATAGATTCCTGATTTTTCTCATTAGGCATTCTTATTAGGCGAAAACTTCTGAAAAGAAGAACTGCTGTGTTCTAACCTCTTTTGTCACACTTATTTCCAAGGACAAATGGGCACTTAGCCATCTACTGGCTGTGAAAAACACTTAATGGAAAGATACCAAACTAATTTTCTTTCCCAGAGAGCACTTCCTCCAGCCAATTTATTTTATTTTGCTTCCCATAATAATAATCACTCATTTCTTAAACAATCTCTTTTTTAACAAGGCCATTTGAGTAAGAAATGTTACACTGAATTGTTACATCACAGAAATATATATCATGACATAAAATAGAGCTGGTAAACAGCAGAAAATCCCAAAATGCACGCAACCATAATAAGACTACACAGTACATAGCTGAGAAAAGGTAATTTAATGCAACATCCATGCCTATTATTAATTACTCAAAATAACTTTGAGTACTGACATCACTAAGCATATACACAGGATCACATTAGCTGTGGACATAATACCTGCTGGTTCAAGGCTTTGCCAGATATTTTATTTTCACCATTATTTACAGAAAACTAACAGTTCATTGCTATTGGCTGTTCTTTTAGATGAAATATCTTTTCTTATGTTAAAAGACTTCCTCACTTAGACTGGAGTGTTATGATCACCAGTTGGCAAATCAGTAAAGCCAGTGTGGTATTGCAGTGTCACAGGGCATTCTAAGGGACTCTTGTTTCATATATCATATATATAGATAAAAATGCAGGCCAGACTCCCTTTTCACAAACCTCAGTATTATGCAAGCATCTTTTTGCCACCAATAGAAATTTATCTTTCAGGACTTTGAACCTGAGTCCAAAAGAGAAGGAAATTTCTGATCCACTTCCTACAACTTCTACACAAAGGATGATTGAACTGAAACATGGAGAACCACAAGTAATCAACTATGAAGAAATTCAGTGAGATGGTTTGGGTCTGCAGGCTACACAATTTGGTAACACTGTGTTCAATTCCCACTTAATATTCAAGATGATTATTCAAATATTTGTCTGTAATATAACAAGCATAAAATCTCTGCTTTTCTTCAACGCTTTGAATACATACACTAGTTAATGAACTCAGCAGCATCTGCTGCAGTAGGTGTTATTTTGTACATTTTATAGAGGGGAATCAAAATGTGCCGTGGTCTTCATCCTGAATTTTGTGTTGCTCTGGCAACACAATGGGACTCCATTTGATTTAACCACCTGACTCAGTCAGGCTTGTGCCTTGTGGGATGCAAGACAGGTGTAATTTGCTCACCAGAGTACAGAGGCTGAATCAGTCTCAAAACTGAAAATTTGTCTTTTGGGCTCAAGATTTCCTGATTAGGCCTCAAACCACATCCACTTCACTGTATTTACCTCCTGTGGATTTTAACCTAGTAGGACAGTGGTAAGCTTTTGTAAAATATCACTCAGCACCATACAGGACATGATTGTTTCCAGTCTAATCTCTCCTTCCTTAAAAAGTGCATGAAAACCCCACCATGAATGTATGATGCTGCAGCTGGCCACTGGGCAATGGAACTGTCTGTTCTGGAAGAGCAAACTCTTGTGAATGAAACTTACTGCTGCCTTCTTCCTGTTAAAACAAAAATGTTCGAGATGGGTAATGTGATGGTTGGCTCTTGCAGTTAAGGGATGAATATTATGTGTATTTAAGAGAGATTTCACTGGCAGACTTTGGGGGGGCTAGAGTTACCTGTTGTGACACTGAAGGTATAAAAGGTGGAGCAGCCATTCTGTGGGTGAGCACGTGGTGGCTTAGTTCCATGCTCCCAGCAATTTAATTTTTCCTTATTCAATCCTTGTATTTTCTTAAGGTTTAAAAAACCTTTGAAAATTTTAAAAGGGAGCATTGTTTCTCACAAAAAAACAAACTGCTAACATATATCCCACTAACCAGTCTGAATTTGTTTGCTAAAGCTCAGTATTACTTTCCAAGAAACATCCGTGTTAATGAATTTCTATGAGACATTAAAGCTTTGTTTCTACACCGTATTATTGTTACATGTATAGACACACTTAAAGCCCTCTTAACACTGGTGAAACTCATATTTTAAAGCTTGGATGCAGTAAAAACCTCATAAAACTAGTAACTTCACTTGACTGGTTCAATTGGTAAACACTTTGCTGCTCACTACCTTTCCAGTGAATTCTGAAATTCTTCAGAATTTGAATTCTGAAGGAGCTGTTGTATGACAGTGGTGCCTACAAAGTCCCATATTCTCAAATGCATGACCAAGCTGCTGCTCCACAGAACCAAAAGCTATTAAAAATTTCTGTTCCAAGACACTTACAAATGGTAAAAGACACCAAGCCAGAATTTCCTCACTTTTTCTCCCCACTGGTCTCGATCTGCTCATCCACACTTCTACTTAGGTTATGCATTCCTTAAGAATGACATATTTGTGATTTGTGCCTGAGAGATGTGTTGCTTAAGGGACTCCAGAGCAAAACACCATCTCCTAAGCTTTTTGATAGGACAGTTATCGTTATTAGAGCCAAGAACAAAAGAATGTTTCTGATCCTTCAGAATCCCCTCAGGTGAACATCACTTCTTGCACTTGGTTTGCCTCCCATGGGGCCCATTTGATGCTCAGGCACAGTTAGAGAATAGCCACTGCTCAAATCATGACTGGTGCAGGACATTGAACATTTTTTTCCCCTTTTTTCTGTGGACTATGGACATTACCAAAGGAACAGGGATTTTACAATTTACTCCCTTTCTGAAATCACTGTGAGCACCTTTGCACGTGCCATGGATAAAACCCAACCAGCAGCCAAGCCTCAGGCAGCCATACACTTTCTCCCTACCAGTGAGATCAGGGAGAAAATCAGAAAGGAGAAAGACAGAAAACTTATGGGTTGAGATAGAAAATGTTTAATAGGGAAAGAAAAGGCTGCTCACAGAAACAAATCAAAACATGCCCTGCTTTCCATGGGCAGGCAGGTGTTGCCATCTCCAGGACAGCAGAGGTCCATCACATGAGAAGACAAATGCTGTGACTCCAAATGTATCCCCCACTTCTTCATTCTCTGCCTCACTTTATATCCTGAGCACAGCATTGAACATCCCTTTGGTTAGTTTGGGTCACCTGTTCTGGCTGTGTCTCCTCCCAGCATCCCAAGCACTTTCAGTCTCCTTGCCAGCATGGCAGCATGAACAGCAGAAAAGGCCTTGGCTCTGTGCAAACCCTGTTCTATTATTGTCACTGTGTTCAGCACAAATCCAAAGCATAGTCCCACACCAGCAACTGTGTAGAAAATTGACTACATGAGCCAAAACCAGCACAGCATGCTATCACCACAGCTGGTTCTTACCATCTGAATGACTTGATTTCCCAAAATATCTGTCCACCTTGTAATCTGAATTTAAAGCTTAACCTGTCACAAAAAGTAGGAGTCTGAACCAATATTTTCAGTTTTTGAACTGTTTATAATAAGTTAATATAAATTTGAGGTAAAATGGAATAAGAAACTTCTTCTATGGAGATTGCAAGGTTTGGCTTTCCTGCTCTCATTCTGTTTTGAAAGAGCCACAAAAGATGCAATTGACAGTCTCTTTCTGCAGGGCACTTTATTGTGGAAAAGACACAGGGAAATTATTGCAATTAGTATGTCAAATCAGCATGCCAAAGTGAGTAGTAACACAAATGAACACAGAAACAGCAAGACATTTAGTCATGTACTCATATTTAAGTTTTACAAAAATTGTGGAGGAAATGAAACTTCCTAATAAAATTGAGCTGAATTTTTTGGGTTTTTTTTTTTTCAAATCCCACTGGATGGGAAATCATTTGCTGTAAGTGCTATTACTGTTAATGAGAGAAAGAAGACAGTTAATTTCATGCTTTTTTTTTTTTTTTTTTTAATTCACTCCATCCGTGAAATAATTTCACATAACAGTAGGTGGAATACAAACAGGCTAAACTGACATTGTATGCATGGTGAAGAAGAGCAATAAACAAGATTTGTAGAAATAACACTTTGATAGTCTAATAGAAGTCTTCCTGTTCCCATTGAAGTGGAAACACATGTAATCTAAACTGTTTTAGTGAATCTGAAGGCCTAGACCCCATGATAAATATACACAGCAGGTTGGGCACTGCAGTCCATTCTATTAATGTTGTAATGACATTAAAACCAAGGAAACAGCTCTGTCCTCAGTGCTTGTGTGCAGCAAACCCTGCCTGAGTGTCAAGAAAGACGTAACTGCAGCAGAAGAAGGTTAATGCTTTCACATCAGACAGCTGTGGTAACTCACCAGTCTATTTCAGGAGTACCTGACTCTTTTCTCAGCTGTAGTAACCTATCTGCCTATTTAAAGAGTACCTGACTCCATTCTCTGTAATAAGCAGGTGCAGTAAGAAGAAAAGACCCACTTATTATCTGTGCCAGAAAGATGCTCTTGCAGATCTTGTGTGAGCCTGGTTCAGGCATTATCTATGCAACACCTGTAGCATGCAATGTTTTGAGTTGTCAGCTGTGAAAGTCATATTCTGAACTGATTGTGGAGATCAGCCATGGAAGAAAAGTTCATCCAACCTTGAGGACTGCAGTTCTAAAGAGGGTAATGACTTATAACTCTCAGTTCAGAAATCTTGAAGGCAGATGATAGTGTAGTTTCTCACCTGGCTGTTTATCTCTTTCCCCTTTTTCAACTTGCCTCTGCAGGGTTGTACATGTAAAACATTTATAAATATTTTGAGATTCCTGATAACCCTGCTCTGACACTATCCTATTTTTTAATATAAATGTCTTTGCCTCTAAAAATTGTTGCCTGAAGCTACATGACTCAAAATGCTGCATACCAGTTCAAACAAGCCTATATTGCAAACAATATATATGTTCAGAGCTATTACCATGCAGGCCCTTAATTTCTGTAGGATTTATTTTTTGCTGTAAAAGGGAGATCAGACACAACAGACATGTTCAAGGTGCCTTCTAAACCTTGTGTCATTGCTATGAACTCTCTATTCCATTATAGCCATTTATTCAGATCAGTAACTTTGCCTTCTTTCCTCAAGAACATGATAGATTGATTGCACTATAGTTCACATAAACTGGAAATATTATCCATACCCAACACTTTGTATGTCTTATTCCCAGAAGGTATTTGAGTACTTATCAATGAACCTTTCTATGCATTTACTTCTGTGTCCAGCTAAAACACATCAGTCTAATGACAGAAGAGAGTTTAAAGGTGGACTTTCAAGAGAGAAAACCAGCAGACTGGTGCATGAAGAGAAAAGGCTGATAGAGCAGCAGGCATGCTGCACAGCCATAGTGACTCAATTGGTTAGGAAATTTTCTAGAAGTATCCTAGGCTGCCCAAGAAAAGAAAATATAAAGATTTCTCCAAGAAACAAAGGGGAAAAGGAGGAAAATGAGCAATAGTATCTGGTGACAAGCTGAAGGAAAGAAATGTTGGAGTTGTTGGTGCTTTCAAAGATGGCACCTAAGATGGCAGCTCTGAATGATGGTGGAGAATTTCAGAGAAGTTACAAAAGGAGGAAAATTAATACATGCATACTGTTTTGTTTTTTATTCAGCATTTAAGAGAGTTGTGCAGAAAGGAGAGTCAGGAAAGGGATAGGCATGAGAACATGGATGAGAGATTATTTACAAAGGTGACAAGATTTTTCAAAAAATTCAAACAGACTAAAGTTGGTTTATATCAGACTACCCAATAATGTGAGTTTTGGAAGGGTGGAACAACTATTTCTCCTCTTGTAATCATCACTAATATCCTGGAAATGCCACCTGAGTGACTGAGAATCCATCTCTGCACAGAAAAAAGTCAAAGGAACAAGTAGTGAAGAAAAAAGAGGCTGAGAACAGAAGTTATGACTGTCCCAAGATGTGGTTTAGGATGAAGCAGACACAGCAATAATTTGAGAAATGCCAAAGAATTAAAATAGGAAGATATAAGTTAGAAATAATATTCTATTCCTCATTAAATAGCTATTTCAGAAATTTAGAAGTGAAAAGTGAGTATTACATCTTAATTTTGCTCTTCTCTTTACATAGTCAAGCAATCACACAATACTGGTTCCAAATCAGGTGTCCTTCTCTCCATTCACAAAATTAAGGCAGAACATATGGCAACCTGATTCATTTAGTTATGTACAATTAAAATAAAGGTATTAAAGATAATCATCCATCTGACCAACTTCTACCATCTGACCAAATTGGCAAAGTAGTTTCAGATACTTGGGAGTGTGGAATTTCTTTTTTGTTGTTGTTGTTGTAGTTCTGGGAGGTTGTGTTGGGCTAGTTTCACTATGACTGCCCTAAAACAACAAATACAGATTTTACATTTTCCACTAATACTTAAAAACATTAAAATCAGGTGCCAGCTGATAAAAAGTCCTTCCACTAACTCTGAGAGGAATGAGTGTGAATTTTAAAATGCCAGCTGGATTTATGTCTGATCAAATTATTACTTCAACATGTAAATCTCATATGGGATGGAAACTTAGATTACTTTGTATACAGATTTCCCAACTTTAATTATAATTGTTTGATTAGAAGAAAGGATAGAAGGAAACAGTAAATGATGGAAATACAAAAGAAAATCAGAATAACGTCTCTTTAATTGATGAGAAAGTCTTCATTATTGTTGCTACATCCAGAAGCAGCTTAATTTAGAAAAAAAAAAAACAAAACTATTTCAGAACAGTCTTCTCTGTGCAGCAGATTATGTTTGAAGGACCTCAAAGGAATTAGGGTATTATCTCAGTATTCTGCTTGCAAGAAGTATTTCAGCATAGAAATGATCAATATATTGAAAAGAACAACAGAAGAACACATGTCTGCTTTCCAATTAGTTGCTGCAAAAACTTATTAAGAAGAAAAGCCCTGAGGACATAAATGAGCTGCTTGTGTCTTTATGAACCTTTGGTGCTGATGATGAAAAAAAAGAAGGAACATCTTAGAAAGCTGTAAAACACCATAATCAATATTTCTGTCTGACTTTAAGAAAAATAATAATAATGACAACTGAATTTATAAATAAAGTCAGAGAATTTCAGTATGAAATTGCTGAGGAGAATGTGTGTTTCTGCCCAGACAAGTGCAATTAGGAAAAGGGGATTTATCAATACTTACTCCACGTTTTCTTTTTCCAGTAGAAAAAGAAGGCACCATGAATAGAAAAAACAGCACTTGTATCACTTCTTAATTCAAAGAATGTTGTCCAAAACTTCATTTAATACCTGCTTAAAAATCCCAGTAAGCTTTTGTTCAACTAAAAATCTAGTAAGTCAGAAAATTACATTTTAAGTGCTTCATCTCTAAGGACACTGCTCATTCTTGCACAGATCTGTGGGTTTATCAGTTTTTCCATTTTGCTGACCATGCAGCCTGTAGTATTCCCACTGACCCTCCCCAGTCTTTACTCAAGCCTTTCAGACTTGACATTCATCTGTGCACCATTTTCCAAGGTGCAGAGCAGGTTTCCCTGTCAAAGAAAGGTGTGTTATGATCCATCTACCATGTAACATCTAGCCAAGTTATAAAATTCAACCTATATCTTAATTTTCACAGACTCATTTTTAAAGATGCAGAACAGCAAATTTACATGAGTACATTGACCACAGAGCACCTATAAAGGAAGAAGGAAAAGGCCAGACTGGGAGGAGTCATGTTTGGCTTTTGTTATTTCTCCCAATAATGTCTGCTTATAAGTCTTTATTGATGTAATATTTCTTCTATTTGTTGCTGCCAAGGTCTCTACACCACACTTTAAGAGATCTAGTTATGAGGACCTTAAATTTTTCCTTTATCAGCAAGACCAACATTACCTCAAGAACCATTGATAAATGCTGGCTCTACATGGTTCTCCTCCATCAAACAGTTCCTGATCTGCCCTTGGCAGTCTTTGGTACTCCTGTTCTTGAGGCAAATGAAATTCGATGATAATTTGGTGATTAGACTAAAATATATGTCTCTTTGTATATTTTTACAAGGGACACTAATTCCGTGGCAAGAATATGAGGTGTCTGTCCCAGGCAGAATGAGCCAAGAGATCACCTTGAACTTTGACTGAATGAACATGTCTGAAAAGTCTCCTGTTCCATAAAATAGAGGCCCGATGAAACCTTTTAAGTCTTTTCCAAGGATTAATTTATAATCACAGGGTTTGAAAGAAATACATATCATCCAGCCTTTTTCATGTGTAGTTGTAAAATCAGAAAGGACGTGTTTGACATGAGTTTTCGCCCATAGCTGAAGGGTGGGTCACAGATTAGATGTAGCTCTGCCCCCACACTGACCTTTTATCAAACCAGACATGTAGGTACCACACAGCAGCCAATTTCCTGGGCTCACATGGTGCTTACTGACACTTAGTCAGGGTAGTCATTGAAGCTGACAAAATGGTTTATCTGATCAGCACAGATGTTTAATAATTAAATGAATCCATCCCTAATCCCCACTGACTTTCTTAACCACATCTTCACTAACTCCAACCAGAATTTTAAGTTGTTAATTGTGTAGATATGAAAGCCACGTTGGAAATCATGAACTTGCTTCCTGTTGAGTTGTCACCCAATGTGCCAAATATTCATACACAAGAAACAATTTAGGCATATTGAGAGCAGTTGATCAAAGGAAGCAGTGACATGTTAATTATTTAGGGGTAAAAGCTCCCTCAGAGACACACTCACAGCTGTGCTGGTTGCTTGACTGGCCGTGCTGTGGGCTCCTTGTGGAGTCAGGGTTCTCAAGGACAGCGTGTCCCAGGCAGCTCCCCTGGGTGGGCAGCAAGAGAGACCTTGTGGCAGCCCTGGACCTCCACCCCTGCAGTGCCTGGGCACCAGGACGGTTCCTTCTGCCACTTTCTGTCCCACCAGACCAAGCTCTTCTGGGGCAGCTGTGCATTCCTACTCTTCCTGGGAGCAGAAAATTTCTCAGGGTCTGAGGCTTCATCTCCTCAAAGAATGTTAAACCCACAGGGGCACTTAAGCATAGCTTTGGAGCTCTTTTATTGACAAAACTCCATTTTTTTCACTTAGAATTATTTTCATGACCACGTCTTTTGCAGTGAAATTTAAGGTTTTTACTCAACAAAAAACCAGAATGAAAACATGATTATTTGGACACATTCCAGCTACCAATTTAAGTTATTTAAGAACCTGGAAATACAGTAGCTTTGGGAAGAGAAACATCAGAAAATAATGAATATTGTCTGCTTGGTTAGTAAGGACCTTATACTGACCAATGTATAAGAAATGTTAATGCTGCAAAAAACAATCATATGTTAATGCAAAGTCTTATTCTCCTTAAGATATTAATTCTGCTATGTATCTCTGCTTTATTTGGAGTCACAGAAAGCTTTGGGTTGGAAGGGATCTTTAATCTACTCAAACCTACCTGCTATGGACAAAATTTCTGTATAAATAAGTTCAAGCAACGTGACTACAATTAAATATTGACTTCAGTGTCAAGCATCACTCATCAGAGCTGCCAAAAAGAATCCAGTTTCATTAAACCTGTTGCATATACTTACTGCTTCCTGTGCTCTCGTTAATCAATTTGTTGCTTCTTAAAACTGAGTAAACACTTGAATTATTCAAATATTTTTAGCACATCAGTTTATTTTTATGTATCCAAATGCAAGCCAAATTGCATTTTTCAACAATCTGTTTGGAGCCTTGAGGATTTCAATAGTTTCTTGCTGCCTTGCCTGTAACATCTAACACCTGGGTTTACTGTATGTTTCATTTATTATTAGATTATTCGATGGATATTACCTATACTATTTATATATGACAAGAACAATCCAAAGACTTCAGGCTTGTACATTCCTAGATTTAGGGTACTTTGAGGATAATATTCTCTTGTGCTTTTCAAGTAACTTATTTATTCAAAACTTAGGTGAACAAGATTCTCCCAGGTAAATACACCCATTATTTTAAAACACCCAAATAATAAAATTATGCTTAACTGACATTGTTCTATATTTCCATTGAAATGCTCTCTTCGTTCTGTTTGAGTCCATTCAATCACTTCACCTTCAATAAATTGTACAGATAAAAATGAATGCAGGATATGTCTCTGTAGTTCAAAGTGGTAAAAACCAGCATGAGATTACAACTATAAAATGAAGAAAAGAAAAGAAAAGGCATATGTGAATGATCATTTAAGTGTCTGAGAGTCTATCCATTGCCAGGCTTCTTTTGTCATTCACCCAGCAATTCCCAATGCATTAACACCAAAATTCATTAATAGATTCCCCTGACAAGTCTGGGTTTTGGATTTTGAAAACTTTTAACACAACACAGCCCTGACCCTCCCTTCCACTGGGGAGTCCTTTTTAGGGGATGTGAAGTGAAATATTTGTGTGCTGTCTCCCCAGAGATCTTAAATCATGGGGTTTTTTTTTGTTTTGTGGGAGAAATGGAGGTCTGAATTCTGAAGTCTATTCCTATGTCTTGCCCTGGGAAAAGTAATATCAGACTGGAAACAAATAAGGACACAAGACTGCAGGTTTTGACATATCTCTAGCTATAGATTCTCTGCAGACAAAGAGAAGAAAAAAAGGAAAAGAGAATGATTTTGCCAACTCTTGATATCTTATTGCTATAGTTACAACATGCAGTGTGTTATTTTTTAGTACTTTAATAGAATTATTAACAGTCATTAAAAAAATAAACTCTTGCCTTAGTGATTATGGGAAGACCTTGAAAACATGATCAAAATAATTATCTCAAGATTCAATATCTTGAAAAAATGTAAAAAAATGCAAATTTCTTATACAATTAAAAATTCTTTTGATTATAAAATTCTCATTCAAGGGTTGAGAAATTGTTGGACTGACAATGGCAGTATGAATGGGATTCCTCAGCTATAAATCAGAACCAGCTGAAGAAATAAAGTTTAAGGTGATACCATAAAGCAGAAATAGACAAAGGAAATATGGCATATCTCTGCTTTTCCTGAGACACTGGCAAAATCGATCCCATGTCCTTTCCTGTTAATCAACATTGGAAATAAACTGAATTTTCTATTGCAAAGTAAAGCATGTAACCACTAACTGTGACAGACCAACTGCTAAACTGACATCATGATCATTTTAAAAAATAAAATTATGACAAACTGAAGCATATCCTTCCCCAGTTTATCCTGTGGTGTTACTGGAAAACCTTTCTACATCACTTTTGCCAATGAGGATTCTAAAATCATTGCCTCATTCTGAAATCAGTCTACTGGGGGATTTCTGTCTCTTTCGCTGAGTATAAAAGGGCAGCCACACTCAGAACCAAACTGAAGAGTTTTTCTGGGGAAGCCTATTTTGAAAGCTATATAAAGCATTTAAGCCTAACTAACAGTAATGTTATCCATGGAGCAGGTTCCTTGGAGCATTTTACTCTACTAAAGCACTGAAGCTTCACAAAAATAGAACACAGTCACAGGCGTTACATTGAGAATTGCCCTGACACGGAAAGTCTGCAGAGGGTGTATGATTACATATCTGACACTGCTTAAGGATGTTGCCACATTTGGTTGTCAGCCCCACCTCCTTTCCCCCTTGCCTGAATAGCACCATTTTAGAAAGCAGCCTCTTGTACTAGGAGCTAGTCTACATTCAGGAGCACTCAGTCTTCTTCCCTGCTTTTGAGGAACTGCAAGGCCTGAGAGAAGCTGGCAAAGGGAGTGATCAGCACTTCTTGCTTCTTCCAGCCCAATGATAACTAGACTGGCAGTAAAAGGAGGAATCAGCTGAAATCATGATGGGTGTTTGTAAATGTAAGGAGGTTGGAGGGATGAGGTTACAGACGGGGATTCCCATTTTCTCCTGCAATGTTATGGCTGACTCAACTATTTCCTTTAAAAAAATCCACCTGTCTATCTCTCAGTAGCTTTGTTATCAACCACCTTCCACAATGAGGTGGAAAACCAAAGTAAAATTAAATAGATTGGAACTATATTTCCCTATCTCTTGATAGAAACCCCCCCCAAATTTATAGACGTGTCAAGTTAGCTGCAAAACCAACATGTCCTTGTTGTGTACGAGCTGCCTGCGAGGAGCAGAAGAATTACAGCAACCCCACTGTTTCTGGTTTGCTAAACATAAAGTTTGCTTATTCTAAGCCCCATAGGCTGTAGTCACCTACACAGCTGGCACAGCTCCAGTATGTAAAATTATTAACCATTTTCAAGGTTCAGTTTGCCAGACAGATGCAATCACTGGTGATTCGGTTCATTCTCACAACTTCTGTTTTCATTAATTACTACAAAGATGTATTTACTTGGCAGTATTTCTCAGACCATGGGTACTTTATTGGATATATTTTCACTGATTTACTTGGAAGACTGATGTTGTCTGCACAGCCAAATTCCTAGCTCACCTCCAGTGCTGTCTGAACTAATGGTATGTCTTACAATGGGAACATTTCTAAACAAGATGGGGAACAAAGATATGGCTAATGTCTTTGGTGACCAACACCGTTAATTTTTACTTTCTGTACACTGTGTGACTACATTAATAGTCATCTGTGGACTCATGTGAAGGATGGGAGAGATTTGTGGAACCATCCTAGTCCTTGTAGTTTATGATTTTGAGGAGGTTGACATTTGAATGGCTGTTGGAGAGCAAAAGACAAGGGAGTTTGGATACTTGCTGAGGCTGCATGTTCACGTGGTGGTTGTCATGGTTTAACACCAGCCTGACAGCTAAGCCCCAGGCAGCTGCTCATTCAACCACCCCCATGGAATAGCAAGGAGAATGGGAAGAGTAAAAAGTGAGAAAACTCATGAGTTGATATAAAGGCAGTTTAATAGGAAAGCAAAAGCTGAGCATGCAAGCAAAGCAAACCAAGGAATTAATTCATCACTTCCCACGGGCAGGCAGGTGTTCAGCCATCTCCAGAACAGCAGGGCCCCATCAAGTGACAATGTGACTTGGGAAGAAAAATGCCATCACCCTGAATTTCCCCCTCTTCCTTCTTCCCCAGCTTTATGTGCTGACCATGACACACATGGTGTGGGATGTCCCTTGGGTCAGCTGGGGTCAGCTGTCCTGGCTGTGTCCCCTCCCAACTCTTGTTCTCCCCCAGCCTCCTCACTGCCAGGGTGAGGAGCAGAAAAGGCCTTGACTCTGTGCTAACTCTGCTCAGCAGTAACAAAAACATCCCTGTGTTAGCAACACTTTCCAGCACAAATCCAAAGCAGAGCTTCATATCAGCTACTGTAGAGAAAATTAAATATAAGCCAGCCAAAACCAGAACAATGATTTACTGAAGTTTTCACTGTGTAAACTTCAGCTATTGTACCAGAAACTTTGTTTTAGGGAAAAAAATAAACAGATCTTACATGCAAAGTAGAGAACTACATGATGGCTTAATTAAAGTCTAAAAAACCTGATAAAAGTAGAGAAAACACTTGCTATTGTTGCAGTGTATTTAATACAGGAATCTCTTAATAAATAAACATTAAGATTATTATATACATTTTTTCTAATACTTACTCCTGTCCTGTGAAGTTTTGGTCAACTTTTTTTGTACTCCTGGGTCTTAAAGTCAATGGCAGCAGTTTTTCTTGAGATAAAGGCAAGCAGGGTAGGTTGCTTCAAATCCTCAGCACACACAATTCAGAGGACTGCAATGCAGATGCTGAGAGTTTCTTCATTCTTTTCCTTGGGTTCAATTCAGGTAATTTTTATACTTTGAATATACTCTGCACCCTATCTTTCTTTATTGGTCTACAGTTCTACATTTCATCTGACTTTATATTGAATATTTAAATTTTATTGGATATTTGATCCTTTTTAATTTTATTATGCTTAAAGCTCTTCTTACCCAGCTCTTGAAGTCACATTCCTTTAGCAGTCTGGAACAGAATATTTCTGAGCTTTTTATAACTGTAGAGCCTCTGGTATAATCCATTCCTTATACTTTCAAAGCCTGTGATATCTCTTCACACTTGCACTCTGCACCACATCATTATTCTTGAGTCATAGATTGTTCATTCTAAAGAGATTAAGTATTTGTTTACACAAGCTGTCACTTAAAGATAATATATCCAAATTATTTTAGCAATAAGCTTAATACCACACACTTGTACAAAGCAAAGAAAGAAGACTAGTTAGGTGTGGTGCTCCCCAGGCTACTGCTGTAAGCTGAACCAGAGCTCAAGGCACAGTCTAGACACAGCCAGACACAGCAAACCTGGCAAGCCCCAATACAGAGGCCTTGCAGCATTAACTTGAAGCCTGTCATCTCTTTATTAGCAGTGAGAGCTCTAGAGGTGCTTGATCACACACTATTGTGAAGTTTCCCCATCAATTACTGGGGCTAGAGGTACCCAACAGAGCTCCAAGAGCTGTTTCAGTGTGGAGGAGAGGAAGTCTACAGTGCTGCAGCTGCAACTTGCCAGAACCATGCCTGCTACCTGGTACAACTCTCTGAAGATGAATTTCTGTGTGCAGGAAGGCAGTGGCTCCAGCCATCCCTGTCTGCACTGTATAAAGCTCTGTATAAGCTCTGTCACTCCTCTTGCTCTTTTAGACAAGAACCTGTTGCATTTTTCTGTTCACTGCCAGGCCCATAAAAGCAGCAGTGGTGGGCCTGGAAGTGTTGGGTTAATGGTTGAGCTCAGTGATCTGGGACATCCTTTCCAAACATAATGATTCTGTGATTTAATGATTCTGTGAGAAATATAATATATTGGGAAGAGAAGGGAGAGATCTACATCTTCACACAGCGTGTATCCAACATAGGCTGATCTCTGTGTCCAGAGTATGTAAGGGCTGAACTTCAGTGGGATCTAGGTTCCCAAATATGTTGGTGTCTCTCACTGAGTTTGTATACTTCACCTGTATGCTGTCTAAACAGAGCAGGTGAGTCTGCAGGCATCTCCCAGGTAGGGCATGGGTCCAACAAAAAAATTAAAAAAAAAAAGCCCCACCCAAACAAACAAACAAAAACCAAACCAAAAAGAAAAAAAAAAAACAAAAACAAAAAAAACCAAACAAAATTTACATCCTCAGAGGGGTGGCATTTGAAGAAATATTCTCTTCCTGCATGTGCTCACACACTCCTGGGTGTACTCATTGGATGAACAAAGACAACAGCTTAAAAGCTGTGATGAGCATGATCCTCAAGGTAATGAAGACAGTTTCTGGGCTGTGAAGTTCTGCAATGAAACAGGAACATAATATTTAGAGGCACTGCAATGCTGTGACAGCAACACAAACCAAACAAGCAGGTAACAAAATGTTCTTTATCCAGCCACTACTGCTGCACATGACCTGGATGGTTTACTGTGTTAAAAAAACGTAGCCCTGGAAAGGTTACAGAAAACTTTGCTGTTGACTTATCATGCTGACCAACGATATACCTGGCTGAAAATCAGTGTTTAATTTGGGCCCAGGAGAGAAATTTCTTTGTTGTTATTAAAAAAAGTAAAGCCACTCTATGTAAGAAGAAGAAAAAGACTTCATGGTCTCTTTTGCCTACAGTTCCAGGGGGTTGCTGTTGCAAGTTAAAATATATTTTTTAATATAACATTTTTTTTTTTCCTAAATGACTACTCTTTTATCCAATGACTTTTTAAAGTGTTCAAAAATTCACTACAAATGTGTAAGAGTTTAAGTATATTTTCTCATTCAAAATTTGTTCTGTATGAGCTCCAGTGTGCTTTTTTTATCGCTCATGCTCCTGAGTTTCTCATTCTGAACATGAAAGCCACAGAAAACAATTTACCCCTTTCTTCCTTATGTCATTCATGCTGTAAAAGGGCAATTATGTTTGTCATTATTACTTGGACAAAATATGTATCTATACCTTGTATATCTGAGGATTTTGCAATAAAGTGTAATTGAATTTGCATGTCCTAGCATCTCTTAATAGACTTTCCTGTTCTTAGTATTATAATGAAGTAAGATGCTGGTAAGTGGATGCAGAATGCAGCAAAGTGACAATCTCTTCTGCCTCCTGTGACAAAGATATTTCAGGCAGTCTACTTAATTCAGCAGACATTTAGAGCTCAGTAGCTGTGGCTGGTGTAACACAATCCAAGCATATCCAGTTTTTCTGAGACTTCTGCTGAGTTTCACTCCCCAGGAGATCACTGAGTTTCTGTGAGAATGCACCTGGTTGATGGATTTCAGGGTTTCCAGAGGGAACAAATTTAATACAGAAGCTAAGACAAGTTCAGTGATAGGTTGATTGACAAGGGCTCCCAAGGTCAGCCTTGCCTAGGAGGCACTGTTGGCTGTCAACCTAACACAGATGTCCATTCAAGTGACCACAGGTTCCCAGAGGCAAGGGAAAAGACAGGTAATTGTCACAGCTTTTGTACCACCACTTTCATCTACAGGACAACAACTGCTGTGTCTGAATTTACATTTCCCCAGAAAGGGTGTCGACATCATCGTATAAACTGGTGAAGTATCACAGTTCTTTTCAGAATAGGAAAAAAGTAACTGGGAGTAACTACTAATAACTAGAAGGGATTCATGGGCTGTAATACAGGTAATAGCAATTCCAAACAGTTTTTACTGTTTCAATATAAGTTGCATGGTCAACTAAATAAAAAATTCCAGTCTAAAAAGTTTCACAGAAAATTTTAGAAGTGAAGATGAAGGAAAAGTGAAGGTAGTTGCCAGTTCTTAATACAGCATCTGTACTAAGCTGCTATGTTTATTATCCTTTCCAACATCGTGTTTATCTACTGTCATCTCTCATTTTATTCAAACATTAAGCCCATTGAAAAAATCACAGCATATTTTTCTCTTCATGACACCTCTGCCAGTTCATACATGAAACCTTTCCTCTTCTCAAAAGCTTTATGATTTAAAAAGATGAAGCAATAGCAGGTGATGAATATTCATACAATTTCTCCTGGTTTGTTTTTAGTTTTTCCACTGCACCCATTCAGAGTAATGGTAATAGTGAAAAATCTCTCCTCTTTACCACTCCTGCACATATTTCTCATATGAGCTTCAAATTTCAATTCCTGTAAATAGCTCAATGTTCGTATTTTCCTTTCAACTCTCCCTGCCCCTACCACTGGAGACAAAGCTGGATTTAAAGACTTAATTTCCCAGCATTTTCGACATCAAGGATTTTATAGGCAAAAATAAACCAACAAAATTTACAAAAGGCTATGAGGCTATTTCATGCTTCTGTGTGGCACAGGAAAAATAAAAATACATCCTAAAAACCTGTTTATTCCTTATTCCATTACCTGTATGTCAGGTTAAAATAGGTGTGTTAGTTATACATCCATATTACTCCATTCTACATACTACTATCTCTTACCTCTCTACCTTCTTGCAGGTGTAAAGGCAGTCATGCAGAGAAGTCGTGTCTATTTCCTACTTTTATAGAAGTATAAACTTTATTTTATAAATAAGTCTCTAAGTCTGTGTTTATGTCCATCTGTATTTAGTGTATGGTATTAAATAATTCTCTTGGTCTCTGCATTTCTGCCTGCAAAGGATATGCATTCAACAATTCTTGTACTTGTTTGATTTGGGCTGCTTTGTTCAAAACAGCAAAATTGAACTGTATTATATATTACATAATATAATAATATCATAATATACAGTAATATAATGTAATCAAGCCATGGTATTGCACAAATTTAGAAATCATCTCCTAGGTAGAGCCAAAGCCTTCCAAGTCATCACCTCAATCAAGAAGGAGTCAGACTGAAAGGAGCATTTGTTAGTAATGGCTGTAAAATAGAGTTTAATCTCGCACTCTGAGTCCTGGTAAAATCATATTTATTATACTGATCTACAAAGGTTACATGCATTCCATTGGGCATCGGGACAAAATTAGATTTGATATTATGGCTAACAGTAACTCCCAGAAGGAAAATATTGTGACAATGAGCTGTGAAAGGGCAAACTCTAAATGCTGACAGAAAAGGTTAACAGTATGCAGGAGAATGTAATACAAAAGGAACACCCTACACTCCACAAATTTGATGTAGAAAGTATGTCAGGAGCAATTCCAGAGACAATGAATGCCAAGAGAAAAAAGGCAGTGTTGGGGTTTAACCCCAGGCAGCAGCTAAGTGCAACACAGGTGTTCTCTTGTTTCTCCACCACTTGGGGGGTGGGGAGGGGAATCAGAAAAAAAAATAAAATACAAGAACAGATTAAACTGTTGAAAAAATCAGAAATAAGACTAAGAATGAAATGGGGAAAGAGAGGAATAAAACCCAAGAAAGACAAGTGATGCATGGTACAGTTGCTCACCACCCACTGACCGATGCCCAGCCCATCCCTGAGCAGTGATCATCCCTCTTTCAGCCGGCTCCCTCCAGTCTATGCTCTGAGCCTGACATTCCAGGGTGTGGAATATCCCTTTGGCCAGTCCAGGTCACCTCTGCTGGCCGTGTTCCCTCCTGGCTTCTGGTGCACCTGATCCCGGGCCCTTGACTCAGGGAAAGCCCTGCTCAGCACCAGCCAAAACATCAGTGTCATCAAAGTTATCCTCACACTGAGTCTGAAACACAGCACTGCACCAGCCATCTGGAAGAAAATAAAGGCAGTCCCAGATGAATCTAGGGTATAAGACCACATCATTAAGCAGAAAAATGAGCATCTTTTCTAAGGCTAAAGAAGCCTTCTTAAAAAACATATGGGACTCTTGTGTAAATAACACAGTATAAGACAGATCTTGCTCAAATAAGACAGATGCCAGGTCTGGTGTAATGGTGTAATTCCAAAATGAGGAAAGCCAAGGGAAGCTTAGAAAAGTGGCCAAGTAAATGACAATAATACCATTAAGATGTAATCCACAACAGAAAAAAAAAAAAAAAAAAGGAAACACAGGATCCTAATGAAAAGAGGTGGTCCATAATTGGGTTTAATGCAAAAGTAAAGGAATTTAATGTCCTTTTAAACAGTCTTTACAATAGATAAAAGATTGGGAAATTTTTATACCTGTGTGCTATTTGTATCACTCTTCCACTACTTTAAGATCTTTGAAGACTTAAAAGAACTTCAAGGTCTCAAGCGCAGCAGTAAATAAATTATCATAGCTGCATTTTATCCAGGATCAGAATGAAATGTAGTGTGAAAAAGGTGACTTCTTCACTATGGACCCACTAGTTTTTCTCATCAAAAAAAACCCTCCTTTCCAATGCAGAAGCAGCAGGACTTTATGAGCCTGGAGTTCCCTGGAGTTCCTTCTTTTACTCTGATGGCTTTTTACCACTCCTTTCTGAGGCTTTAGGCAATCTTCTCTGCTTCTAAAAACCTATAGTGTAATCATCATTCATCCTAATTTCCCACCTTTCCTATTCTTATCTACCTTGTCCATCTTGTCCCAGAGTTTTCCAAAGGTTTCAAGTCATTCCTTTCTAAAAAGCCTCATTTATAACTTCCCAACAAGAAACTTGCCATTTTTTCCTGTTCTTCACTAGAAACCTGCATTAGATACTTAAGCTTTGAGTGATGGTGATGTTTCCTTTCAGGAATGCTGCCTGGCAAAAGGAAGTATGGAGGGTGATACCATAGATGGATAAGAAGCTATATGAATATGAAAAATATTTACAGGTGCTGAGGATGTAGTTGCTTTCAAAATACTGTTCCATATTTTAGAGAATAATTTTCCAGCTTTAGTCATACACATTTTAAGCATCAAACTTCATCTTCTTCACTAGTCAAGCATGAGAGATAGGTTATTTATGAGGAATGTTGATCATATACCAAAAGAGGAGGCTGGTAAAGGTGTTTTATTGAGCAAGGTTGATTCTGCTCATGTTGTGGTGACAGTACACAGTGCAGAGGCTCACAGGACTAAAACAAATAGTTCTTTGTGCTGATTTCCTATGAATCTATCAAAAAGAAATTACCATGATTGGTTTGAGATTTCACTAAAATTAGTGTGCCCTCAAAGGGAAAACAAAGCTGTCTGAGTTTGGAGAAGATTTATTTTCCTAATTTGAACCATTTTGTTAACCCTAAATTTAAAAAAAAATTGAAAAAAATAGTAAATCATGTTTTTATACTTTTTCTTTCATTTCATAGATATCAGGGATCAAATTCAGAGCTGAGAAATACCCTTGTGGGAAACAAATGAAGTGACAGAAGAGTGGGAGGATAAGAGTTGTTATCCAAAATGTTCCTGACACCCTCACACCCCTTCAAGTGTTTGTTAAATAATATATTATTAGTACATACAGCCTGGGAAAATGTCATTCTGAACAGGTGCTGCAGAGAAGGCAAATGTGATCAGGGTGATAAGGCAACAGGCTGGGCTCTAGCCACCATCCTGTAGTGAAACCTGTTCAGTCCCAACTGCTCTTAGAAATAATTTAGTACTTTCCATCTACAGCCTCAGTGTATTACAGTTCCAAGTGCAGCTTTATGAGGAACACCAGTTCAGCAAAGACTTCTGATGCCCTCTGCAAGAGTCATCAGTGCACTCTTGCCATCTTTCATTTACTCTGGCAGGCTGTCATGTTTTATTTCAAGATGGCCAAACCCTTAGACACCCAACGTCCCTGATGACCTTAATATCTGGTCTGAGGCAAATACCAGTAATGATCTACATCTAGCTCATGTGTCTGTCTCCATAAAATCCATTGGTCTGGAAGCTGTATGTGAAATACTAAATCTGACTCTGAAAAGACATGAGTCTGAGGTGTGAAATTTTCCCACTCACTACAAAAGGGCACCATGCTTTACTGAATATTACAGACTTCTTAGAAGTTTAGATAAGAACGGGGGTTTTAACCCTCTACCAACACTGGTAAAACTGTGCCAGACACACAGATATCAGCATCTTCAAGCAGGTATGTAAGAATGGGAAGCCATCTTTCTGTTTGGATCAGAGACTATGGACATAGGGAGTGCAAATGATCCCAGGAGATGGATCCCAGCTATAAAACAGGTGTGCTCGAAACTTTTGGACTTTTGTGCAGGTGAACTTAGAGTTCAGTTGTTGGTGAGAGCTGAAGTTTTCAGCAGCAAAGAGGAAGAGAGTCTCTCAGGGTATCAGCTGTGGTATATGCAGGGTGAGAGAAAGGGTTAGAGGCTGTCTTTAGGCAGATGGATGTGTTTTTTCTTTTAATATTTCTACAGCATTGCAGATGGGATCGGTTTGGTTTAGTAAATATATCCTATTTACTTTTCCTCTGGTTTGAACAAAGTATGATTTTTGGGGTGACTGTGACTGGCAACAAGATGGTGCTTGATACCTCCAGCTGTGGCGCTTAGCGTCTGGGAGTTATCCAGATCCTCTGTCCGTCCAAAGAGTACACATGGAAACTGCACAGGGTATTATGGGAAATGGAAATTTGGTGTCCTTGGAGAGTTTCTTCCAGTGAGTACTGACAACCAGAAGAGTATTCTGATATTCAGCAAGACAGTGAGAAGAACATTTAAAACAGTGGTTTCCAGGTTTAGATTTATGTGGTAAAGAGAGGCCAGGAAAGCTTAGGCAGCAAATTAGGGACCTGTTTTTTAAAACGATGTGGCCAATCCAAACAGAAGGCTTTCTGAATAAATTGGATGCAAAATCTCATAGACTGCTTCAGGAAATCTTCATTAGAACTTTCTAGTCTGACTGCAGCAGGTCAGCCCACAGCGCCTGTGTCAGCTAAAGATGGGATTTTGTTGTCAACATCAGTATATTAGTAAAAACCCTATTATAGACCTTAAAGAATTAGTGGTTTAATATTTTTTGTTACCATTACATATGGTTTGTTGATTTGTGACAGCTCCTGACCAGAACATACTGATGCAGACCTTGCTGGTGTTGAGAGGGAAACATTTGAATCACTTCATTGCTGACACCTCCCCACCTCAGATCTACCCCATCTTCCTGCCACTTCCTGCCACTCCTTCCCTGTCCAGCTGGCTCCCATCACAGTGCTTCCTTTTGAACTCTGTTTCTACAGCATTGTCTCAGATTTTCAGCCTCGTACTTAACGTAGACCTCAAGCCAGACCTCTATTGCCCTTAGGTATGAAACAGTGAAACCTATGTTGGCTGGACTTTTAACTAGTGCTCTGGGAAATATACTAAGGAAAGTTCTTGGCACTTGCTTTTAGTTACATTTTTGCAACAGATCAAATGCTTATGTCCATAAGAGCTTCTTCATTTCTTCCCTTTCCTTCTCTTCTGTAATAGTCAAACACCTTCAGGCAGAAAATTCTTTCAGATGCACTTGACAATAATGGAGGTTTTATCTCATTAGAAAGAATTAAATGTCAGTAGATACATTGGAGAGCAAAATATGATTTAATAGCTTGAATTGAACTTCAGTGATGCCAGTGAAAACATCCCTGTGAAAAGACTGCAAGAGAAAAGGCAAGTACATATGAAGGCCATCAAATCAAAGGTCACAGATATCAACTTTTGGTGATTTCTTTGAAAACATCTTAGCATGTAGTTAAATACACCTCCACATATAAACAAGCACACCCACAGTTTTACGTAAGCTTGGGTTTGGTCTAAAAACAGGGAAAAAGAGAAGAATCTTAGAATGATCCTTTTGGCTTTTGTTAGAATTTTTACTTATCTTTCTTTATATATGTAGTTCTTCCTTATAAGTGAAACTTTCTTTTTATTGCTCGTGGATGTGCAATTTTTCTGCCTGAGATCATTCACAGAGAACATAAGAGAAAGATTTTTTTGATCCTGACTTCAGAGGAAAAGTCAGCAATGTATTGAGAAAGAGAATTAAGCATTACATGAACAAAAGGGAGAGAGAAGGCTGATGCTTGTGCTCTGCACAGTGACCATTGTCTCCCAACTCTATTCCTTGGGCATGGTAGAAACATGGAGCAATTCAGTAATGCAGTGATAAAAACTCCACTTTCTGCTGACCATTTTGACAATATAACAATATTCTGTGGAGAAGCATGTGCTGCTAAGGGGTATTCAGAATTAACAGTAAGGTTTAGGTCATTTTCCCACAGGCAAGTACAAGGTTACTTGTTATTCCACAATCAGTTGTCAGAGCTGTCACTTGCCCTGTCGCTTCTGATTGTCTCTCTATCAGTCCCAGAGTTGTTTGGCATGGCCCCAGTCAAGGAAGCTTGGTGACAAAAATATCAATGGCTTCACTAGGAATGCCAATTACTTTGTGGTACATATTCTTCATAATCTCAGATTAAGAGACACAAATGTTAAAAGAACCTATGTACCTCAAATAATGCAAGAGTCCATCAGCTTTTAGAGCACAATCGTTGTGAAGACACTGGTGGTTATCTTCCCAAACCTTTAGAAATTTTGCTGGTGACTGCCACTAATTGAAATATTTTACATTCTATCTGCTTGGTATTCAACCTGAGAAAGAGTGGAAACTGCAGCCAAGACAGTGCAGCATTCAACCTTTGCTCTCAAAATAGTTGTAATAGACTGAATACTTCTCTACATCCTTCTCTACAAGCAGAATTTTTCTTCCAGTTGCAGAAACCTTGTATCCCATTGCATTGCTCCTCATGTGCACTTCAGATAATAAAGTTTGTGGGGTTTGTGTACTTTACCAACAATTAGTGCCACCTCTTATTTTTATTACCTATTTTTAACTTTCTTGGGAGCCAAGGATGTTCCTGCAAAGGCTGTCTTTTCACATGTGAGCACTGCCCAAAATCTTTCCGCTATAGTCAGAGCAGTTTGATGTGGATGTCAAGGAAAACTTTTCTGATTCTGAGAAACCTTGCTTTCATCCTCTTGCAAATTTAACATTTTAGTGGCTTCTCATATCTCTCATCAACTGCTCATCAGCTTCCACATCTGGTAATTGAATTTTGTTGAGATTAGTATTTGACCATTTCCACATCTTCTGGTGGTGTTTACAATAGTGAGGACTCAAGTGAATTAAATGCTCTTTCACATCCTTGTTGCAAAATTCTCTAGAGAGCTGCATTTTCTTCTGAGATAATAGTTCTTTAGATTGTCCACAGTGTACATGTAAAAGTTCTTCAACTGTTCTCTGTGCATCATTTCTTAGTGCACTTCTTCCATTGTCATGTCTGCTACTGGTGGAATTATGTGCAGCAGGATATGACAGCATCTTGACATCAGAAATTGCACAAAGCTGTTCAATAATATCTTTTATGGTAGTCTTTCTATAGACAACTGAAGCCTGCCATGGATTTTCTCTGATGCTTACAGTTTTCTTTTACAGAGTCTTATTTCAACTTCTATTTCGATGTTGATATTTGTCTGGCTGTGGGGAGGTGTGATGTGCTGTGAGTGAATTCTCATTGCTGAGTAAATTGTGCCGTCTGACTGCCAGTAAACTGCAGTTTATTCTTTGAAAAAGAAAGGGTTGGGATAGAAGGCCTTGTGGGAAATCCCCACTGCTGTTCTGACATTGTCAGATAAATTCCTTACTTTGCAGAAAGCACAGTAAGAGTTTGCAACACTGAAGCAGTGAAAGAAGTAATTCGTCACAATATTTCCTTCTGCATTGTTCTGTGATCTGTGGGTGCACAGTGCCTGGCTATCACAACTTCCTTCTGATTTCCTGATTTTTACAGCTTTTACAAAACCTGGAGAAAATCATGAAAGCTACTGGAGGAACTAGAGTTTGTGTGGAAGTAAAATCTGTCTTTGTCCTCGTCATGGCTCTGAGGACGATCTCTGCATATCTCCAAGCCCCACTCAGTCACCTTCCAGGGCCACTTGCCCATGCACACAGAAGTGGTTACAGTTGGCATTGCTGCTTTCCAGGTTTGTGCTACACATTAGATTGTTTGAAGGTAACAATATCCACATTTCCTCCTTGCTCGTGCAGCACCTGAACCACTCAGTGTATGCCGTCTGAAAAGAAAATGACAGAAAAGTGTGAATGCTTTTTATCCTTTCTTTTACCTGCTTCACTGCCTAGTCCGTGTCCAGAGTAAGGATTCAGCTTGTGAGTGGCAATGACAACTCCAAATATCATTCTACAGTGGCTGACAAAACAAACTGGACTGATGGAATTTCAGCTTTTCTACCCTGCTGATTCTAGGAGAGTGGACAAGACAGTGCAGGTCATGTGCCTCATGCTGCGTCTACTGTCTACTGTTTCCAATTCCAGCCACCAATGTTGCCATCTTCAACTCTGAAACACAAATGCTCTTTACCAAAATCTTATTCCATATGATCTGCTCATACATATATATATATATATGTACGCCAGTGCTATCCAATATATGGTGGAGCAATTGCTCTACTTATGAAACAACTTCCTGTGACCAATTCTTGCCAGTGTCTCTTTCTGGTTTCAAACATCCCAGTTTTGTTTTGAGTGACACTTCTTCAATCTGAGATTTTGGCACTGGTCTCATTTAATTCTGTCTAGAAAAATAGACTTCTTTACCCTGCAGTAGATACACTTCCATTTATCCAGCCTGTGAAATCATAAATAGTGCTAAAAGGGGCTTTTTGCTTCCATTAATTTACATTGGACCATTATTGCAAACAGATATTGCATTAAGTGAAGAGCATCATACAGGAATCCTGTAAGGAAGGTAAAGCTAATAACTCTGTTGAAAAATTTCACAGTGCACTGTTTGAGCTCAGCATTTTTCCATTTTCTGTCATTTTCTATTTCTTCCTGAATAGCCTGTCTCAGATTTAGTGCTGATAAGCTGATGCATCCATAAGTTTTAGTTAACAGAGTCAGCAGAAATTTTAGTCTTTATCTTTTCTTTGGTATTCTGCTCTGATTTTGCATTACCAAAGAAGTTTTACAATTTGTCACACTATATATTAATGTAACTTTTCTTGATTGCCATATGGCTCTTTTCTCTAATCAGAGCTGAGGTATTCTTCATACTGGATTCATAACTGATGTCTGTAACACTGAGCTATTTCTGGTGCCTGGGTTTGCCTCTCCTCCTGGTGTCAGCTATACAAAGGACAGCTGGTTTTGCTATTTTTATTTGTATAACTATAATTAATATTAAGGTAAAATTATTTCCTTAAAAGTACTGTTTAATTTCTTACAACATAGTTTTTAGTTAGACTTTAATATTAAAAATAGCAAAATAATATTTGCAAGTGAAATATGAAGGGTATTTCCTGCACTATTTCCTAAATTCTTTTTTGCATTCTGGTGCTCCTATGGGTTTCTGCTGTTATTATGTATTAGCCTAATTTCAGGTTTCCACTCTGAGGCCAGGTAAATGCCTGCCCATTTTCACTAGTCCTTTGAAATATGAGCTCTGTTCCTACTATCGTACGTCCTTGTGGACTTAGAAAAGATGGTTTTGGCTCCCTAAATATTTGTACTAAAACATTTTCTTTGTTCTATGAAACACTCTGAAATCCGTTGGCATATTTATATCTTCTGTTCTCGTAGATTCAATATTTTACATTGATGTGATGCCTTGTGGATTGGCAGATGCTTTTGGAAATTTCCTGAAAACCTGAATTTAAGCATACCACAGACCTATTCTATTACAATATTTCTGGTCCTGATTATATCTCTATGTAGCCTGGTAACATTCTTGTGATTTTATCATGCTACGATTAAAAGAAGATTTGACTTTTAAATGATTGATTTCAGTGTGGTTAAAGATAAAAATTTTATAGGCTGCCATCATTAATATTTTTATTGTGTTGGAGGAATTTATCTTCTTATTTGTTCTTTTTTGAGAGAACTTTAAAATTTTTTAACTCCTGGATTCTGATTTTCCATCATGCTAACATCACATTTAGGATTTATCAAAGGTGAAAAGAAACCAGACATGATAATTTTTCCATTCCTTCTTCCTTACATGGTTCTGTGTCTCTTATATGGCACTTTTTAGAGAACTGTTCCCTAAGGATGCAGTTGGAATGACTGTCCATAAACACCGTGGTCGAAGTGCATTAATCTTTGGGATTTGTTTTGGCATCGGTTCTCACGTGTGTCATGCAAACCTGCACTGTGTCGATTTCTCGGGGTTCAGAAGGTCAGGGGACCCTGAAATCATAAAGAATCTTTGCTTACCTAGCCAGACACAGCCAAAGAAGGAGCCTGGAATGCTTCCGATTGCACTTTCAGGGTTGTTTATTTCTTCTTATCTAAACATTCTTTCTCTGACCTGCCGAGCTCTAGCTAGCAAGGAGGCCATGGCATTCTGCTCTGCCCTCTCGGGTGGTGTTTTCCTTTTGTATCAAAAGTTACATATGTATGTTTACAGTTTCTTTACCAATTCCTATCATTATGTTAGACAGTGAATCTCTACCTTATACCAATAGAAAAGTATCACCATCACACCAAGACATGGAGGATGAGACAAGGAAGAAGGCTAGGCCACACCCAAATTCCTCCATCTTGTACCCCCTTGAACCCCATTCTAAAAATCCCAAAATTCTACTTTTCCACCTTGTGTTAGTTCAAATATCACACTACTCAAACCCTTGTGGCTTGTAATTCCTCATACAAAATTGACAGCCTTTTCCACAGGCTAAAATCGAAGCTTTTGACTTCATGCCAGGGTCTCTGAGTCCCCTGCCAGGGTCTGGAGACAGCCAGGGCAGCCAGAGGGATGTCCTGGACTCCAACAGCACTGCAGACCCCAGCTGCCTCCTGAGCTCCTGATTGTACCCCAGAGACATCTGATCCACTCCTAGGACATGAACAAGCTCTCAGCACATGCCCTGCTCAGAGGAAGGAGAAGCTGTCTCACATGCCAGAGGAAGAATGGGCAGCCCTTGATTTGAGCAGTTTCAACATCAGGATTCTTGTGAAACAAAGCTGCCTGTGCCCACAGGTGAGGCTTGGACATTTCCTTCTGGAAAAGGTAAAGGAAGGGACCCTGAAGCAGGTATGCCTGTTCAGAACAGGGCTGATGCTGGAAATTTCATTGCTCCTCAGCTTCCCCAAGGTTCCCATACCAGTGGAGTGGTGTTTGTCCCATCCCAAACCACTGTTCTCCAAATGGTGGTGATCTGACTGACCATGGAAATGCCTCTGGGGCAAAGCTGCTTCTCCCTTTGCAGCTTTTTTTCCTGTCCTGGAGAAATGGACTCTGTAAAATTTAACAGACTTCACCAATTGGTTTACAACCGGTCTCTGTTCTCAAGCTTTCCTCTAAAACAGCAAGGATGAGAACTTTTCTTTACCTTTAATGGCAGCTGTAAATATTACATTGTCACAAGGCTAAGGTATTTATGCCTCCAGTTTATAGTTTGGGCCAAAATCTATGCTTTAATCCAGCTCTGGCTCATGGAAATGTTCCAGTGAGAATTAAAATTCTTTGCTCCTTAATACCTCCATTTTTATTTATTTCCTAATTCTTTTCAATGAAAGATGATGAAACAGGACTATAACAACATCACAATTCTTTCTGTCAGGGAATTAGTAACACTTTTTTTTTTAACCTACATAAACACCCTTGAGACACTTTTTTATATCCGCCTGCCTTTCTGAGAGCTGCTGGATGATGTAGTATTCTACCCAGTATCCTGTCAGGGTGGTTTTAAATATTGATAAGGCAGGGAAAATACACACAATAGTTAGGCTATTTTCAGAAGCTTAAAATTGAAACCCAAGACCTAGAAGCAGGAAGCAATTTGGTCTCAGAGTTTAAGGACAGAACACAATAGAGACTCCTGGATACAAATTCAACTACAACAATAGACTTATATTTAAAAAAACATTTGCAAATTTTGCTCTTGTTTCTAAAAATCCTTGTTCTAACTGACATGACTTCTAAGGGGATGGAGAACTTAAACTGCTCCAACACTGAACTAGTGGCCTTCTCAGTGAAGGGAGAACAAAAATGGTAAAGGAGTGGGAGTGGATAATGGGAAAGGTTATGCAGAGGGTTAGTATGGAAAATCTCGAATTTTATTCTGGTCAAATTTCATGGTTTAACCCCCACTGGCAACTAAGCACCACAGAGTCTCTCACTCCTCTCCTGCAGCAAGATGAGGGGAAGAGAAATGGGAGATTAAAAGTGAGAAAACTTGAGGGGTTGAGAGAAGAGCAGTTTAATAATGGAAAGATTTTTTTTCCCTAACATTAATACAATATTTTTAATAATAAATTGTACTGAAAAGGAAAGTGACAAACACACAAATCACACGAAGACAAGTGATGCAAATAGAGACAGTTGGCCATGACTGACCAACCAACACCTGGCCAGTGGCCCCCGGCCAAACTTCCCCCACATATTACTGCTGAGCATGCTGCCAGTGTGGAATATCCCTTGGGTCAGTTGGGGTCAGCTGTCCCTGCTGTGTCCCCTCCCAACTTCTGGTACCCCTCCAGACTCCTCTCTGGTGGGTGGGGTGAGGAACAGAAAAGGGTGTAAGCCCTGCTCAGCAATAACAGAAACATCTCTGTTTTATCAATGCTCTTTCCAGCACAGCCCCATACTAACTACTATGAAGAAGATTAATTTTAGCCCAGCCAAAACCAGCACATCAGAGACTCAAAGATATGTGATTCCAGAAATGTGCTTTCATTCTCAGATAATATAAACATTTTTCATTGCAGCTGCTTAAATATTTGAACACATTTGAAAGATTTTATATGTGTAATACTATCCATTATAATGAATAAAATAACTTTCCTTTTTTTCTCATATTTTTTCCTCAAGGGATTTAAATTTGGCATTGAATTTCTTTTCACCTTCAACTTGTTATATCTCATATATGGACCTACATTTCTCTCAGGAGCTTCTTTCCTCTTTTCAAGAGTTATGCCAGGATCTGGAAGAAACTTCCAGTCATAAAGATCACTCTTTCTTTCCTTCCTTCTCATTCTTGTGCATTTTTTATATCACTGTCTGTCTTTTTCATGTTTTTGAAGGCCTACTGCCTTCCTTTTGAATCTGTTTTTGTCCTTTGAACAATCCAAGAATTCACTGCTTCTGATACCATTTTTCTTTTAAATTATTCTGTAATTTAGATTGCTTTCAGCACATATTTTATTTGAAATAGTAGTACACAAGTACAGTAGGAGGTCAAGAAAACAGCTCTCACTCTGCATGTTATTTACTTGTTTTCTTTTGTCTTCTTTGTTCCTTATTCCAAGCATTCATATAATCAATGATTGGAAACATTTTTATTGGCAAATCTCTCTCTGCTTTGGCCTGGTCCCTTGCATTATCCATTTGGCATTTCAAAGTTATTCTGTTTATGTCTGCTGCCATGAGGTATTAGTTTTTTGATGTAATCTTCTGTCTACTTGAGCAGCTAAACTGAGTGAGCACTTTACTCTTTGGATTTGGAGTAATTCTGATGTTAGTGTCAACATCATTTTGATTTTGCAATCAAAGCTGCTATCATTGATGTGCCTTTGCCTGCCAGAAGTGATGAGGGCTATTCACAATGAAGATACACCCCCTCAAGCTCCGTTCTTCACACCCTTTTTTAACATTGTCTTTTCTTCTTGTTTCTGGCTTCTTGCTCCTGCTTCTGATGCTGCTCAGCTTCTCCAGGTCTCACAGAGGTTCATCTGGATCCATGTCCTGTTGTCTTCTCCCAGTGTTACTGGCACTTCAACACCTTCTCTTTTACTGGCTGTGTGTTGTCACCTCTTTACCTGTGATTCCCCCTGCTCCCAGTGGAAGTCAATAGAAGCAATATTTTAGAGTCAATGCTTTCTGGTGGTTTTCCAAAGGCTCCAGGTCACAGTAAGCCTCCCACCTGCATTTCTTCAGGAAATTCTCTGAAGATTTGGAGGGACAAGGACCATTTAATTAGCCAGACTCTCTGAAAGGCAGATGAATAAGTGTCTCAGATATGTTTGACAGTTTGAAAGCAGAACTGACCAATGGATTTATAATCTCTTTTACATTGTCAGATGTTGCTGGAAAATATGAGGACGTTGAGGCTGAGGGAATTACTAGTATAGTTGAATTATTTTATCAGTCTGGGCAGCATATCCATGGCCATGGGTCTCTAGGATAAACGTAATATTTCTCTTTAACAGCCACTATTCACTACCATGGCTCTTACCCAACAGTGGCATGCACCTGCATCATTCATATATACTTCCTTGCTATGGGGGCAATCACATTATATGCCAAAGTTTGATTTGACACCTAACTTTAGATCCCATATGTTGTCTGACACTTTTTGTAAAAGCATTTTTGCCTACAGCAGATAAGACCAAACTGCATTGAGCAATGTAGAATCCAAATATGAGTTTCACTTTTAATATTTATTTTCTTTATCATTTTTATTTTATTTATTAGTTATGAAAATACTACAAGTTAATAAGAAATGGGGCTTTTCCTAGACTAGATCCCACCTTCACTAAATAAGAGCCTTTTAAAAGAGAATTTTAAGACAGGGCTGGAAGTACTTTTTTTCTGCTTTTCCACATAAAGAGTACAAGGCACAGGAAAAACAGGAATACAGATGGTTCACTGACATGAATTGCAGTTCATAAGCTGTCTGCAGGCAGATGCCCCAAGCTATAGCAGTGCCACAATGGAGACCTTGGCATCTGTGCACTTCAGAAACTCCAGAGTAGCTGTCACCATCCTGGTAAAACAGATTCTCTTACAAATAGGTTATTTCAGGGAAGATATGAATCTCATTCTGAGTGACTCAGAGCACCAGCACATTTAAGCACCAAAATGTCTTCTTTTTACTTTGAGTGAGGGTGACAGACTCAATCATGGCGTCATGATTTCAGAGTTGCCAGTAGAAGGTTTGGTGAGAAAGAAGAATCCCTGGTCAGGAGACTTTCCCCCGTGCCACCCCCCACCCTCCCTCCCCAAGAAAAATGCTTTCTCTGGATGGCAATACAGAATATGACCTTTGTTTGCATGTCCCAAATCAACATGATGAGGTTCTTTCTTCTGTGTGGATGATATAGGGAGTCTTGTGAGCTTAGTCCTAACTTGGGCAGCCTATTAAACATGTACATTAAAACCTGTTCTTTGTGAAAATTTCACACAGGAGCATAGTCTCCTCAGGTAATAGTAACTCTGAGGAGCTACCCATGGTCAGTGTCCAGTTCAGAGCTCTGAGAAGAACAGGACACCCGAGAAACCACTGAGTTTATGGTACTAGGACCCCAGTTATCTCAGGCAGTGCCAGTACCAGTGAATTAAGGAGTGCCAGGGCAGTGGCAGGCAGCCATCAACACTGACAAGTCACTGTGGGGGTCCCTGGTGCCATTTGATCATCACTAAACAGTTGCTTTTCAACATATCCCATGCAAGAAGGACTTACCACAGCCTTCAGCCAGATTGTGTGGAACCACTCATCTTGAAAGTAAACTACTCTGGAATTATGGACAAGGCCTGACCACAGAAACATCTTGCTACTCTACAGGTCATCCTTATATTACTGGGGCTGGTGCTGGAGTATCCAAAAAGAACACCCTTGAGAAATTCACAGCTTACAAATAAAATTGTTTATAAATTAACATTTACAAATGGCAGTCTAGAAAAATTTCCAAAATTCTTGAGCAGTTTCTCTGTAAGCACTCTCAGGTAACTCAGCACTTCATATTCCCCTTCCTCCCACTGAACTGCCAGCTGGGTACCTCCTGAAGTCCTCAGCCTTTCCTGTCTGACAGCTCCCTGGGAGATGGTCCAGACTAACACACTGCTTTTCTTCTGCTATCTCTCTCTCTCAGATATACCTGAAACACATTTTGTTCCTAGAGTTAATTCTTAATCATGGGGCTGCAGTCCATAGAGATTGATCCTTCCAGAGTCAAATGGACCAGTCTATTTCTTTTTAAAATCTTAAGTAAACTGTCTATTACCATTTTAAAATCTTAAGTAAACAAGATCTTAGTACAGGAAATTCCTTTTCTCCACAGCAGAAAAACCAACTTGAGAAGCGCAAGTAATGGGGAATAATTAATGATTTTAAGTACCATTATTGAAGGAAAGGAGAATAACAAATACACTTAGTAGAAACAAATCAAATTAGAGGGAAATTGGCTGTAAATAAATTTAAGATACAAATTAGAATAAAATTATTGTCTTCATCTTTTCTCACCTAGATATTGAATATACTAAGGCATTATTCTCAACTACTTGTCTAATGCCTTACCTCCAATTTTATGTTTTCTATTATTCATAGTATTTATTTAACACTTGGGAGTTGCTGATATTCCAGTATGATGTTGAAGCAGGAGCTTAGATTTTCACAGCAGAAACATCTATATTTTCAATCCCAAGGAGACCCAAACCCACTGGTATTAATAATCTAAATGGTGGGATTCATGTTTTTTTTTTTTTATTTATTTTTTTCTCATAATCAAATTAATCACTTAGGCTTCCCATTTCATCACTGAAGTGAGATTTTTACTTCTGAAGTCTGAGTAATGTTAAGGACACATCTTAACACAGGATGACCCCTCAAGAATGCTGATGATAGGTGAGCTATGAGTATTTCACTGCATGGGCATTTTTTGTAGAATTCAAACTAAAACAAAATGAAGTGATCAATTATGTTTGTTGAAATATGTATTGGGTCGTCAAGAAATACTTAAGTACTAAATCTTAAGTAAACAGCCTATTACATTTTTAAAATCTTAAGTAAACAAGATCTTAGTGCAGGAAAATTCCTTTTCTTCACAGCAGAAAAATCAGCTTGAGAAGCACAAGTAATGGGGTATAATTAATGATTTTATTCTAAGTAAAAACATTTTTTTTAGAAAAGCTTACAGTAAAACATTTTAAATGTCTTTTTTAAAAGGCTAGAGTATTTATTTAGTGGTTTTTTTAATGCAGTTGTACTTAAAATATTACCCACAGATCATGCATTACCTCAACTCTCCTTGTAAAAGTTCTATGTTGTAAAACACTTGTCAAATTAGTTTGTTTCCAGTTAATTAAAATTAAACATAACCAGACCAAAACATTTTCTAATTTGCAGCTCTCCTCCTCAAATCAGTATTTTTGAACAATATGAATTGTCTGCTTTAATTAACACAGAATAAGACTCTTGAGTTTGGTCCTGTATCACATCTTGTATAAAATAGTCTTTCTAATCCTGCATTAATTTACTCCCCACCATGACTAGAGCAGTTCAAAGACAAAAATTAATATTTTCAGGGCTTAGTTATGCACAGTTATCTAGGCTCCTATCTTTTAATCTCGATTTCCACCCACGCCACAGCTCCCCAAGCAAGAGGATTAAGAAAATAGGACAGGGAGTGCATTACTATCATTGTACTCTAATGCATATGGAAGTTATTGGAGGATAATGCAGCACTTTATCTAACTTCAGCCTGCTCCAAAGTACACTCACCAAGTCACAGTTAAATGCCCCACTATGTATGCTATTATTTTGTCCTTGCACAGTCCTTGTCAGCAAAGGGAAATGGTTTGTGAGTTTTGACACCCAACTGTTACAAAGATAAGTGAGCTAAGACATAAGAATGGATTTCTTCCCATCCCTACCCACGCAGCTCCTCCAGACCAGTCCTTAAGTGAGTCATCTCAGTGGGGTTGGTATGAGAATAGGGTTGGAAAATGTCACTTTTGCAGATACCAGTGTAAAGACAGGTGCTATGTTCATGTTATTTCTCACTGGGGAGATACTGATGCCCTGCATCTGCAGGTGGCTGCAAAACTGGTGTGCCTTTTGGAGTGGATAGCAGTCCTATTCCATGACCAGTCACAATTTTTGGAAAACAGAAGTAATGCAGTGGTGACAGGTTGCCATCCTGGATCACTTAAAGCTTGTGGTGTGTGGGAGGCAGTGGGGTAAGACACCCAGCAACTGGCTCCTCTCAAGATTTTCTCTCTGAAACACTGTTTTCACAAAGCTCATCCTCATCAGGGAAAATTAGTAAACTCCATGGCTGGGCTTGTGACAGTTTTGTATTGTTATGTTAACATGCATCCCAACAGATGCCTTGTTGGTGGAAATAGGCAAAAAAAAAAAAAAAATGGAGAAAGGGGGGAGAACACAATAGAACTTGGTTCATATCAGAAAAATTATGACTGTGTTCTATGTTTACACTTTCATTGCTGCCAGTGGCACATCTTGCTGCTGCCACCTGTGTGGAGTAGAGTTCAGATGCTCAATCTCATTAAATTTAACTAAAACTCTCTAAAATTCTTCTTCTTAGAATCCCATTCAGTGAAATGCTTCATTAAAGAGAAGTTCTCATTGTTGTTTGATTATTTGAAGTTGTTTTTCTACTGGAATATATCTCTATCAATAAATACAAAATTAACTTTTATGCTAGTATGCTTCATTAAAAAACTGATACAGAACTGTAACCACTTTGCCCAACAAATGGATTCTGCACATTCTATCACATTACAGAAGGAGAAAAAGATGTTATTTAGAAAAAGAACAAAAAAGGAGTGATGAAGTTGGTTAGCAATGGACATTAAGCCTGAATGTTTTTGTTTTTGTATTTGGACATATGACTAATGTGGCATCCTAACAGAAATGGAGAATGTAAGTGATTGTCCATTTGCACATTCTTAATTCAAATAAAAAGGGAGCTGATGCTTTTTTCACTGATATTTTGGGCTAAGTCACATCACAAGGCATGACAGGTGCAAAAGAGACAGTTATGTTGCAGTTCATCATTGGCACCATTTGCTGTGCCACAGTCATTATCTTGTCTGATTTCAAGTTCCTCTTACAGAAAAGTCTGGCTTAACCTTTGTGTTGTATCTGCCAGAACATCAAGGATGTCTCAGATACCACGAGCCACTTTCAACTAGTGCTAAATTGACTGAATTGAGTCTTCCCAATAGCTGCAAAAGCACAAGTAGCACATAGTAATTTAATACGTCAAACCTCAATAAATTTGCAGAAAATTAGAGAAACCTCTTTAATTTGTATGAAAATCCCATCATTTTCAGTACTTCTGCTTTGTTAAGCAACAGATTTTTTTTCTGAATTGAACGGAAATACTGCAAAGAAAGAATAATGATTTAGCACCGTCAAAAAGTATATACAGGTTGATAATTTCTGTAGCTTTAACAAAAGACTTTGGTCTTTTCAAGTATGCTCCTTGGATACTTCATCCATTTTTAAATCACTCTAACGCATTGTCTCCAAGGTAAAAAATGACCTCTTTGTGATCGACACTTAACCACAGCATGCAGGAGTTGGACCTGATAATAACCATATAAAAAATGGGCTTATTGTGACAGAACTGTGATATAGTTATTGCACTATTTTATCTCTGACAGTGGCCAACAGTGACTATCTGGGAGGTGGCATCATGCAGCAAATACTTTTACTTCCCAAAAATACTCTCCTTGCCTCCAGCAGTTTATAGAATCATAGATCCATTTAGATGACTCAGTGACTTCCAGAAACAGACAGCTGTTCTTGTAAATAGAAGCCTGAGAAGATTTTCCATCCTGTATGAAAGCTGTTCTCTTCAATTTTTTTTTTCAATTCGCCACTTGCTAGTTTCCTTTAAGTTCATTTCTTTTATTCAGTTTGGTTTTGTACCATAAAAGACAACAAAAAGTTGATCCCAGTCTGTCTTCTTTAGGACATCTATGATTTATAGGTCGCAGTAATACCCTCCTGAACTGTCTATTTGCAGGTTGAAAAGGCCTGCCCTACATAGGATGCAGAACCTGTTCCAGACCTTTCATCACTCTTTTTTCCTGTTCTAAAAGTGTTTCTCGTTGGGGTTTTTTGGTGTTTTTTGGTTTGGTTCTGTTTTTTTTGTTTGTTTGTTTGTGTGTTTGTTTGTTTTTTAAGTTAAAAAGGTGGAGGGATGAGAATATCATAGCCTACAAAGATGTGGACATACTCTGGACCTGTGCAATGGTATAGTTATGTTCTTTAACCTATTTTTTCCCTATAATCCTGAGTATTCCACTTGTTTTATTGACATTGCTTATCAGTAAGTTAATATTTTGACAGAATTATGTACTGTAACGCCAGGTGTTGTTTCTATTACAGTCCTATTAAAATCAATCATTTTCTATGTAAAGTTTGGACTGTTACTGCTTGAACCTCACTTCTAATTTACCTGCATTGAATGTCATCTGTCTTTTTATTGCTTCATTAATTGTGTTTTAATATCTTCCAGAGGCCATTGTCTTCCCAGTCTTCCTTACCATAAATTACTTAGTGTTATTAGCAATTTTTTGCCTCATTATTCACATCCTTTTCTCAGAATAGACACTAGGGAACTCTGCCACTGACCTATCTATGCTGTAAATTTGATTGCTTCTTGCTATCCCCATTTTCCTAACAATTAACAAATAATTCAAGCAGAAAAGGAACTCCCATTTTACACTGCAGCAGCTTTATTTTGGGAAGATTACTTTATGCCTTTCTTTGGCTTTTTATTGAATATCTTTTGAAAGTTGAGATATATATATTAACAAGTCCAAATAAATACATTATTATTAAGTCCACAGATTTTTTGGTTCTTCAAAGTATCCCTGTAGGCATGTAAGGGCTGATTTCTTTTCCAAAGGGTAGGGTACCTTGGCACACACCCACTATTTATCCACGTATCCATCAATTCTACTCTTCATTAAAGGTACTACTGGGTCACACACCGTTACTCTGCAGTTCCTGGAATCTACCTCCCGAGATATATTTTGCTTCACAATAAGCAACTTCCAGTTCTCTGGAGCTTTTGCATTAGTATATTGATCATATCTATCCTATTGAATTTAATTTATAATGATCACATCAGTCTTCTTATAGATGAAAGTTCATGTAATATTTTTGTTATATAAAGACTATTAAGTCATACAAGATAGGATCAGTCATTACATTCTGTTTATTACTTCACTTTTACAATAATTACAATACTTTAGTAGAAAAATCTTTTTAAAATTACATTCTTCATTAGCATAATCTCCGTGAGACTTCATTTTCAGTACTTCTCAATTGTTTCTATCTCATGGGCTGCTTTAGCTATCCATTTGCATAAAACAATATTTTCTTTTGTCATTCACTGCTCAATGTTCAGCATTTTCTTTAAACTGGAGAGAAAAAAATAAAAAAGGATTCTATGAATAGGATTTACTACACAAGTATAAAAACCTGACACAAAAAAGACCTTCAAATATGTTTCAACTTCACCCAGTGCACCAGCACATAGCCTACTTAGGAAATAAATTATAATTTCACAGCTAGACAAGACCTGTTCTATATAAAACTATTAAATCAGGCCTTAATTGAATCTCACCTACCATTCTACTTGCATTGAAAAAAAGCATTTAAAAATGTGAAAACAATACAATTTTTCAAATTAAGATAAATTAATTTTTTTCACAGGTGAAGTACATTTTGCTTTTGAAGATTGGTACTTTTCCAACATAATAGTTTTTTGCTCAATGACCTGATACTGAGTTTTAGTTCAGCTCGGTGCTATTTCAAATACAGAGTTAATATCAAAAGCATGGTCACTATGGAAATGCAAGGAATCTCATTGCTCAAATACAGTAAATATTACTTTAGAAATCAAATCAGCTTCTGTCCAGCAACACTTGCTGAGGAGGCTGGGTTTTGTATCACACTGCCTCTCTCATCAGAGAAGAAAAAAAATTAAGGGATGTCCAAAAGATATGTGAAAAGCATGGTATGTAAGGGTCATTTTTCCAGTTATTATTTGTAGCTAGGAAAAAACCCGACTAATAGTCTAAACTATTTCTTTTGTTTCTCCTAATAATGTCAATCAACAGGAACATTGTGAAAAATTACTAATCCCATCCTAAAATGGGTTTGAAGAGGTGAATTGTTATCTCCTGTTCCTCTCCTTCGCAGATTCCAAAAGTGGGCTGGACATTGAACTGTTTGATAGTAAAACTTAGGTACAAGGAGTCCTACCCAGAGAAGCAGAAAGGATTCACAGTCTGTAAAAACTTTCCTTCACCCTCCAATTTCCCAGACCACTGGTTTTAATAATATGTAAAATCAGACCTGGAGTGATGTGCTGCAGCAAACAGGGTACCCCACCCTGTGCTCTCTTCCAGACCAGTGAGCTGACACGATGGCCTCGTCTGCTCAAGGTCTGTATCAGGTAAGGAAGAATCCCACGGGCCTGAGGTGTCAGAGTGAATAATATGTAAAAAGCTGTTTAATACTCACAGGAAGAGTGTTTTGATGAAACTATCTTCCTTACATAAATGGTCATTTGGAGAATAATACCCTGAATTTTACCTTATTCCTGGCTAAGAAACAAAATTTTCAGGGGAAGGGTTTTGGTTTGGTTTGGTTTTATAAAAGTAATTTTTTTTAAAATGTAAGTGGTTTAATTTTAACACTGCAGAAATCTTAAGTATTCGGATAATAGTTTAAATAAGCTTTCAAAAATTACTTTGTGAATGTAATAAAACCATGAATTAATTCAGAAGAACACAGATATTGCAGTTTCATATTACAAAGGTAGCTTTTTCCAATCTTTAGTTGAGACAAGGTTCCTTGTGATGGATGTAAAACAGAAACTTGATTTATGTCAGATAGAGACACACTGAAGTAAGATTATCTGCACTGTGGTCTGCACTCCTTTTTCTAACACTGTTTTAGGATGTTCATGTTCCTGAGCCCCATCCACTGAGCTCAGCCTCCATACGGTGGTCATCTCTCATTTCCCATTTAAAACACAGTTGTCTCTGTGCCAGCCCTTGACAGATTTACCCCCAGAACAGACACATCAAAGTAGATGAGAGACAGAAAACATGACACAGGGGAAGCATCATAGAAATAACAAGGTGCCCTAAGTGAATTTCACATAAAGTTGATTGCTAATTGTAAATTTGGACCATGAAATCTGGACGATCAATTTGCTGTCACAAAAAGTCTCACCACAATTACTGGTTCCATCATCATTAATCCTGCCTCCATTAATTCCCTCAATACCTACATCCATCAGAGAAAGCTGCTGATAAATATGTCGTGGGGTGACTTTATAGTACTGTATCCTTTATTGTCTGCTTTATGCCCAGAGAAGACACCCCTTTCAGGACATTTCCTTCTAATTTGTATCAAACTGAGATAATATACTATGGAACAAAGATGTTTGAGGAGACAAGGTATTTAAGAGAGAAAACCAACACTGAATGCATGGAACTAAGCTAATAAACTATCCAGACAGCAAAAGAAATCTAAGGATCTAAAAAGAATGTCACCACTTCCAAAGATTATTACATTTTTCTGCAGTTTAGCATCCAGAATTGAAATGCCAAAGAGATATAGCATTAGAGTGAGAGGTGAAAAGGACTTAGTGTGAAATGGTGCCAGAATTTTATACTGGAACAACCCCCATACTCAAATGTATTTTGTTACAGGATGTCCCAAAGCAAGAGGATGCTGGGTCCCAGTCTCAGAGTGTTCCCAGGTGGAAAAGCAAATGGATTCACAGTGTCTGTGCCCTGTAAGTGAAGCTGTTGTTGCAGAGCCTCAGGAAGCACAAGGGTTGTACCTTTATTATTGGAGCATATCTAGAGATGGGCAGCAGAGCTGGTGAGGCATCTGGAGTGTAAATCACATGAGAAGTGCCTGAGGGAGCTGGGGATGCTCAGCCACAAGAAAAGGATGTTCAGGGGAGACCTTATTGCTCTCCACAAGCACCTGCAAAGAGGTTGTAGGCAGGTGAGGGTTGGTGTCTTCTCCCAGGCAACTAAGGGCAGAACAAGAGCAAATGGACTGAAGCTGCACTGGGGAGGTTCAGATTGAACATCAGGAGGAATTTCTTCACAGCAAGGGTTCTCAAATGTCAGAACACGCTGTTCAGGTAAGTGTAGAGTCACCATCCCTGGAAGTGTTTGAGAATTGACTGGATTGGCACTCAGTGCTGTGGTTTAGTTGAGGTGTTGGTGTTTGGTCAAAATTTGGACTCAATGACCTTAGAGGCCTTTTCCAGTCTTAATGATACCATGATTCTATTAATTCCTAAGCAGATTCAAGTCAGTTCCTGATGGTACATTGTTCCTATTTAATGCTGAACTCAATTGTTAAAACAATTTACGATTGTAAAATCCCACTTGATCCAGCACAGCAATATGTTGTCATGGGAACTTGAATCTATCCAGTCATTAATAACTTTCTTCACACAGGAACTTAAGTGCCATATTTTTCAGAATAAATCAAGGTACAAGTATCCCATCTGACAGTAATATCAACAAAATGTATGAAAACTTGTTTCATTAATGGTATGCTAATGTTTAATCTGAGTACCATTTAATAAAAGTAACATTTGAAACTACTATAAAATTAATATCTAAACCATTAAACATCATAAGAATTAAATATTTATATCTTTAATAGCATCTAGAAATATATCATGCAATATATCTATACATTTGTTATAATATATATTTGCTTTTTATATTTTATAACACTATAATTTTACATAATAATATGACTTGAAAACTTTAAATGTTTTATCACATTGATACCTTTATTTGAAGCATGTCAGTCAATTTTCAATTCAAAACAAGAAGTAACCTCCATTCTTTAAATTTTACTTATCATTTTAACAAAAGTTCATTTTATTTACTTGCTTCTCTTCATCTTGATCTTGGCTATATAGTGACTAGTAAAAATAAAGCAAGTAGATTGCTAATAATATTCAGAGATGAAAAGATGATTTTTATGAGAGCCTGTGTATTAAAAATGTGCCCATCAAATACTCAGACACGTGTCAGATAAACATCTGGGCTTTTGGATGATAAAACACTGAAATTATGATTTTTCTTTTACCAGTGACAGTCATTAGAATAGCTGTCTGACTTTTTTTTGTTGAAATGGAAGAAAGGATTTTTTTTTGTTGAAACTGAAGAAAGGAATTGTTTTATTACATTCATACATTTTTTAAAGTATGTACTCTTTGTGGAAAAGAAAATTTTGTGTTTTGCTTTGGATAAGGTTTTTTAATTTAAAAATGAACCTCTTCAGAAGAAATCTGAATATTGGTGAGCAGAATACACAATTTTGATTAAAACCTTGCCAGTCTGCTCCCTGGTGTCACAGTTTATTTAGTTCCCTTCCTTTATTCTCCTTCTCTTTTCAGGCTCACTGACCTGTATCCATCTTTCAATGGTCCTTCTGACTGTGGGGCTCTCCTGACATACTGAAGTAGCTCAACAAGAACAGGAGAAGAAAAGCCCAGTATGTGAAGTGGGAATCCTGATCAGGAAAAAAAATGAATTAAAAAATTGCTGAGGGCACAGTGACTGCAAACTGTAAATCCTGTGATACTGGAACTTTTGAGTTTTAGCCAAAACTTTTGAAATGGTCTTCAGTTGCTTGCTTGCTATTTCTTAAAAAATCAATAGTTTTTAAAAAAAGAAAAAACACTTTCCTATAATAGTTTCTGTGGCCCAATAAATATAGAAATACACTGACAAACAGGAAGACTATCTTTTATTTTTAATTTTTCCCACCCACAGTATGATATAGGGTACATAACCTCACTCTGCTTTCCATTTCCAACTCCACATTTGTCCTGTGTCTCTGTGCTTTTTTCCTTGGGGTCTATTCAAAGAAGCCATGATTCACTTCAGAGAACTGTGAATTTAAGGACTGATCTGAACGGAGCTCCTGGCCAACACAAGCAATAGCTTTTCACAGTATATTCCTTTATCTTGACCAATATTTTTCAAATAAAGAATGAGTTTAGAGACTCAACAAAAAAAGAGAGTTTTTTCCATAATTTCCTGCTCAGTGCTGGCAGTTAAGGCTTGTGTCTAAAATTGTATTGTCTGGTATTATCTTCTAAGCACTGATTCTTATTAACTTCTCTTTCCTAGATTAAGGAGGATGGTGGCATCAGAAATACCCATCCCTACTGGGCTTTGATTAAATCTGCTACTTATTTCTTTCCTGTAAACAGAATACATTCAACATTCTAAATCTTTCACTAAAATAAAAATGAAAAATCCGCAGATCTCTAATCATCTTCATAAGCCTTTTTTGAATTTTCCAATCTAGCATAATTTTTATTGGAGGCTGGGATTAACTGCTGAACTCTATATCCAAAATCTCTCTCTCAGTCATGGGGAATGAAAAGGACTGGATGCCCATTAACAGGAAATTTTCACCTAAACAATTCACAATACACCAAAGTTAGTCAAATATGGGTAGGGTTCAACAAGTTGTCTTGCAGAGAGCTCAAATCCTAGTTTCACTATGTGGGAGGAGTAAATATTATGGAAAGACAAACTTTTGGCCAGAACTGGGTATACCTGGAATCTAAACAGGGCATAGAAGAGGAAAATGAAGCTGCAGTATCAGTCCCTATCACTTTTCCACCTAAACATTCCCTGCTAATAGGAAGGCTCACAGTGTAGTGGTAAGAGAGAGAAACAAAGAGTAAGACACATTTCTTGCTCTGTTGCAGAGAAATCCCTCTCTTACTTTACCTGTAAATTACATAGAGCCATTACAAGGTGGTGATTTAATTAACAGGCAAAATGTAGTTCTACCTTACACAAAAAATAATGCATATAAATGCATCTAAAATGTGCAGAGTTTAATTTTTTCACTGAGCTGACAGCCCTTCTGTTAAATACTGATGTTAGAACTCTCAAGGATGTCTTGTCCAAAGGAGTCCATGAGAGCAAATCTGCAGTCTCTTATGGCTGAGGCAGTTAATTTCCATTATTTCTTGGAAAATAGATTGCACCACTCAGGGACACAACTGCATCTTTATTTCTTGCCTTTTTCTCAGCCTGACTTTATCAACTCTCCTCAATTCAATCAGTTCAAGCAAACCCACCCTCTGATCAGCCACACGGGCAAGGTTGGGTGGTCATGATCCCACAACACCTGCTGTCTTAGTGGAATTTTTGGCACTTTGTCCCAGTAATTTTTCACTTCATTTCTGAAACTCAGAATATGTGATGTGTTACATTTAGTAGATTTATGAAGCGCTTGATTTTTACTAAATCCTTGTTAGGCTAAGTGGGCTAAATTAGCCCTAAATATGGTAAGTCAGAAGATTTTGAGATTCATCTGAAAAGTTTTGGCTGAAATTGATGTTCTGGTCTTGGTCTGAACATGTGATTACCCACTGGAACAGCTGTGCCAATGGAAGGTCCTATGTATCTTCAGAATTTAATCCTAATTCTTCATCTTAAATACTAGTATAGAAAACTGTATATCACAACCATTGCAGACAGAATGGGTAAGAGTAGCTTAACACTCATGGAGTAATACTTAAAACAATACAGGACATCTAGTTAGACTAAGAAATTTCTAGGACTAGAAAATATCAGAAGCATGAGAAACAATTGAGTCAAGGGGCATAGATGGGCAAAAATTTAGAAGAAATCACCTACTTGCTAAGCAGACAAACATAATCTTTGCCTTATTTAGATTGCAAAGCAACAGTGTAATCATATCTTATTACACTTTTATAGATTAAAATGTTTCAGAATATTGATTGAAATAAAAGAAAAAAAAATATGGTTCTGGCACTCCTAATCCTTTTTTTGTCCTTGAAGAATGGGATTCTTAAACTTCTTATCTGAGATATTAAAATATTCTTGAAATTCGGTTTCTTGAACTTAGATAAATTAGGTAGGATTTCTGCACTAAAATGTGTTATTTCTTCCTTAGGAATTTTTCATTTTGTACTCACATTCCTTTACACACATTTCTTACAAGTGATAGCAGCCACATGCATTTGCTATGTCATATCTGCATGGCATTATTTATATTTACTGAAATTTCACTATTTTGCTAAGTAAAACTCTTCTCATCTTGTTTTCACAGAAATCCAATTTCCATGTGTGGATCTTTTTTCCAAGTAAGGGAAAATATACAGGTTGAAAAAACCTGGAGGTCAGGAGGTCAGGAGATCAGCTAATGTGAATAGAATAATGCATTAAACACAAACAAAAACCCCAGCAGATTTGAGCCTTCCTTGTGGATTACTTTCCTTCACTGGTAACAAAGAGTACATTTACAATACAACTGCATCCACACCATGGATTTTTTTGCCATTTTCTTACTAGGTAAAGTCTGTATCTCCCTAGTGTGGAAAGCATACACTTTACTGACCTGTTTTAATTCCTTATATACCCTGACTTTATTCAAAGAAAAAAAGAAACAAACATAGAAAAATAGAAAAGTCATTCTTTGCTTCTTGTTGAGCAAAATTCAGCTCAGCATATTCCCCTGAGTAAAAAACAAATAACTGAAAAATCCATATTAAGGACGGAACAAGCAAGGGAACATTGCTGAGAAGGTACAAAGCACATCTTGCACTGTTTCAGAAGTTACTAAAATTCAGCATAAAAATGTGGAGGAAAAAAAAGGTAAAAGGAAACCAGAAACAAAAGAAAGCTGTAAGAAAAAGCCTGGCTTATTGAAATGCAGCACAGGAATAGCATAGTCTTGTTGCCTGTGAAGCTGTAATGAGCAGGGGGCTCCTAATGCTGTCCCTAAGTGCAACATGCTGTCCCTAAGTGCAACATCCTTCACTCCTCTGTTCCCCAGCTGGAGATGATAACCAGGTATCCAGATGATGAGCTCAGCAAGGAGCTGGTCACTCCAAGGGATGGGAAGACACCTGCAAGCTGGATGAAAGCAATGGCTTTGTAAAAATATAGAAGTTCTTTATCCAGACAGTGCTTATGACAAAGTTCACAAGTTCTGCTTCTCAAGTTCTTCTCTGGCCTGTCAAGTGAGTAAAAGATTTTATATGTTCCAAAATTACAGAATGTTGATCCCTGAATTTTTGTTTCTATGTCACTGAAAGCCAAGTCATGCACTTTCACGTGCTCACATGTGGATTCCATGTGATTCAGGAATGTGATCCCAACCTGACCACACTACAATTAAGTAGGTGTGAAAGTGCCTCAGCAACCTTCTGGACTGACAGGTCACTTAAGGCTCTCCTAGGAATTCAGTGCCCTTTCACTGAGGACACTACAGCTCTGAATGCTTTGGAGAACAGGAACACACCTGTGCCAGAGATGTTGAGATAAAGTAAACCAGACACAGTGGATGGTTTACTTTATTTCAGCATCATTAAACTATTTTTCTCAGCACTCTGATGAGACGGAATTCCTCCAGATCAATGCAAATATAAAATATAAATCCCCTTTATGAAGCCAAAGAAATGCAGAGGGGCTCTACTGTAAAAAGAATCAGATTTGAGGACTACATGAAGGGAGGCAAATTAAATTGCTTAAAACCAAATTACGTAAGAAACTGGGGGGAGAGGAATTTCAGCAGATGAGGTACTTTGCCAGCAGAAAGGGACCAGCCAAAAATTTCCAGATGTCTTTGTTGTTCCTGCTACAAATTAGAACAAGTGAAAATCATCCCAGAAAAGCAGCTTTGCTGGTCCCTTTGTTTTTTGGTGGTTTTTTGGTTTTTTGGTTTTGGTTTTTTTTTTTTTTTTTTTTTTTTTTTCACAAAGCTCAACCTCCCCCTCTACTTTGTATCTGCTGTCTTCTCTCACCGAAATGTGCTACTATTCTGAAACAGTTGGTGTTTCTGTTTGCTCTTCTTGAGCAGGGGTGGATGAAGCAGGAGTGAGGGCTGGAGTGAGAGCAGGACTGGTGCGTATTTTGTGGATTACATTTTTGGTGCAGGAAAGTACGAACACCCACAAAGTTCTGTTCTGCTGTACAGGCTGGCCAAGTCTGATTTCTATGGCTTCCTCCCACTCATGTTTGCCTTTTTCAAAGGCTATTTTTTCTCTTTTATGTATAAGACACCAAGTCCATATTGCGTAAGGTGGGAAAAGGCCTTCACCTCCCCAGATTTTGAGTTTTTCTGTTGGATTGTGTTTTTAATTTCAATGGTGTTTAATGATCTCTATCTCTTTCCAAAAAAAAAAAAAAAAAAATAGAAGGCTTCTGTAATTCTGAAACAGTAAAGAAGAAAAGAGTTTATTATGGTAATAGAAAAATACACCAAACCTTGTGACTGCAAGATTTCATTGTATCTGCATGAGAAGAAGCTAAACTGAAGGCACATTTATTTATTCAGTAACAAGCCTGCTCTGAATCTAACACTTTTTTAGGCCAGGTTCTTGAGTTTACTGCTGTAAATCTAATAAACTCTGAAGAAGTGAATGACATGTCTCCTGGGTTACATCAGCATCAATGAAACAGAGTAAGTGAAATAGGTATAAAAGTGAACAAAATTGGTTTATTTTTGCACCTTGAAGTACATTTGGAAGGGGTGTATAGTGAAGGGATATCTTGCTAAATTATGCCTTGGGGAAGCAAAGGGTAGACATATGCATACAGCCAATCATATACTACCATCTATATCACTCTTTTTGGGTCACGTTCTAGTAACATTTACAACACAAGAACTTCATGCCCATCATCTGCTAAACATTTTTTGAGCCTTGCCAGACAGAACCACACTGTAACATTTGCTGATATCAATACAGAAATATGTACCAGCCATTCAAAAGCAGTAAAAATAAAAGCTGTTTTCCACTTATTCACATTAAAATCAAGCCCTGTTTCAATGAATGTTTCAGCTTAGGAAAGATTCTGAGATGGTTGGTTACACAAGTCAAATATTTTCCTCTTTCTAGAAGATATTCTCAACTATGTTTCACAAGAAACAAAATAAAATAAAGTCCAGTTAAATAAAAATGCAAAAGTTAACAATTAAAAAGGTGCTATCCATGTTTATCTGATTCTCAATTGATGAAATTCTTCAAGACAAAGAGAGTGTTTGTATTCTGTGTATTGGGATTTATTTCACCATTATGCGTTCAGCAGTTGTTATGTATCCCAACAGAAGAGATGCATCATTGAAATGTGTTGCAGCATAAATTAAGATGGCAAAGCAAGCCATCATTGCAAGGATTCCATGCCATAGGGAGAACTAAAAAATGGATTGAAGGTATGAGCAGAGATGTGCTGTCTTCAGAGAGCAGCTCCAAATGAGATCTCCTCTGAGCCCATTTCAAATTTGAGAAACTGGGATCAGGATCTGTGTGAGCCCTTGTGCCAATTTTTATCACATTCTGCAGTTTTCTACACTGGAAACACCTGGAAAACTTTTGAAATATAAATGTTCATCATAGACGTATACAGTACAGCAAGAGCAGTCTGACACAGGGAAATGAATCTGAACTTTGACTTCTGCTCACAAGCACATTTTCTACTACCTTTATAGTGTCCATAATTTTTTCTTCATTATTGGCACCCTGTAAAAATGTTTGAAATAAATCTGCTACACTTTTTGTCCTTTTAGTTTTCTTTTGGCTGAGAGTGCCACCTTTCAATTCATGTTCTGCATACAGCAAAACTCATCATAGCTGGGCTTTTTGTTGGCTCTTTCTTGGTCCCTGACATTACACTCAACCTCAAGATGGGGAGAGACCTTGCTTGAAACAGATTTGTGCTTTTTGGCACAAGAAAGACAACAGCAACCTGACCAAACCTTGAACTCCCTTCAATTAATAGATTAATTCCAATCTATATTTGTAAATATTGGTGCTCAAAATATCCTTGAAGGAAATACCACATGACCATTGGAGTTGGGAAATTATGGGTATCTACTGCCCCATTTCTTTAGGGAGATAATGATGCTAGAAATTCCAGTACCTCTTTGGTGGGACCAAAGTCCGCTTTGAGCAAAGGTTGTGAACATTTGCATATGAAGGTTCCAGATGTGAAAGCTCATGTGTTTTCTTCTCTTATTTCCACCACAAAAGATAATAGATTCAAATCAAAATCAGGATGCAAATATTTTCTTATACCTTACACCCCTTCTCCTGTCTGATTGAGATTCATTATTTTATTGCTTTTACCTGTTAATTTTCTCAGTCATGTGTAAGGCAGAAACACAGCAATTTTGCCCATAAGATGCTACAATCAAATCAGTTCACCTATGTCTGTATGCAAAGAAGAATATTGCAATATCAAGCGTAATTATTTAAGCTGTAAGTAATGAAAAAGTATTTTAAGCACAGAGAGTAAATCTACCACAAGACATTACCTACCAGACTGAGTCAGCTTTATAGTAGATTAAACTGTAGCCTCAAACTACTTGATAATTATACTTTAATGTTCCAGTTTGTCAAATTTTAATACTAAATGAGTGTGAAATTTTGACCAGAGGTAAAACAAAGTTCAGGACTAGAAAGTTGCTGCAGACTGAGAGGAAAAAAGGGTTCATGAAAACTAAAATAGGTTCTGATTTTACTGGGTTTACTGTATTTTGAACATAAGAAGAAGAAAAAAAAAAAGACTAACGATAGCCAAGGAATTAATAATTCATAATAGTTAAGTCATAAAATGATAAGTCAGTTACTTTGCCCTGTTTCAGGTAAGGAGAAGTGCACAATGGTCAATTGACTACATGCTATACCCAAAACTTCTAACTTAAGGGTTCAGTGCTGTAGGATGATATTTTGGCTCCATTGAAGCCACAGTAAAACTCCCATCTGCAGCTTTTATATCACACTGCAATAATATCTCTTCTCCCCAGAATAGCTTATGACTTTGCCTTCCCACCAGTCCAGTATGTTTTATGACAGGAACTTAATATCTGGGCAGATTACTCTGCATTTTTTTCTGGTCAAAGTCTTCAAGATACTCTGATATGTCAGTATGTCCTGACCTTGTTCTGTTGTTGGCCTTGACATCAAGGACTGGACACTCACAGAGGTCTACCAGGATTTTACAGTACTTTTTATAGTGCTCTTATTTTGATTCCAAAATTTCAGCATTAAATATTTTCAGGTGTCTGCATAAGGAAGAGCAATGCCAGCAGGCCAACAGAGGTGATCCTGCCCCTCACTCAGCCCCAGTGAGTGAGGCTGGGATGCTCAGTACAAGAGAGACAAGGAGCCACTGGAGAGGATCTGCAAAGGTGATTAGAGGATTGGAGCATCTCTCTTATGGGGACAGACTGTGGGATCTCTGCTGTTGAGTCTGGAGAAGACTGAGAGGAAATCTCATCAATGCATGCAAATTTCTCTAAGGCAGGTGCCAAGAGGATGGTGCCTGACTCTTTTCAGTGGTGCCCAGGGACAGGACAAGGACCAGTGGTCTTAAACTATAACACAAGTTTCATCTCAACATGAAAAAATTCCTTCCATCGGCTGAAGATGGCAGAGAACTGGGACAGATTGTTCACAGAGGTTATGGAATTTCCCTCTCTGGGACATTCAAAACCCACCTGGAGGGATTCCTGTGGGAATAACCTGTTTTAGGTGACCTTGCCTAGGCAGGGGTGTTCCTCCAGGTGACCTCTAAAGGTCCCCTGCAACCCAAATAATTCTGTGATTCAGTGTCTGTGACTCTACACTGCCAGCACATTATGGCAGTGGGTACTAACAGCATCTGTATGTCGATGGGGCATTTAGAAATCGTGTGGGGTGACTAATCTGAGGTAAAAAATGAAATCTTCCCCATTAAAGTATGAAATCTGTGATTTATGAGTCCAAGAATTGAAACTTATATGCTGCATAGTCCCCTCCTTCCTAATACTAAGAGCCATTAACTATTGCCTACTTCATGCTCTCTACTTATGGATGGGAATAAGGTATCCACCCTTATTTGACTTTATTATTATTGACCTTTGAAACTATTGGTCACAAATATGTGCTGAATGGCTTCAAAATATTTTGGGGTTGAAAACTTTGAAGTTTCAGGTAGGGCACTACACAAGAAAGCTGACTATAGCAAAAGCCCTCTTGTTCATGAGTTTCCATCTCACTTGGTGTCTAGATGAAGTCATGGAGGAGAGCAAATTCCTGGGATTTCACTGCCCCACATACACTGCAGATAGATCTCACCAGGATAGCCCAGGCCACACTCCTGTGCTTTATTCCTAGTGCCTGGCAGGCACTGGGCTGTGGATGGAAGTGAACACGGCATGAGTCATCCTGGGGGAGAGGGAAGGACTGTGCTGTGAGTGGGAGGAAGCATTTGGATGAGCTGGCAGAAGCTGTGCCTGCCACAGGACACAAAGATCTGTCACTGCCCCTGAACTCCACTGCACCAGTGGCCGGATTTAATCCTGACTTCACTTGCCTGGTGACTGCGTCACATCTCCCTGGTAAATGTGTATTGATGATCTTCTCTGAGCCAGTCAGCTCCTGACTGTGACCTTGGCTTGTGCACAGATCAGGGCCACCTCTGATGTGCCAAATTTGAGGATGCAGTTAAAGTCTTTTGACCAGGTAAGGGCACTTGGGATGCCTAAGGTGGATGTCTATTACGATTCTCTGTGTGGACTTCAGTCTTCAGCTCTGTTTCACGGTGGGCTGTACCCAGGGTATTTTTTGAATCCTAGAATCATATAATGGTTTAGGTTGGATAAGAGTTCAAAGATCATCTAATCCAACCTCAGTTCCATGTGCAGGGATGCCTTCCACTGGAAGGTGGAGGACAGGGAAAGGACAGACAGTCTCTGGAGATGTCTATCAGAAGTGTTTTCTTTGCAGGTGCAGAAGCAGATCTGCACAGTGCGATAACAAAATTTCCTGATATATTAGGTGAGAGCTTGCAACACAGCATGATGGGGAAAAGAATCCCTTTAAATTATGAGAGCTGCAAAAATTTTCCTAGCTGCAAGTCTGTCCAGTGACAACATGCCCTTCACACATCTTTTATGAGGAAGTGCATCTTCAATATTTACTTGTCCCTTCTGATAAGGGAGAGGGGCAAGTGGAACTGTCATTAAGGCATCTTGGCTCAGTGGCTGGGGAACAAGGTGAGGGCTCAGGCCTGCACCTGATTCCCTGCTGTGTCATGTGTTTTCTTCCTTTGTCTGCATCTTCCCATCCCAGAGGGGTCTGCAGCATCTTCCTCAGACATGATGAAGCAGGAGCCATTGAAGCACCAAAAATAAGCAATTCCCTCAGCTCAGGCTCTTTACTTTAGAAAAGCTGCTTCCATCCCTTGTGGCAGTTTGTCAGAATTAGAATCAAGTGACCTTAAATGTGTTTATCTTTTCATTATGCAATTAGCAGCATTGCAATGTCCTGTGATTTCTTTTTTGTGACTTAAGCCTCTTAAGTGAATTGCAGAGCTGTCCTAGAAATAGACACAATAGGGACTTGAGAATAGTAATAATTACAAACCTCCTGAGTTTTCCTGTCTCCCAAGTTAATGTTTTAATTAGCTATTGGTACTTAATTCACTCCCAGAGGCAGTTCATTTAAACCATTGCAAAATCATTTTTAAGGTTATTTCAGTTTCTGAATCAGAATATGAAATCAGTGCTTAAAATATCTAGCAAGTTCATGCTTTTCTTTCACATTTATACAATGAATTTCACAGGGAGAAGGAAGAGAAAGATGATTTTCATTTTATCCACAGTTTTTCAGTGCATCACCAAATAAATCCAGTGCTTAACAGCCCCACCTCCTGGTGAAAAAGCAATGAGAAAAATATTTTACTGGCAATGTTTTCTGATGTAGCTTACATAATGGAAATGCTTTTGTTTTTTATTTTGCATGACAGCTCTGGAGTATATTTAGAGCTTTTTTCTTTTTTTTATATGTATTGCCTCTTTTTTTCTCTCACATCACAGGGATATTATGCTCTAATTACTGTTTTTCTCCTAAATGTCTCCTTTAAAATAGATGAAAAGTACACTCTCTGACTTTTATGCCTCTCCATAGACAAATCCAAAGCTAGAAATCAGGAAAAACCAATAGGATCTGGGAACTTCTGAAGCTGTTCTTGAGTGCAATGTCTTCAGGAGATAAAGCATGAGACCACAAGGAATCCCAAGATGGTGTAAATCTTGGAGAATAAATAATTTTATGTCAGGAAACCATTATCCAGTAGCATGGATGAGCCTGCATCTGCCCTGAGGAAGGATACTTCCCATGTGAATCTTTCCTTAGTTTTTTTTTCACAGTAATCTCCTAATATTTTATTCTGATACCTTTTATCCTCTTTTACTGATTCCTTGCCTCCAGAAGTGGACTTATAAAATTTCTATAAACCCAAAATAGTTCACAGCAAGAAGAGGACTGCCAGCATCTGGGAGATGAAAACAGCCGACATTCAATACTTGGAAGCATCATGAGGACAATGAAAAGGTCAGTGACTTCATTGCTAAACAGAGCATGCAAGGAAGGAGCGCAGCATGTGCGTGGAGAGGGGCTGGATGTTTCACCATGGGAAAACTTCAGTATAAATCATGAGCAAGTTCAATTAAGATCTGCCACTTTGACTTTTCTGATTCAGTTTCTGCTTCAACCTCTGCACCATCTTTAGGCTTGCCAGCACCTCTCTCTCCAAGCTATCTGTCAGCCCACCTCTTCCCCAGTGTCAGGATTCACAGCGCCGGGGCTGGCCCTGCAGCACCTTGCAGAGTGGAGGCTGCTTTGCAGTGTGCTGCCTTTTGAACGGGGCTTCTCAAGAGCAAGAATTATAGAATCATGGAATACAGAAAATAGAATACTGCTGGCCCTGCACAGGACACCCCAACAATCCCACCATGTGCCTGAGAGCACTGTACAAGTGCTTCTTGAACTTTGTCAGGCTTGGGGCTGTGACCATTTCCCTGGGGAGCCTGTTCCAATGGCCAAACACTTTCTGGAAAAATAATCTTTTCCTAATATGCAAGATAAATTTCCCCTGACTCAACTCCAGGCTACTCCCTAGGGTCAGTTGTCATCAGAGAGGAGATCAGTGCCTGCCCCTCCTCTTCCCCTCATGAGGAAGCTGTAACTGCAATGTCTCCCCTCAGTGTTCTCCAGGCTGAGCAGAAGTGACCTCACTCCTCATGTGCCTTCTCCTCATGGCACTTTGTTGCCCTCCTTTGGAGGTTCTATAATAGCTTTATATCTTTTTTATATTGTGGTGCCTCAAACTGCCCCCAGGACTAAGGTGAGGCTACCCCATTGCAGCAGAGCAAGACAACGACAATCCCCTCCCTTGCCTGGTTGGCAGTGCTGCTCCTGATGCCCCCCAGGACAGGGCTGACCCTTCTGGCTGCCAGGGCATTGCTGGCTCATGTTTAACTTGCCATCAACCAGGACCCTTTCTGTGGCATTGCTGCCCTGGCCTGGGTGCAGAATCCAGCAGTTGTTTATTCCTCCACTAATACTTCCCAGTGATATGCCTTTAAGTACTAATCAAGATCAAGCCTGAAGCTGCAACACAACACATCAGCATGTGAGGAAAACCTTCTCTACTTGTATCTGAAAGGGGCAAACCAGACCTGGCCACAGCACTTGGTTCCACATAATCACAATTCCATTTGTAATCTTAACAAGATGCTGTGTGAAATTTCAGACACTATTGACTGACCTTGGGGTGGTAATAAAAAAATCAGTTGTAGGGTTTTGTTTAAGGGAAAGGTGTAAGAGATGTAAAAGGAATACATGCCAGGATTTAAGAGGAAATACACATGGTTGGGGGGCACAGAAATGTCATGGGGTCACAGTTTCAAAGACTGAAGTCCCATCTTAGCCACGTCCTTTCTGTTGTTCAGATCTCCCATCACAGGTTGCTTGAGGCTGCCTCGAGGAGTCTCCTTGCTTTGTTCACCTCCTTTTCAAAGTATTGACAGCCCTTTCTGGTTTGTGGTTTGTTCTGGTTTAAAAAGTAAATTAATCCACCGTGAAGGAAGAGGGAAGGGGGAGAGGATACCTGTGCACATGCCCTGAGATTGAATTGAACCTTTTATCTCGTTTAAAGGGTTGGCTACAGAATGGAATAAATGAGAATGTTTTTGGTATGTGGAATTCAGTTCTGCCAGCTTCCAAATACACAAGCACACAAACTATTCTGGTGCTTAAATAAATTGCCAAAATGGGCTAATTTGGTTCACCTCTCATGGAAGCAAACCCTGAGAGTATCCCACCTTTTCTACTTTACCTACAACATTTACCCTCAGTGCAAGAACCAAAATGAGGTCCATTGATCCATTTCAGTCCATATTGGTGGAGAATGAAAACCATTTAGGACTGAAATAACTGCTAAAGTTCACTCTCAGGGACCACAACACAAACCACTTTCACGTCAGATACTGGACTCTGGATGTGTCATCAAAAATATTTAGGAAAAGACACTGAAAATGAAGGAATTATCCTTTCATCTCTTGCTGGACTGTTCAGGAAGATTGTAAAATTCCTTCTGTGCTGCACTTAGCCATATGAATAAAAGAGGAGTTTTTTTTCAGGATGTCAGGGAAAAACATCTCAGGGAGCACTAAATTAACATTAAATCACTCTGTAGGTGCCTGGGGCTGCTACAGGGGTAATAGTAGCAGGACTCAAGAATTCAAGGAATGAATTTGAAGGTTCTATACTACTGAAGCAAAAAAGAAATTCTGAAAAAATAAATATGCCTGGTGATGTAAAACATCTGAAATACAAGTGGGAGAATAATTTATAACCAATAAGCTAAGAAACATATATGTATTTTTCTCAATAGAGTGCATGTGATCTTGCAAAGTGATTAATAAATTGTTCATGAGCCGCTCACTGCAGTATTGGACCTTTGTGCTGTGTTAGATTACTACATGAAAAGCATTGGGAGTGCTATGTGGACCCCACCAAAGTAAAATTTTAATCAAAGGAATTGCTTTGTGAGTGAATTCTATTGCGAATAAGCAATTCATGCAGTTAATTATTAAACACTAAATACCTTTTAATAGTTGTTTCCTAATATTCATTTCTTTGGGCTTACTATTTAATTTACAAGTGTTTTTCGTCATGTGTTTAAGTTGAATGTTGATCTACTGCAATTTTTCACAGAGAAAATACTATTAATAAATTAGTTATCAATAATTAATATCCATATAAATAATAGATAAATGTTAATAAATTAATAATACAGCCAGTAGGCAAGAATTGAAAGCAAATACAAAGTTAATTCATTCAAAATGGAAAAAGTATTAAGAAGGATTAGAAGACCAGTGCTGTCAATAGTGGTTTCTGTATCCTTGAGGAAGCCTTGTCACTTTGGTATTTCTTTATTTCCACTTTTGGTTCTTCACTGACTTTGACTTATCTTAATGATCAATTTTTGTCAGCTGTCATTCACTTCTAACCTTGAAATGTTACAGGACTATTAAGAAGATTCCTAAAAATTAACCTTTCCTGGTAAATCTAATGAGAAAACAGGGATGCTGGTAGAAAACCTAGTCAGCCTCATCACAGCAGCAGACAGGTTTTTCTATGAAGTCCCAGGGATGCAAGAATAGGAGTTGTTGAAGGAGTTGTCTTCTGCTGAATTTCTTCTTAGCATTTTTTAATTTTTAAGATTCTGTAACCATCCCTCCAGAGCTTCACACCGATTTAGCAACAGGTTAATTTAAGCAATTCTTGATGGCTTTAAAGAATCTGGATATGCTAGGCAAAAAATTCACTCTCCTTTCCAACCTGGACAGGTCTGGTTTTTTGGGTTTGAGGAACAAACAATTTAAATAAAATTTAGATAAAGCAAAGCAATCTTCAAAGAACTGTATATCAGATAAAGTTATCTTTCTTCAAGCTGCTCTGTATCAGAACAAGTAGCTATGAAGTTGGGAGAAATGGCTGTCCCATTCTACTGTTGGTTTTCTCACTGGCCATGACTAACAGAAAGAAGCTTTTCATTCTGGATTTCCATAAGTATTTTCTGTCATGTTGCCCCACAATAGTTCAACCTACTAACTAAAATTTTTGATTTTCAGTACCAAAAAAGAAGAATCTTTCAAAATATGACCCTCCTCTAGAACAAAATATATAGAATCTGGCTTTAGACTAAGCAGACAGATGACAAGAGAAGCATAGTTAGAGAGAAAAGTAGCCTTGGGAAAGACTGTTTGCAGTCTCACTTTCAGTACACATGTAAGGAGCTCTGTTATTCAAGCAAAACAAGTTGTTTCAGGTTCTGAACTCAACCAAAAACATTTGAAAGTTGAACTGTGAAATTTGCATTAGAAAATCAGTGTGGCAGAATGGAGAGTGTCTTTTGAACGGCTCAACCAAGAGAAAAAAATATTTATATCTTCTCTAATTTAATTTTAAACTAAATTAAAAGGGTTCAGGTAGTAAATAAACAAAGACAATTTTCCAAATGCTCTTAAAGATGTATCTAAGGTATTCCTAAATGGAAAACCATGTCAGTCTCAGGAGATTCCATCAGATGAAAATAGTTTCAGGCTGCAAGATTCTTAACTAATATTTCTGTTCTTATGCTTTTATGGTCTGAAAGAGGAAGATAACAGTAGGAGGTAAAAGCAATTAAGTAGTGATACAGAAAAATGAAGACTCTTTCAGCAAAATCACACCTGTGATGTGCAGCCATGGCCTCTGACAGCTCTCTTTTTCACCCTGGCACATTTTGAAAGTTCTCGGATGTTTTTCTTTTCAGTTTTTTATTTGCTTTAAAGGGATGAGTAGCGTTGTGTGGCTTGTAGGCTGCATGAGTGAACTAATTAAATCATTCAGGCTGTTCTATGCAAAGCATCACTTGCCTGTGATTGCTGTGGGTGAGCCCCACTGCCGTGGGTGTCCTGGTTCCTGCACCAACCCAGGCTGTATCCAGCAGGGAGGGATCCCATCACTCCAGGACCAAGGGTCTGGGGGAGGGTAGGAGGACGATTTCACTCCAGATAAAAGGATTGCCCAGATTATGTTTTTCTCTTGATGCCTGTGTGTTTTAAAGCTTGATTATCACTCTCTGTCTTTAAAGCTTGCTCCAGTTAATGTCAAAAATTTCTTCCTCGTTTGCTCAGCTCAGAAGAAGCTTTCTTTTAACAAAGATAGTCCACCAGAGAAAGTTGTGCTCCATGACTTGGACACAGTGTTGTGAGCCAGCTGCTGCTGTTATCACTAAAGGGCCTTGCCAGCTTTCCTACTTCTTGCTTTCCTTTTTGTTTCATTATTCATGCATTGAGAAAAGTATTTAATCTAATCAAAATATTAAGACTCTACCTATGCTTTTTACTGTCTCTTTTTTTCCTTTCCAGCTTTTCAGAAAAGTTATTGCTGTTTTATAACAAATCTCACTCTGACAGTCAAAAATTAGAGAAAGCAACATTTGTTCCTATGCTTGAGGGAATTATCTTCTATGCTTTTTCCTTTCTAGGAAATTCTTGTCCATTCTTTTCTAAAAAGAGAAGACTAACCAGGAAGGTAGGTGCTAAGCAAGAAATAATCATGCATACAAGCTTTTCAGATGAGAATGTTGAATGATTTCCACTGAACTTTTTCTCACCTCTTATTCTTTCTTTCAGACTGCCTGTGAATAAGTGCTTGTTGCAGACATTCTTTTATTGAGAACACAAATTCCACAAAATTTATAAGGAAAAATGGACTATGAATAAATGCCTCAAAATAATTGCTTTAAAAACTCACTTAAATATTTGAATGGGTGAATTAAACTTGAATAGACTTTCTGTATGATGAAAAGAAAGGGCATGATATCTTCTGTGCAGCAGAATATATTCTCTCAAAAACAGAAAACAGTTTCTTTTTTAAATTTCAGAGTCTGTCCAGAAGCCCTTACATTCCTTTAGACACAAACACTTCTCTACAAAACATATGATATTTTTCTTGCATTTTTGATGCTGTCCAAAATCAACACATCTTGGATTTGAAGGATACTAATGTTGGTATGATAATTGTGGTTCAAGTAAAACATGAATTATTTGAATCAGCTCTCCAGTCTCCTGCTGATATCATGTTCAAATATTATGATACAGAGCTTAGAAAATAAGTAGACAGATGAGCAAACTGGAATCAGATAGAGATTTCTTAGCTAACACTGATGATAAGAGCAGCATCCACCATGACAAGAACTAAATCTAGAAGTGAGAGTATTGGTATTTCCATCAGTAATTAGCCACTTCTGAGTCTTTCAAGTACCTTGAAGCACCTGAAAGCTGTAAGAGATATTTACCTGTGATATTTATTCTGCAGTGCTAGTTGTTCCCTGCTGGAGAGTGATATTATTTCTTGAAAACTTGTGCCTTGAGCATGGTCTGATTGATTTAGCACCAAAAAGCATCCTGTTTTTCACTCACAGAGAAAGTGAGCAACATTTCCTGGCAGAGCTAAGTAGATATTCTTAATTTAGTTGTCCTGATCTGGGAAATGAACACTTTTCTTTATGTACAGACTATTTTTCTTTACAGCTCTTTTGCAAGATCAAGACCATTCACCCACTAAGCTCTGCAAAGGTCAAGGACCTGGTGGCACACTCTCCATGAAGATGGAGGTCAGCCTCGCTGACATTGATACAAGTCAAGTCTGTCATTACTCATTCACCTCCTGCACCCTACAGCAGCTCTCCAGGGTCACACAGGAAGCATGGAGTAAAACCAAGGATTTATTGAAAAGCTGATTTTTAGCTCTATTTCAAGCTCCAAACCAGAAAACAAACATTTCTCTTCTTGACCTATTTTAAAACTGCAAGTCAACATCTTGAGTTCTTTCACATACACAACAAATACAATAGGAAATGGGAATTGGAAATGAAGATTAACATTCCTACTGCTTCCATGTTTTTTCCTTTCTTTGTCTTCTAGATGAAAAAAAATCAAACTACTACTTTATTATAACAACAAAAGGTTTTCTGTGAGTTGAAGACTTTGGAGGAAATTAAAGACAATCCTAACATCATTAAGTATTATCAGACGTGCTTACAATGAGATTATAAACTGGATTATGAGATTCTGGACAAGTTGTCCCATCCACAACTGTAAACAACTTTTGAACCATTAATGCTCTCACCTTCAGTCAGTTAAACCTCATAAAAGCATCCTATACCTTTTGTGGAATGACTTTAAGAAAGACCAGTTCTCCAGTATGAAACAATGATAGAAACCTGGCAATAGTAAGAGATCTTCAAATAATGGAGAAAATTCACTGGAAAATATTTATTGATTGTGCTATTCTTTCATCTAGAGGTGCATATAAGTTAGACAAGGCTAGCAGAAAGATGTTATGCCTTTCATTATGCCAACCACTACAGGTGGAAAATAGGCTAAATTATTAATCTGTCAGCTCTTTTTCATGTCAGCTCTTTGTGTTATGTTGTTATCTTCCACATCATCATGGCAATATCATTATAATCCAACTTCCTAAGGATATTACATGACCAAGGTTAATTATTGGCTCTGTACTGCCTGCTTCAAACTGGTGAGGCTAGGGGGGTCTTACAGGCAGAATTATTCAGCTCTTGGTGCTCTATGTCCAGCTGCAGTTTATGTCAGTGACAAGTAACTACTGTCATAAAGCAAATAAACAAAAGATTTGGAGCTTCATGTTAAGAGGAAGCAGAACTGCTCTCCTGTTTTATTTCTCTATTTATTTTCTCTCTTGAAATTAAAGAGCCCTAGAGAAACATTTAAGATTTACTATAAATCTACAGAAGCAAAGTTTGGTCAACTCAGAAAATAATTTGTATTTGTGAAAGTACTTGTGTGAGCCTACCCTCTGCAAAGCTTATTGCAAACTCGTTTACATCTGAATTGTTAACTATTACATTATTCAATTGTACCATTTAAATATGTGGGTTGATCTGTGCTAGAAAATCTTTGAAATTTGTTTTCCTTAAAGTGTGGGCACTGGAGCATTAAACTCTCCAAGTGATATGAGAAAATTAGATTCAGTCTTCTGAGCCTGCTTGCTTTGAATGAAATTCTGCTGTAAATACAAGAATCAAATATGGTTGGGAGAGTGGTTTTATTGCAGATCTGGCCTGTTTTGTATTTGTTGCTGAACACATGTAGGCAGAAGAATTCATGCTGCACTGCAGTAAAACTAAAATGCCATTAGAATATATGTGTGACAGCAGAAGAAAGCACCATACTTCAGGATTTTTCCATGAAAAAAATAAGACATGAAAATTAAATAAATAGCCTTTGCATTTTATTTATTTATTTGGTTATGGATTTTGCATTAAAAAAACCCAAAAAGCATTGTTTTAACTCACTTATTCTCATAGAGATGCATCCCAGTGGTGCCTAATAACCTTTCTAATGAACCCCTTCTTCTGTCACTTCAAGACCTGAATCTGTCAAGTATTTTTTAATCCTATTCTATATTTAAAAAAAAAATCCTGCTTACATGCACAGATTTTTTCCCTTTTCCTGGGAAATGTAGGGATTTGTTGTCTGTGACCTACACATGCCTTATTTCCTTGCTAATAATTGGATATTTGCAAGACATGGTGAAAATTTGGAGGAGAGAGAGGCAGAATACTCCTGAAGGGAGGTCAGTATTAAATGAGGACAACTATGAGATTTTCCGAAATTGACCATGTTTCAGTCCTTCCTAGCTCTCAGTCGTGCATAGATATTCACACTCTAATGAAGCAGAAAGGGAGAAAGATGTTTCCTTGCCCTTCCCACTCACTCCAGCATAATTCCACTTGCAGTTAAGTGTTTCTTTAAAATGACAGTATAGTTTCCAGGTGCCCTAAAACTTGCCTGGATGATACAGAACTGTGAGGCTGCAGCTGTCACATGGAACAATTTCTATCTCTGGCTTACCTACACTTATCCAAGCAGACAAAAAGAAATCTCACTACATCCAAATGCCAATCTAGGAAGAGGAATGCAAGCCAGAGCACAGGAAGGTAGAATTATGTCCTGAAAAGTCACTGATTCTGACATTTTCATGCAGAAGTCAGCCAGTGGAGACTTCAAATTGGATGCCATAGGTAACATAAATTAGTAGGAATTTATACTGGCTAGAGATGGAAGAGGAGCAGAAAGATCCTTTTAAAATTTATTTACTATTTTAATTTATTTTTTACTACTGTACAGCAAGAGAGGAGCACTGCATCCCCATGTGGTTGTTAGACTGGGGAAAAATGGAGCAGATACGAAAAGTTGTTACAAGAATAATTAGAGGACTGAAGTACATGCCTTCCTGTGAGGGACCTCAAGAACTGAATCTGCCCTGTTTTTCAAAAGATGACCGAGAGATGAATTGATTACAAAATGTTTGCATTAATGAGGAGAAGATATAACTTTTTCATCTAGTGGATAAAAGCCTAACAAGAATTAATGACTACAAGCATCAGCTACACAAAGTGAAATCGGAAATTTGGCACATATTTTTAAAAATGAAGTTTATTAGCCAGTAGTTCAAAACTCTTAAAGGAGAAGCTGCACACTTTGGTTACTGTTGGATGATAAGTTCAAACTGTCTGTAAGGCTACAAGTTGCAAGTCATTGAAACATAGAATTAACACCTGTGTCACACGATGTGCATGTTCCAAGCCAGGACACAATTCTCCTTTTTTTTATGTCTGTGGTAGTGCCCATAGACACCCCTGCTTGGTCCATTACACCACTGCTTTCTCAGTCTGCTCATTTCCCCCAAGAGTCCTTGTCTTTGGCCATATTTGAGATTTGTCTTCAAAAAGAAAGGACTTTAGTCAAGATTTTTTAAACTTTTTTCTGTCTTCATCTTGCAGTTTATGTGGCATAAGACCACGTTTTATGTGATTTTCCATTTGCATAAAACCTTTGTTTCAAACTTTGGGCAGTGAGGCCATGCCTTGGGATAATCACCCCTGTCAACCTGCAGGCCAGTGCCTTGCACACTTCCTTTGCTACCTCAATTCTCATTATACCCACTGACATCCAAACAAGACAAGGAATGAAATAGCCTCAGGCAACAGAGGGAAGTTGCTATACAAGCTCTCCACTGGTGATGTGATCAGTGATGGGCTCTGCTATGCCAGGGATTTTGAACTCCACTGTTGCAATGCCAAGTCCTGTTTTCTTGAGCATCAACTGATGGTAGGTTTGCCTTTAGAGGGGAACCAATAAAATCACTCTGAAACAAAACACATTTGTGTGGTCCAGATTGTTCCAAAGAAACCTCTCCTAAGGATGAGACTGGGACTTGCAGCACTGAACTTATTGCCCTCTAACACTGTCTCAGAAGATTTTCTATCCTCTGGCATCATTATATGTACTCATAAGATGTTCTTGTCTCAAGGACAAAAATCTGAAAATAATTACTTAGGACCATGGGGGCCTATGGGATTGTTCCAAGAATTACGGGATGAAGATAGAGCAATTTCACTGTAGAGAGGCAGCCCCAGGTGTGAGCTGCAAATGCTCTGCAGTACTTGATCTGGTGGTCAAGTATTATTCCACAGAGTGGACACATTTAAACAACATATGCAAAAACATCTGTCATGTTGTGAACACCAAAAGGACTAGAAAGAGATCATATCTACAGCTGTGGCTGAGAAGAGAGTCTGCAAGAAAAGCAAGTTTGTTAATGACAGAATTTGTGTTCTGCCTTCAGGTGGGATAGAGTTCATCTTCTTCCTAACAGCTGGTGCAGCTGTATTTCAGACTGAGTAACAGAAGAATGTTGACAAAAACACGATCCCTTGGTTGATGCTGAACAGTTCTTACCCTGAATCAAGGACTTTCAGTCTCATGTTCTACCAGTGAGCAGGTGCACAGGAAGACAGAAGGGAGGATGGCCAGCACAAGAGACCCAAACTGGCCAGAGGGATATTCCACACCACAGAATGTCATGGTCAGTGGCACCAAGGAAGTTGGCCAGGGGCTGCGGATCGCTGCTCAGGGATGGGCTAAGTGTTGGTCAGTAGGTACTCAGCAGTTTTACTATGCATCACTTGATTCTTTTAAGTTTTATTCCTCTCTGGCCTTTTCTTGTAAATGATAAAAATAATAACAGTATCAGTTACCATATCAACAAAACCAACTAAAATAATAATTATTCTTCTTTTTATATTGCCTTATTTAAATTATTAAACTTATCTTAATTCAGAGCTTTTACCATTTTCTGAATATTGTCCCCATCCCAGCATCATGGGTGAGGAATGTCAAGCAGTTTGCAGCACTTGGTTTCTGTCTGGTGTTAAACCATTGCAGACTGTTACTACATCCCAAATGGAAAAAGGATATTGAAGCTGAGCCTCCCAATACTTTTTCTGAGGCCACTTATTTTTTTACAAGAAATTAATATCACCTAGATCTTAATGGAAAAGATGGCTACCAAAAAAATGACATGATTTATCAGCAGTGAGGACCACAGTGGCATGGTTAGGATGGATGATAGACATGATTACAATGGATGATTTCAGCCTTTTTTACTTTTGGTGGGTTTTTTATTTCCACCCTTTTTGATCTTTTACACATTTCTAGTAATTCAGACTTGTCCTATGTGCTTTATCATCTTTGACTGGTATAGCAGGGTTAATAAAATTGTATAAAGTATCAGATAGTGATGCTGCATTGCCACTCAGGTTCCAAACCAGATTGCTCAGAAAGGCTGTGAGGTGTCCTTTTCTGGAGATATTCAAGAACCATCTGGATACAATTCTGTGCCATGTGCTCTAGGATGATCCCACCTGAGCATGGAGGTTGGACCAGATGACCCACTGGGGTCCCTTCCAACCTGAATTATTCTGTAATTCTGTGAAAATTCTAAGATTTTATGTTGATTATCCATCAGATGTTTTTATGTCCAAGAATTCATCATTTCTTATAAATGTGAGGATTTCCTGTAACTGTGACAGTGCATAATGGTTGACAGTGTTTTGAAGTCAACAACAAGTAGACTCACCTATGAAATGATAAAGGTGTCACCAGAAGTGTCATGATTTCTTCAGATGGCATTTCAAAGAGCTGAGATGCCAGGACCCACAGGTCCAGGCCAGAAGAAAACACTGGATTATGTCAAATAAAAAATAAGTATTATTTCTTGAATCCTGCACATGTAGCATCTCAAGTTGTGGACCAGAGCTCTGAAGATTTCCCAGAAAGAAAATAATATCGAGGGATTACTTCACTAGTATTCACACAGTTCCTGTGGGTAAGTTAACGAACTGCAGCTGGTGAGAAGGTGCAGGCATTTCCAGGGCGTTTTCCTGGTGCCTCTTGTCATCTGCTCCCCTTTCATTTTGCAATTGTGCAAACAGCAGCATACAAATACAAGTGCAGTAAAGCTGGGGTTGGATTTGACTCGGGCAGTAATGGCTCTATCCCTAGCTCCAGGCCACACCTGCTGAGTCAAGATCTTAAGAGGGCCTAATGAGGCATGAGGTGGCCTCTGAACAAGGCACAGCAGCATGAGCCAAGACAGCAGGTTGTGGCAAGGAGAACTGCCAAGTGTTTGGAGTGGCACTGCAGCTCTGTTGGTCACCAAGTGTCAGGCGCGCTCCAGCACCTTGGCACGGCGTGAGCTGAGAAGCAGCTGTGGAAGGCACTGCTCCATGAACTCAGCCAGCCCAGCTGGTGTCAGCTGTGCAGGACACTCTCGGGTGTCCTATGATCCCTGCAGTGCAATGGGCTGAAACCTTCCAGTTGAGAAGGAGCTCAGCTTGGAAGGATGGGCAGAGAATCCTGCCAACTGCATGGTGGAGAGCCACAAGCAGCAAAGCCTGTTTTGACTCTTTGTGTGTTTGCCACCCAGAGAAAGTCTAGGCTAAGACTAATGTGAAATTCTGCACAGAATTATCCTCTCGGAGCCCTAACTGGCACAGCGGAAAGAGTTAAAGAATACCAGATACCAGCTAATAAAAGTGATCTTCTTTCTGTTCTCAGTTGTACTTTCATGTTGATCTGGAAAATGCATTGCATAACAGGGAACTCAGAACAGATGTCCATGAATGTTGCTTTTATCCTTCTTCACCACCAGACCTTCTTAATTTGTAATACAGATCCAGCAATGATATCATGGTTCAATATTTTCAAATCAAGCTTGGATGACTTTTTGGAAATCTTTTTTTTTGCCAGATGCACCAGATTCAGTGCAGAAATAGCTAAATTAAACATTATAACTCAAGGAAAACTGATTACCCTATTTGTGACTTCTAACCTAATATGAAGTGCACCTTTGGTTTTCATTGTAAACTATATGCTATTTGATGAGTGCCTCTATAATCGCAAAGGAAAAAAATAGAACCTTGGTTTGGCTACACACAATAACACAAACTCCTCAGTGTTTTTGTGTATCCCAAATATGGGAATTTTTTAATTGTTTGTTGTGAGTTTTGTAAATGAATGGCCTGGAAAAACAGCTCTGCCTAGGAGTAAAGCCTGACAGAGCTGAAAAGTGATAAGATAATGGTGCCTAGAAAACAGAATTCCTGTTTGGTGAAAAAAACCCATGAGATCTTTTTAACAATCCACCTTATTGCGTTTGTCAACTAGAAAGCTGAGCAAGGAAGCCAAGCAACCAATAATAAGTTTTACTGGAAATACAAAATTATGGTGCAACATTACATATACTTAAATTCCTCCTACTGGCACCTCACCTTTTGACCAAGACTACCAAACAGGCACTTCCCTGGGAGAGGTGCCTGTCCCCTCATCTACACAATAAACCTCATCTCAGGGCAGATAACGAGCTCTGGAATTATCTGTAGGACTTATCCAAGCAGATTATCCACTTGCTTCAATATGTGTGCTGACTGCCTGTGGCTTCAGCCAGTAATGTCCATCTTTCTTTGAAATATTTCCATGGTTTCAGAGCCACAGGCATGACCTTGCAGAACTTGTACTATTAATGAAATCATTAGTCTTGTCATAGCAGCTGATCTTTAACTTACAGGCATTTCAGTTTCCTAGGTTCAGAGTCATTCATGCAAATGACAGCATGGCACAGAAATGCAATGCCTGTTCATTCAAAGAATAAAAAAAATACAATTTCAATGAGAAGAAGAAAGTTCTTGTTTTGACACTGTTCTAAATGTAAAGCCTTTTCAGTTCTTTTCTTTATTAAAGCACTAGGTCATGACATTTATATGACTGATGAAAGAATATATTTTACTTTTATTTTTCTGTTATTGAGGATTAATATGAGTAATGGTCTTAGAGATACACTTATTAAAGCCTCCTATTCCTGTGAATAGCAGTGGTAATTTCCGTGTGAGTAGGGAAGGCTTCCTGCACATCGCCTGAAGATTTCATTTTATTATTTAGGTATATTAGCATGATTTATAGAAAGGGCTAAAAGTACTGAGAAATGGTGATGGAACACAAACACAAAAAGGAGGTGGGAGGAAAATGTGGTGAAGACTAAACAGACACATGATTTGTGCCTTTACCTGCGAAGCTCTGAGAAGCAGATGTGGTCAGAGGGATCCTGTGTATGTGATTTGCTTCTTAACTTTAGAGAATATGGTTCACCCAGATGCACAGGCTCTTTTGGTATCTAAAATGATTCAACGTGCAAAACAAGCGTTCCAAAGGTTTTACAGAAATTCTGACTCCTGCCGATTTCTGAAAAAGTAACGCAACAACCTGACTGTGTGGAAATGTGCTTTAAATTTTCTTTTCTGTAAATCATGCACATCTAGAGTTGAGCACAACTGAATTTGTGACTTCACTGTCTCCTGGTTAGGGCTTGTGTGCAGACTGGGCAGCTGGATCCCTCTATCCACAGAGAATTGCTGGTAAGCCTGGCTGCCTCCAGATTTTGCTGTGAAATTCTGTGGGCCTGTCTTTCTTCTTAGGACTGTCTGGTTATTTATAGAGCAGTGGCTGAGACTGGTGAGCCACTCACTGTGAAAAGCCATAGCAAACAGTGGCAGCTGAAAATGTTGTATTTGAGGGTTTTTTTGGTTGTAAGGGCTGATGGGAACTTGGATTTTCAGACGGTTTTTGACAAGGGGGAAGTCATGTTCATTTTTCAATGCAACTTTAACATTGGAGCATAAAATTTTCCCAAAAATGTAATAACTGAAAATTATTCTGCATTTCAGAATTTTGTAAAAGTATCTTACAGTAACTGTGATCCAATTGCATTGTTCCACTTTTCTCTAAAAAACTGTATCTCCTGGGATTCACTGAAGCTGGGAAGATCCAGAATACACTGAAAAAAACCATATGATCCATCAGTCAAGACATAAAACAGCCTGCTAGTGTACAGCAAGGAGATATGCATGTATCAATGCTGTGAAATTCCTAATAGTTAGCTACCCTGGAAATACTTCCAAACTTAAATATTTCTGTTGTCTACAATTGTGTTAATTCTTATAGTTAAAAAATCAAATTAGACCAAACAAAACAAAAATATCCAAATAATCAAACAGCTGAAAAAACACACAAAATTAACTGCTGATGTTATAATAGGCAAAGAGACAGAAATAGAAGACAGAGGGATGTGGCCAAGAGACTGAGTTTATTTTCAAGAGCTCTCCATTGCTTAGAATATTGTTGTGCATTGCAAGCTCTAAGACTTGAAGCAAGGTAGAGAGAGACACCAGAGCATGCTGTCAGGATGGAACATTAGTCATATCATCAGTATATGCTTAAATAATTCCCATGTGTGCAGCTACACCAAGTTAAAGATACTGGGTCCTATTTTCAGGTCTGCTCAATAATTTCATGAAACCTTTGAAATTAAGGAATTGTGTTAATGTGTTTAAAAAAAATAAACTGAATTTATCATTAAAAAAAAAACCCCAAACTTGTAATTGGCAACTCTGTATCTTTAAACACATAGATCAACCTTTGCATTTTTCTTCGGGAGAATAATAAACTGTGATTTCTCCTATAAGCCTGCAGTTATTTGGAAGAGAGAAGCAAAGATCAGCTGTTGTTGCAGAGAATGTCAGAGGAGTTTGTGGCAGCAAGCCATAGTGAGGAGGTTAAATAAAGCCTCCATCATGACGTGTGTTGTTCACACCACTGGAGAGAGATTAATATTAAAATTAGCAGGTCATTATGCTCCTTGGGGAATAGGTGTAAAGTTTATTTTGATAAAAGTAGCTCTTGTATCATCACATACACAGCAGAGCTAGCTAAGAAAAAAATATTAGGCTATAGAAGATAAAGAGGGATCATGATCCAGCCCTGTTATATCTTCCTCTTTCTCCTTTTGCACACCCTCACCTGTTTCCAGGATGACAACCAGGAGAATTTTCAAGGAAGAGATTGATCTCTTGTTGCTCCAGCTGGGTAAGCTGGGGAATGTAGAGTTCAATGGGATGAGGTAGGGCAGCAGAAGAGTGAAGGACTCAGTGTCTCAGCAGTGTCACCATCACCTCAGCTGAGGACACCGCTTTCTGTCTGGCATCTGACTTTCATCCCACCTGACAGTAATGGTCACATGTTTACCTCACACCTTTTCCCTTCACTCAGCCTTTATCCACTTTCACATTTTTACGTTTTTGTCTGCTTACTGCTGCTCCAGCACAACTCTGCCATAAAATGTTAAAAAATGACAGTCAAACGATGGAATAAAAGGTCAGCTGTGATGCAAACAAGGTGTTTTGCCAAACTTGCCTCAGACCATAATGCTTACCTGTTGCATTATCAGTTCTGCTTCTATTTTGACCAGTCAGACAATGTACCCCTGGTAAAACAGAGTTTGCATAGGAATCTAGATTTGGCTTGGAGCCACAGATACAGGTCCTTATTAGTGGAGTTGCTAAGCTACAAAGTTTAGCCGGTACATAAAATTTCAGTAGTCTTTATAAAAAATAGCTGTATAGGATAAATACAACACAGAGTCTTGTTCCCACTCACCTTTACAGGGGCCAGCCATGGACACAGAATATCCCACAAGACAGCAAACCACAGCAGCATTTTTTAGACTGTGAGAAAAAGTGACATTCTGTACATCAACAAAAGATTCTCAAATGTCTCATTTTGAAGAGACAAAAGCCAACACAATGGTTTACTTTTACCCCCACAAAACACCATTTCAACATGCAACACATTTCCACGGCAAGTGTTTGAGAATCTAGAGAGAGGAAAGAAGGAAGTGTATGTACCTATAAATATAACACACAATCATTAAAGTAAAGAAAACAGCTAAGATGAGGAAAGACAGATGAATCCTCATGATACAAAGCTCAAGACAAACAGCAACTGTTAAGATCTAGGATAAGAGCATTACTCAGGCAGATTATCATACAGCTGTCTCCTGTGAGAGCTATTTCATCTTATTCTGAAGTATTTGACTCTGGCCCTAGTCCATAAGTGGATAAATGACTTGACAAATGTTATTTCTGACATTGTGGTAAATCTTATGTTCCATAACCAGGGCAGCTGGCAAGTTTTGAGACAGTCTGCTGGATTAGACTTTATACACACAAATCACTGCAAAGAGGCTGTGCTATAAAATATTGCTACATCACACCTCTACTGTTGTGCCAAGCTTCTTGAACTCTTTTTTTCCTCAAAGGACAGAATCCTGAATTCCAATGAATCTTGATTAAGCTGAGTGTGGGCATGTTATGGTTTATAGCATGCAGATTTCAGGCAGATTTCTTGACTGAAAACAAAGTAGAATATTTCACTCAAATCTTTAATCTCAGCATCCTTTTGCTGGCTGGAGCAGACTTGCAAAGACATATGTGAGATGCAGGGTAAAGAATGTACTGAGTACCTCTGCAATAAACTGTCAGCAGTTTTCTGGACAGGTAAAAAAATTTCTTTTATTATAATTCTTAATTCAACTCATTTACATACTTTATCTATATGTGCCATTTTTTCCCAAAAGGCATTTTGCATCCTCTTTATTTTGTTCCCCAAACTTTTAATTTTTCTACTTAAAACTTCTCTGTGTATGTGTGTGCCTGTATGTTTGTTCATCATTTTTCTATTCTTCCCACACTGTATTTTGTCCTGAAATCTACTTTATATTATGCCAGTTTTCTTTGCCATTAAACATTTTGATTTTTCTCATCGTTGCAGATTCCTTTGCTAGTTGCTAATTCTCTGCTAGAAGAGACATTTGAGGATTCTTTTCTTTTCAACACTTCACAGAAAAGCCGAAAAGCATGGGGACTGATCAGGAGAAAAGGTCATTTGCTAATAGGAAAGGTTGCATCACAAATCCTCTTCTGCTCAGCAGCGCCGCGCCAATCGCGGCAAAGGACACGCCAGCGTGTCAGCTCTGCTCCTCTTCTGAAGAATGCTCCCTCCTGCTATCAAATCTCCCTATGCAAATAAGACTTTTTGGATGGTACAAAATAACTTCAAAGAGACACAGAGGCTAATAAACATTTTAAAAGATGTTATAAAAAAAATGTTGGCAAAATAGCTGGAGGAGATTCCATCTGGAGTAGTGATCCAGCTCTGGCGTCCCCAGCAGAAAAAGGACATGGACCTGCCAGAGTGAGTCCAGAGGAAGCCCATGAAGGTGATCAGAGGGCTGCAGCACCTCTCCTTTGAAGGCAGGCTCAGGGAATTAGGGCTGCTCACCCTGAAGAAGAGAAGGCTCAGGGAAAGGAGCACTTAAAGCAGCTTTCCAGCTCTTGAACAGGGCCTATGAGAAAGATGGGGACAAGCTTTTCTGCAGGGCCTGTTCAACAGGACAAGGGATAATGATTTTAAAGAGGAGGAGGGTCAATTTGGATTAGTTATAAGGAAGAAACATTTTTACAAAAAAAACCCTGGCACAGGTTACTCAGAGAGGTGGTAGATACCCCACCCCTGGAAACATTCAAGGTCAGGTTGTATAGAGCTTTGAACAACTTGATTAAGTTGAAGATGTCCTTGTTCATTACAGAAGGGTTGGAGTTAATAACCTTTAAAATTTCCTTCAACCCGAAACTATCTTACGAATTTACCAGAATTAAAGTTTAGATGTGCTTTGCTGTAGAGTGCAGACACTCAAGAGAATGTTTAAGGACTGGTATAATTTCTGGTGGCTACAGCAAGAGATGGGGAGATAAAATCTTGACTGCTTTTTTATTTGTTTGTTTTTCTTTTTTCTTCACCAAGTCTCATGTGGTCTTGGGCTAGTTGGATTAGTTGCTGTGCTTTGGATTCCCCTTCCTAACTGCCGTTTTTCAATAAATTACATAGACTTGCATTTCCAAAGCAAAATGAAAGGACAGGAAAGTGCACTTAAAATTCAGTATGTATTCTTAAAGCTCTATTATTCACTCCTAGAACTCACTTTCAGTTCAGGGATGAAAGAGCTTTAGAACAATTAAAACCAAGCTCAGTTGCATTGAAATATTGTTCTCCAGACTTCCAATCAAAACTGCATGCCTCTTTAATCCAAGCTCAGGTCAGCTGAATTTTCATCACATAACAACCTTGAAAAGAAAACTCTGAATTCAACATGGAAATTTTTAGTGTTTAAAATATTCTCAGGAGTGGGAATGAGAAGGGATGAGTTAGGGTGGTTGTAGTCCCAATTCACTTTCCATTCCTATGATGTAATGTGCTTGGAGATATGATTTACAAGCAGCTGAGTTTCTCTGCAGCCCTGTTACAGCTTCATATTCAAAGTTTTCTCTGTTTTATTCTTTGACTACAAGATCTTCTCATTATTGATATAGCAGCAACCTCCACATAAATTTTGTGGTACTGAGTGTTCTTTAAGAATACACAGTTTTTTTTATTTTTTGTAATTTCTTTGTGAGTTTTCTTTATTTTTCGTTTGCGTTTTTTTAAATTTTGAAATAAAAATTCTCTGTACAATCTATGCATGACACTGATTCCATAATTTATCAAAAATTCTGACAAAAGTGGACTACCAGCAAAAGGAGAATATCTTTCATTGTGTAACAATTAAATTTTTTTCAATTCAATCTAGAGTATAAAGATTTTCCTTATGTACTTTTTTGAAATCCCATGAAAATAAAACTTAGTGAATATAAAATGAGGGGAAAATCAACACACTTTCAAAATATTTTTAGGTTTTTTTCACCAGTAGCATTAGTATTTTCTTAGCACTAATCCAAGTCTCCAGGCAAAAAAATGGAAGGTCTTGAACCCCTCTAAAAGCAGTCCTGGGAGAGACATTGGTCTCCTTGTGACAGATGCTGATTTGGGTTGCTTTATGGGCATGAAAGGATACTGCAACTGTATTTTAAATATGCAGAAAATTTCCCTTTTGAGTCTGGCTGGCTTTGGACAGAGCTGTGTGCAAAGGCACATCTTCCTGACATTGCCTGTCCTTTCCGTGATCCTACTCACCACACCAGAGTGCACCTTGGGTCAGACACATAGGAAGCTCCCTCTTGACTTCAACAAATAAGACTTTTACGTTAGACTTCCAGAGGGCAGACTTTGGCCTACTTAGGAAACTTATTCAGAGAGTTCCTTGGGAAGCAGCCCTTAAAAACGAACGAGCCCAGGAAAGGTGGGTGTGCTTCAAAACAGAGATCTTGAGGGCAGAGGAACAGACTGTCCCTGTGTGCCCACAGATGAGTCAATCAGGCAAATGTCCCACCTGAATGGGCAATGAGGTTTTGACAGAACTTAGGAATATAAAGAGGATGTATCATCTTTGGGAGGAGGGTCAGATCTCTCAGGAAGTATTTAAGGGGGTTGCTAGGGCATATAGGAGAATAATTAGAGGAAAATAATTAGAGAAGCCAAAGCTCAGTTTGAACCTATTTTACCAACTTTTGTAAAGGATAATTTTAAAAAATAAAGGATAATAAAAAATGTTTTCACAAATATATTTACACTAAAAAGAAAGGTGAGAGCAATCTTTGTTCTCTACTGGATATGGGAGGAAACTTAGTAACTGCAGATGAGGAGAAGGTGGAAGTGTTTAACGCCTTCTTTGCCTAAGTCTTTGGTGGGAAGTTGGCTTGTCCTCAGGACAACTGTCCTCCTGGCTTGGCAGATGGTGTCAGGGAGCAGAATGGGCCCCCTGTTATCCAGGAGGAGGCAGTCAGAGAACTGCTGAGCTGCTTGGATGTTCATAAATCCATGGGACCAGATGGGACCACGATGAGGCAGATAAGCTTGGGAAGCCACTCTCCATCATTTACCAACAGTCCTGGCTCACTGGTGAGGTTCCAGATGACTGGAAGCTGGCCAGTGTGGCACCCATTGACAAAAAGGATGGGAAGGAGGATCCTGGCAATTACAGGCCAGTCAGCTGTATCCAGTAAGTAAAACACTGTGTTACCACACAGAATTTACCTGGGAATGGTCAGGGAATCAAGCCCAGCCAGCACAGGTTTAGGAGGGATAGGTCATGTTTGACCAACCTGGTCTCCTTTTATGACCAGGTGACCTGTCTGGTGGATGCAGGAAAGGCTGTGGGTGTTGTCTATTTAGACTTCAGCAAGGCCTTTGACATGTCTTCCACAGCACACTGCTGGAAAAGCTGCAGCCCACGGCTGGCACAGGAGCACTCTGTGCTGGGCTAGGAACTGGCTGCATGGCCGGCCCAGAGAGTGGTGGTGAGCGGTGCTGCATCCAGCTGGGGACAGTCACCAGTGGTGTCCCTCAGAGCTCTGTGCTGGGGCCAGTTTTGTTCAATATTTTTATTGATGACATGGATGGGGGAATTGAGTCTTTCATTAGTAAATTTGTGGACGACACTAAACTGGGAGCGTGTGTCGATCTGTTGGAAGGTAGCAGAGTCCAATAAGATGAAGTTTAATAAATCCTCGTGCTGAATCCTGCATTTGGGCCACAATAACCCTCTGAAGAATTATAGGCTGGGGACGATGTGGCTGAACATGAGCCAGCTGTGTGCCCTGGTGGCCAAGCAGGCCAATGGCTCCTGGCCTGGATCAGGAATGGTGTGACCAGCAGGAGCAGGGAGGTCATTCTCCCCCTGTACTCGGCACTGGTGAGGCCACACCTCAAGTGCCGTGTCCAGTTCTGGACCCTCAGTTTGGGAAGGACGTTGAGGTGCTCGAGCATGTCCAGAGGAGGCAACGAGGTTAGTGAGGGACTTGGAACACAAACCCTGTGAGGAACGGCTGAGGGAGCTGGGGGTGTTTAGCCTGGAGAAAAGGAGACTCAGGGGTAACATAATCACTCTACAACTTCCTGAAGGGTGGTTGTTGTCAGGTGGGTGTTGGTCCCTTTCTTCAGGCAGCACTGACAGAATGAGAGGACACAGTCTTAAGCTGCACCAAGGGAAGTTTAGGTTGGATATTAGGAAAAAAAAATTTAAAGAAAGAGTGGTAAAGTACTGAAATTGTCTGCCTGGGGAGGTGGTAAAATCACCATCCCTGGATGTGTTTAAACAAAGATTGGATGTGTCACTCAGTGCCATGGTTTAGTTGAGGTAGTGGGACATGGATTGGACTTGATGATCTTGAAGGTCTCTTCCAACCTTGTGATTCTGTGATTCTGTGAAATGCCTTTTATCTTTCTATGTATTGAGGAATAGAAATATTGCTGGTCCCTCTGCTCACTCAAAAGACCATTCAGTGAGCTACACTAAACATCTGCATAGTACAGGCCATGGAGTTTCACCCAGAGGCTCCTGCATTGAGCCTTGTGCTTCTGTACGAGCAAAGCAGGGGGAACCAAACATATCCACATTTTCCCACTGCTTCCAGAATACTCACTGGCTTTTGTGGGCCACAGAGGAGCCCATTGTGCCTTGCTCACATTTCAATGGATGGAAACTCCATGTCCTTGTGGCCTGGGAATCTCTGTTCAGAATAGCTGAGCTATCACTTACCTTTCAAAACATGCTTTCTTTGCTACCTTATTTAAAAATACGAAGCAAAACAAGATATTCTTGTTTTAGATATCTACACATCAAGGCCAAATCACTCATGGTATTTGGTTAAGAGTCTTGAGGATGGAGGCTGTGCTCAATGGTTGCTGTGATCCAAGCAAAGTCCAAATATAGCAATAACCTGTTGTGTTTGGAGAAATTAAATCATATGGGAAGGGAAGAGAATGTGAGGAGAGAGATGAGTCTGAAAGTAATAACAAGCCTTTGGGTAATGTTTCATTATATTTATACTATGCATGATTTATAATAGCTTTTCTAATATACTGAAGATATTCAGTCAGAGCTATTGTTACTCCCTCGTGGAAAGCATGAAATTATAATCATGCTGATATTTCATTAATAGAAATAGCATGCAAGAAAATTCTTCCTGGGTTGGAGTTTTTTTGGACATTCAGGAAGATTGTCATTCAAGACTAAAAAGCTAATAATATACAACATAAAAATTATTATGTACATGTCACTGAAATATGTAAAATTTACATATTCCACAGCTTCTCCATTTCATTATTCCTGTTCAGAAAAAAAAAAGTGATTTTATAGTACATTAAGAAATAACTAAATTCATGATGTATTGGCTATACGTGGATAAAACTGTATGAAATTGAACTAAGGTTTTTCTAAAATAAAAATAACTCAATATTTGCATTAACTGGCAAATTATATTAACCACTTGCATTTGAAAATTCTCTACGTAGTCTCTGCAAAAATAAAAGAAATCTAGGACTGAAAATGTACAACTTTCCAGACACATGGTGGGTTGGTGATAATAAGATTCCACGCATGACTAGCTTTTGTATTTTGTTTTACATATGACATAATCAACCAATATTTTTCAGTTATGATAATGAAGCACACCTTTGGAGATAAATTATATGAGACTGAAAAATAAAATTAAACTGAAAGGGAGGAGTGGACGAGTCAGGAAATTTGTAATGGTGATATGAACCAATGTTCTGCATAAACCAGGCAAAGTTACTACGTAAGGCAAATACACAGTGACAGAGGTGAGCCTAGGCAAGTGCTCCCTCTCTGCCTGGGTGGAAGAGGATTGCCCCACTACCTCACACTCAGCCTTCTCTGCAGTGGCTCACACCAGCTTTCTGGGGGCACCAGCAGGTGCACAGCTACTCCAAAGCTTTTATTCACCTTGTGTGACACTGCTTCACAACTGATTGACTACCTGCAAGTAATAACAGATAAGTTTGCAGGCAGCCTGCAGCATGGTTCCAAGAAACGTGAACTGTCCATTTATTTCAGCTGTTCAGGAACATGTGTCAACACTGGGAATGATTTCATTTCCTGAGGAGAAAAGTGGATTTCCAATTTGCACAAATTACTGTAAGCAAACGTGTCATTCTGAATGACCATTAGGAGAATCTGTCACCACGTATTTTCCCATTTCAATAAAAGGGAAAAAGACCATTAACTTTTTCAAGTACAAGAAAGGAGAAATGCAGTTTTAAGAATTCACTGGATGGAAACGGCAACATTGCCATATTTATACTGTGTGAGCAGTAAGCTGAGTATTGCCTTAATGACCCATGAGGCCAGAGCTTATTTTTTTTTTAATTTTTCACTGGAAATAACACCTAAATAACACCTTTAGTTTCCACCAAAACTGTCTGTGGCCAGAAATGGACAGACAGACTTGCTCAGTGAAATGCACAAACGGCATCCAAGCACTCTTGGTGTGTATCATGTCCACATCACAAACTGTTGAGGCAGCAAGTAGATAGTCTCCTTAAAATATGGGTCACAGAAGCGGATGTGGAATATGCAGACCTGCTAGTGGCATCCTCATTCTTCCACATTTTTATCTTCATCTGAGGCAGCATATTGAAAATAATTCAAGAAGTGCCAATATGAAAAGACTTTGAGAGGTGACCTCCAGTAATTTATTTGTTATCTCTTACCTTCCTTAATCATCTTTATAGAAGGATAATGTTTACTAAATCTTTTCCGTTCATAACCCAGTAGTCAAAAGATGCAGTTTAAAACACCAAATAAGGTGAATTTTTACTGAGGCCTCAGAGAGTGAGCTGCAGTGGCTGGAATTTAGGCATTCCCTCAGCTGCTCCAACTTTGGAGTTGGATGGTTTCCTTCCTCAGAAGGGCAGGCTCTGGGACTGAGGAGAGATCCCCTTCACAGACAGCACAAGTCAGAATCCTGAGCCTCTAAAATAACTGCTAATGCAGTTCCTTTGTTCCTTTCCACTAAAGGACACAGGAGGAATAACAAAAGGAGCAACGTGGACCCAAAACTTTATACGGAAGATTGAGAAAAACTTGTTAAATGAGTCAAATTATTCCATAGTTAAAAACAAAGCAGCTGACAAAGTCAATTATGAAAAAAACCCCATTCTACAAATCAAGTTTGGAGTGGAATTAGGAGGCACAAACAAAAGGGGAAAGGAGGAACAGAAGGGAGACCAGAAGTTATCTGACATGATAAAATGGTAGCTTCCAAATAGCAAAATGAGTCTAACAAAAACCCTTTATTATATGACCCTAATGAAGCTAATAAACAGAAAGATAAGTAAACAGCTGTTAAGTAACAAGAAAATTAGGAAGGCCAAGATGGATTTCAAAGAATAAATAGCTAATGGTTTGAAAGCAAATGAAAATCAGGGTGTCTGAAAGAGATCAATAATTGCACTGAATCATGAAGGGCTAAAGTGTTCTATGAAGGACTATAAGCATAGGAATGAGAGGCTTAGAAGTATTTTGTAGAAGTTTCATGAAGGAGAATTCTGGGTGAATATTTACCTTGAACTCGTTATTTCCTGGCATGGAAAGGGAAGCATTTTTAGATATTGAAATGTCAGGAAAATAAATAATAACTTATTGAGTGATAAAATTCATCAGACCGTAATGATACACCTGAAAATTATAAGGGACAATAAGGGAAGGGAAAAATAATCTACAAAAATATGCATTTTGTCTTCAAAATACCCATTCTTTCAAAACAGAAGGTAGTAAATGTCATATGTGAACTGCAGGCAGAATAAAAAAATGTCCGGAGGGTATCTCAGGAGAGGGACCATCCAGCCCGATCCTTGCAGAAGAAAGTTACAATGCCTGACTCCCTTGGAGTTTTTTGTATGTCATTAGTGTAGTGGATAAAGGAAATACCAATAACATTTTGAAAGGTCTTTGATGAATATTTTGAGAGCAGGAGCAAGCAGAGTCTACAGGGGAAGAACAGGCCTGAGTGCTACTCAGAGCCATGGTTTTGACTAACTAAGGACAGGGCGAGCCATAGGGTCCTGCCCTTTATTTTGGTGAAATCTGCTGCAGTTTGTGACCACTGAGCCTGACACACTGAGGGCAGGTGAGACTGCTCATGCTTTGTACACATGAATGTCACATCTGCACTAGGACTGCTGCAGGGACATTGCCAGCTCTGTCCAGAGCATATTGCACTCTCTGGGCTTATTCGGCGTTTTCCTTCAAGAGTCCAAATATCCCTGCAGAGACCAGCAAAGGTGCTGTTCTGGCTGGCAGATATTGGCACCTGTGGGGTCTGGGTACCCTGTGTGGTGGGAGGTAACACAGCTGAATGAGATATTCCTGATAGCAGAGCACAGCACACTGTTGTACCTGCAGCCCCTTTGTCCATTACCTTTAACAAACTCAAGCTGATCTCACTTGCCTGCAGTGAGATCTGTTTGTTCATTCTCTGGCCTCTTTATGCATAATTGCAATCCCACAGAGACTGGATGTTTTACTAAAGACATTAAATGTGACCAGCAATCTCCATTAGTATAAGAGACCACACAGAGCTCCAAAGTGCCTTACATTAAGGCATTACTCCATTAAGGGCACTACTCCAATAGCTGAGGTTAAACTTCTCTGATTTGTTTGCTTACAGAATGGCATCAACAGCGAGGGACATGATTTCCAAGAGAAAACCCTTCTCTGTTCTGAGTTCTGTCTATAGATCAGGGTCATTTCCCCAGCCAGGGACAGAGGTGTTTGATTCCCAGTGTCCAGCTGGAACAGGGGGTTCCTCACAAACCTTGTGGCATATGAGTCAGGGTCACTCTGAGACTTTGACAGCATGTCTCAAAAAGCAGTATCCCTGTGTTTAGGCAGATGGATCATGTTTGATAAACTGAATTTGTTAAGTACATCGATAAATCATTTAGTTATTGGAAAGCGGATGTTAGACTTCCCTTTAGGTATCTAAATTTGAACATTTTACTTTAACAGATTCTGTGGATTATATCAGTCATTATTCAGTTTCTGTTTGGGCAGATCAAAAGAGTTCTTACAGAGTTATTTTCAAAATTAGCCTGGAAGATTTTTAGGTCTAATATATAATTATTTAAAACAAGGTTAATATGTATTGTTCAGACTAACAGACTTGCAGTTTCCAAGTCTTTTTCTCAAAATGGAAGTAGAAAATGTTAACTCGTGTTGTTTAGTAAAGATTTTGTTCAACAGTGAAAAGATCACAGTTAATAAATAGCACTTCATAAAATTATGTTTCTGATAACATTGGAACTTGCCTGAAAGCCAGCTAATAAAAGTTTGATAAAATTAGGTGGGTAGTTTAATTCTGGATATGTAGGATGGACTTCAGCTGTGTACACCACTTAACTTTAGCTTGTGCTAAACTTATGCAGACCATAAAATATATAAAAATCAGATTTAAAAGTAACTAAAATTCCTGATTCAGTCAATGGAGAGACATGGTATTTTTGAAGCAAAACTTCAGTGTTCACTTTCAAACTCCTCCTTTTTGTGTGAGGTGTGTGGTACTGTGCTTCTCTCACTGCCTATGGAAGCACTAGAGATAACCAAGTCATGTGTAGAAGTTTACAGTAGGTCAGCTGAGCTTCATCCATACAAATAAGTGTATTCAAACTCCTCACACCGGGCATCAAATTCAGTTGTCCCCTCTAGGAAATCTTCCTGCCTTCAGGCTCTATACACAAAGAGAGAAGAGTCATCTATTCCCACAGGCAATGAAGAACTATAGCCCAAAATGTCTCTATTGTCCAATCATCTTTATAGACCTTTTCAGCTCCAGGCAAAGAAAGATGCTCTACCTTAGACACCTGGGTACAGGTGCCTGCAGTCAGATAATGGGACTTCTTCCAGAGGTGGAAATTTAAAAACACGGATCATTTCTTCCTTATTTTTACCCCCGTAGTTGTCCCCTCTTTTTTTTTTTTTTTTTTTTTTTTTTTTGTTTTGTTTTGTTTTGTTTTGTTTTGTTTACTAGCTGAAGTTTTCCAGGGATATTTGATCCAAATATTTCATAAGTATTTCAATCTATTTGAATTTGGGTATTATGAAATAGTAAAGCAGATCTTAAAATAATAGATGAATAGAGTTTTATTTAAGTAGTGCTATTTCTGTGATTGTGCCATTTTTTAAAACTTTTTCTCTCTCTTTTCTAATGTGCAATTTGGAGATCTGTGAAACTAGCACTAGAAACAGAACAGGACTTTGGGAAAGAAATCTGCAGTACACGTTTGCTACACTGATAGTTTCTTGCCTGCAGCTGCAATTGTTTTCCAAAGTAGATCTCCTGTCTCACAATTTTCTTCCATGCAGTAGAAAAATAATAATAATTTTTTTAAAAATAAAAAACCAAACAAACTACCACAAATCTCATTTATTTTGTTCTGACAATCTCATCTGCTTAGGTCACAAACTGCCACTGGCCATTGCTCGCGTCCTTGTTAAATCATTGGAACACAAATTTGAATGTTGTTTGGTATTGTCTGTGCTGAAAACATTCATTTAGAACATTGAAGCAGAGAGTTCCTCTCTGCAGTAAAGGTGTAAGTAGCAGGTATATATGTGAGAAGGTTCAGGGAAGGAATGAGTATGGTTTAAGTCTGAGATCTCGTTATTTGATATCAAATAACAAGTTTTGAATAAAGCAAAATAAATCAGTTCTAGACAGTTTTATTTCCTAAAAGCTCTGACATAGGTCAATGGTATACTGAAAATATTTTTTCTCTCCAAAGAGAGAGTTTATATCTGCAATAAGTCACTATATAAATTGATTTACAATTTTTTTTATTGCTGTGTTTGTCATTACTTAAATTCTTATCCTTCAAGTAGCATTTTAGTAGAAATAAATAACAGATACCCTTTGGCCAAACTGTTTACAAAGTACACTGACAATCTAGTGTGCCCTTCACCAGAGAGGTATAACAAAAAGTAGTTGGAAATATTATATGGATTCTGGGCCTGTTGGGTACATATAATCACATTTTCTTAGTTTTTCTTTCTTTTGCATTTAATTCCATTTTTAATATTTGCTGCCAGGATTAAAATGAGGCTGCTTTCTCCCAGATTGGAAATTTCATCCTTTTTGTACACTGCTATTAGATTTCAGAGATTTTATTAAAGTTTTCATTAAGGAATATGCAGTAATGAAAATGTGAAGGATTCAGATGATCAGCTCACTGGAGTGAGCTGTGACTCACTCCAGGGGGTGATTGTGGCTTTGGAAATTTCACTTTGGGAAGTGTAATTTGTTTCCCTGAAAAGAGAACTTGGATGATCAGTGATGTAAGCAAGGCATCAACACTGGAAATTCACTGGAGGATGATCAGCTCAGGTAAAAGGGTGGGGTTTATGCAAACCTCTGGTCACAAATAGTGTTTCCAGGGTGTGATACTGAAATTGATGTAGCTTTGTCTCTTCTAAAAGAGCCCAGTTGGGGAGAGGGAATGTATTCATTGCAAGCTGGTAGATGACAGTAAATGGAAGAACCTTGTTTGGGCTCCCCAGACACTGACAAAGAGCAACAGGTTGAGCAGAAGGCCATCAGAATGGTCAGGAGACTGGAGACATGGGGATGGGATATGGTCCTTACATAACCAGCAAATGGCATTTCTCTTTTCACTTGCTGTAAATCGTTGCCAGAGAAAGCTTCACTTTTGTAATTTCTCTTCCTAAAAAAAAAAAAAAAAAAGAAGCAAGTGGAAAAGGATGAAGACTATGTGAGAAGAAGAAACTTCATGCCATGTAAGGAGGTTGTTCTCACAAAGGAGGTATATAGTTCAGCATGGTAAATATACCGGCCATGGCCTGTTATTTCTCATTCATATCACTGGCCATGAATACAGCAGGGCTATGAATGTTCCACCTCTCCTTCTTTCAGATATTCAGAAACTTGGGCAGGGGCATTCAGCTTATGGTGACCCGAGAGTCTGCAATGTGCACTGAGAGGTTACACCTGGGACAGCCTAACCAAAAGTACTGACATAAGGCATGCTGCTGGCTCTCAAAGCTGTCCAGTGTCTTCTTTGGCATCACACACATGAGGTCAGGAAGACATCACTTAATTGTGTCTACCTTCAAGCCAGGATGAAGGGTTGCTTTCACAGAACTGTTGCAGTATTTGTTGACATTTTCTATAGAAAGCAGTGCAGCTAAATCATCTCTCTTACACATCCTGAAATTTAGCCTTACAGAAGGGTGAAACTGTGCTTTTTATCTTTTCTACATTGAATTGCATCCCTATGTACATTTTTATAGATCTATTTTTATAAAGTAGAATCCTCTCAAAAGTACATAATGTCATGTATTAACAGAAATTCATGATAGGACAAGCAGACAGAAAAAGTAAAACTGGAAACCAAGCTCAAAGACACTTAGCAATTTATGTTTCTAAATAAGAATGAAAAAACACTAATTTTTTATATATCAATATAACCTTCTGTACAGCTGATGTTTAGTTTGCTTGAACATTAATGTCTATACATGATGTGCAACATTGGAGTCCTAAGCCCAAAAAGTCTATGACTATAGACTTCTGGTAGTCACAAACTTTCCCTTGATATGGTTTATACCTATCAGTCCTTACGGTAAGAAGCAATTAAACCAGAATAACTTTCTCCCTTCCTGGTCTGCACAGAAATAACTTTAATGCAAAATGATGAATGCTTGAGGGTACAAAGTAAAGCACTTAGAAATAAGCAAACATCACAGTCAATATGGCCCTGGGAATGATGATTTGTGTATAAGCATTACAAAACCATATTTAAATACCTGATCATTAATTATTTTGCTTCTGTGCCCTTGAATTGAGACAAATCCATACAGGAGAATAATTTGTTGGGCTTTTTGTGAGAACCTTCTTTGCTTCCTGCAACAGAAAGTTTCAGGATGACATGCAGAACTGAAGAACTGGATTTTTTCACTTCCCTGTGCTGTAGATTTCATGTGATCCTGGACAAAGCCACTTCAGAAGGCATTGTTCTCTGAGCTCCACTTTTTACTGGGAAGGAGTCAAACAGTAGACACCAGGGTCTAATATACTCAAATGCTGAGTGCATACAGCTGCTACTAAAATCAATTTAACAGAGAAACGAATAAAATAATCTAAAAATCTCAGATGAGGAAAACATTAAATGTTTCCCTTGGACTCATAGAAGACAGATGAGTCAAGAATATCTGCAACACCAGCACTGGGGCTGGCTGCTTGCCATGCCAGTCCCTTTGAACTGTAAACACCTGACCAGAGCACAGCAGAGGTGTCTGGGATCTGGGAATCTGAGACAACTTCTGATCTGCAGAAGAGCCTCAACAGAGCAGTAGGAATTCTTGTGTGGGTCCCTCCTCTTTCCACAAAAACTTTCTTCTGTATTATAACCATTGAGTTCTACCCTTTGCCTCTGCCCATATAACAACCACGTCATAGCAGACTAAGGCCAGGCTGCTCTTCAGATGTGCAGACTGATCAGGACTAGGAAATAAATCTCCATGAGGGTTTCCACATTGATCTGATATCATCTGAGCTGCAGCTGCTGTGTAACCTCCAGAAAGAGGAGTTTAAGGCTCCAGAGAGGTAGCTGAACTCCAGAGCTGAGAACCACTCTACTGCACTGGTCTCTACTGGGGGTAGATTTAAAACAGTGTGAGCAAGAGAGTACTCAGGGTTAGAATAAATTCCTGGAAGCAATAAAATCTTATCTTTCTGCTGAAAAATTATCTCTCTGGTAGGATTCTGTTTAAAACCTTGTTGGCATAAAGGGGTAATTGCTATATTTTATCTCTTTTTTTAACCCGCTTTCTAATTTTCATAATGATGCATGTTCTGTTTGGAATTTAATTATGTTGTCTGACTGGTTAATTATAAAATAACCATTAAAATCCCAACAAGCATTTTCATCCTCTCTGACTCTATGGGAGTTGTCAGACAATGATCTTACAGAATTTTGATCTTTATCTTTGCTGTTTTATATTTCTTCTTCCAGGGTTTTATTCACCCTTCTCCTTCAAATGTAAAAGTCAAGTGGATCTCTCCAGAAATGAGCGAGGCCATACTGCTTTTACTTTGCTAATAATGAAATGTATGGCCTCTCCTAAGAATTCTATGCTATCACTCCAACAGCTACTGTGAAAGAAGTCTCATGAGAAAGTTTTGCAGTTTCTAAAATCTGTTGCTGCACATCCCAGAACTGCTAATGTATCAAACAGTTGTTGCTCACATGGGACATACAATTTCATTTCACTATCCTTTCCTCCCCATAGACCAGAGCTCAAGTGTGGGGATTCTTGCAAGAGTTTGACAAAAGGTTCAGTTCATCATGGCTCCTAAAAAAGCATTCAAGTGTTGAGGTTCATACAATTAACAGATTTTCTGGGCTATGAGCTACAAATGAAGGAGACTTCTGAATTTGTGAATAGAAAGAATCCCTGTAGGACAAAACAGTTCTTAGTAAGAGGGAAATGAAGCTGGTACTCCAAAACCAAGGATAAATAAAGAGCAGGAAGGAACCTTAGTGCACCTTTGTGGGATCTGACGCCACAGATAGGTTAAAGAGTGTAGGTGTGTGTGTGTGTGAATCCATCTATGCAGGTTCCTCCTGTGTCATGGAGGAGAGGAGAGACCTCTCTTGTACATGGCCCCACTGACAACCACATCCCTTCCCAGCCTTCCTGCCAGGATGTAATGAGAAGAGCAGCTGAACCCTCCCTGGCACTTATCTTAGCACATTGCTAAGCTCCAACGGGGATAACCTGTCTTCCTTACAGCTGAAGATGATTTTGTCCACCCTTTTTTTCATATTTACATTCCCAGGATCTTAAACACAATAGCGTTTCCTTTGATTACTCAGCTGCCTAATCAGCTTGGAAATTCCAAGTCCTACTTTCCTTTTCTACCAAAGGAAAATGAACAAACAGCCTTTCCTTGCATCATAGGCCAAACATCAGAGACTACAGCTTTGCCTGATTTTCAGATAATAGTTCTCCCCTTATCTGGCTCCTGACTTCTCCAGACTGTAGCAGTGCTCTCTAGCCCTGAGGATATAAGTACTCAGAGTAAAGCCAGCCACAATATCTTTTTCTGACTAGGTCTCAGTTAGTTCCAAATTCAGGTCAGGGAGAAGCCCAGATGAAGTGCAGAAGCACACTGGTTCTGAAAAACACTGTAATGGTTAATATCTTAACCTCCCACTTTATCTCCACTGCTTTAGAAAAGTTTGGCTGCTTTAATATAAACTTGAAGTAGAAATTTGAGAACATTTTTTCAATAAGAACTCACAGAGGTTTACCCAGCTTGGTCCTCAGCTGTTGTTTTATCAATTAATTGAGTTGATTTCAGCTGCACTCAACTGCCTTCTGCCAGCTGGGGGTAGGACATGGTTCTCATCTGCTCTTCTTTGATTCATAAATAAATGAATAACAGTACAACAAATTAAACCCATGCCTCTGGATGTGAGAAAATTCACACAAGACCAGTAATCAGATGCTAGGAAGATGCCACCTCAGGATGAGGAGTGAATTCAGAGGAGGCCCCCAGATTATTAGAGATGGAGCACCCCTGCTATGAGGACAGGCTGACAGAATTGGGGCTGTTCAGCCTGGGGAAGAGAAGGCTTCAGGATGACCTAATTGAAGCCTTTCAGTACCTGGAGAGATCCTATAAGAAAGATATACAGAGACTATGTACAAGAGGGTGTGCTGACAGGATGAGGGGAGATGGGCTCAGGCTGAGAGAAAGCAAGTTTTAATTGGACATTGGGAACAAATTCTTCCCTGTGAAGGCGGTGAGGCACTGAAATAGGTTTCCCAGAGAAGCTGTGGATGCCCCATGCCGGGAAGTGTTCAAGGTCAAGTTGGCAGGAGCTCTGAGCAGCCAGGTCTGGTGAAAGGTGTCCCTGCCCACAGCAGAGGTGGCTGGAACTAAATGATCTTCAAGGTCTCTTCCAACCCAAGCCATTCTACATCTTAAAATTTAGTTAGTATTGGTATTGATTGACATTTTTTAAAGAACAAATGTGGGTGAATTTCATTAAACAATGGTCAGATACATTTATATGTGAGCAGAGGCCAACATTCAGGTCCCACTATCCTGCTGTAAAAGACCATGGTGACACAAATAGAAGCTGTAAACTCAGTGCTGGCACACAGAAGGGGAATACTAAAGGGAAAAATATCAAATCCAAGCTATCTATACTGAGGAGAAGCAAGCACTAAAAAAATTGCTGTTAAAAAAGATGCACAGACAGTGTCACTGAGCATGTACATATTCCTTTTTAAAAGCAACTGCAAGTACCAGAGTGCATCCTTCATGGCAGGCAGATCTTGTTAATCCTTTACTATCCTTTAGCTCAGTGCTGGGTTAAAGGTGCAATGGAGCTGGAACACATGGCCGAAGATAGAAAATGTCCACAAGCTGTCAAGGGTGAGGTGGCAGCACACTCAGCCACACGCCTTCGGCCAGGGCAGCCAGGATGTGCTTTTGGCAGCATGGGCAGAGGACAGGATCCTCTCAGGGATCCTTTGTGCTGCACTGACCTGCATCCCACAGCACAGCACTATTGCCATGGAGGAGGAACCTGGAGGCAGGAACTGACAGGAAAGTACAAATCTCTGTGGATAAGGGAAGAAGTGCAGGTTTCAGTTTTGCTCTGCCACAAAGAACCTAGACCAATCTTGCCCAGATGAAAAGCTCATTCTCACTACCCCTGGACTCAAAACAGATACCAAGTTAAACTGGTCACTGCTAGGATGTGTGTCTTCCTCCTGTGCCTCCCATGGCTGCTGTATGGACTGCATGTGCTCATCCTGGAGGTGCCTGGGTCTTTCCTTGTGCTCTCATTCCAAATCTCTACTTCTGCCTCTGAAAAAGGAGCTGCTGCTTATCTTGATGGATTATCATGAGGCTATATTCATTAATTGACCAAAACACCTCCTGATTGTGAGCAGGCAGGTGTTAAAAAAAAAAAAAAAAAAAAAAAAAGTTTAGAAGAAGCTATGCTGCATTCTCAGGAGCCAAGTGCTCTCTGAACCAGCAGCTTTTGCTTAAGCCATACCTGCTGAGATCTTCTGTCTCAGGAATCTTGTGTTTTGCACAGCACAAGCTTTACCTTTGGTGAGAAATAAACAGGCTTCAGGGAGTGCAGGATGCCTCAGCATCTGCTGTCTGTAGCTGTGAATTAACTTCTCGATGGTGCTGTTGATAGGCTTGGCTGGGAACAAAGCGATGGCTATTGGCCACAGCATATGTGCTCATTTATCCTGAATTTTCTCATCTGTAAAAGGGCATCTGCTCATTCAGCCTGGGAGGCTGACATCACTATTCTCTCCTCCATGCAGAAAAGGGACACACTTTCGGTCTGCTTGGACTCCCTGGCTACCAAGGCTCAGGCTGCCATTTTCTATGGAGGTACCAACCTTTAGCACTGCTAAACCAGTGCAAGGACAAGGCAAATGGCAGTTTTCAAATTTAAATGTATAGACAAGCAGCAATTCAGAGATGGCTGAGAAAACAAAGATGCACTCTAATTTTAGCTGCTGATGAAGCACTATCACACCTAACTCCCTGTGTGGCTGTAAGCTTATCAGACAAGATTTACAGTGGTATCTAGACCTCTAAAGAGGTGTCAAGGGAGAGCTGTTAAAGCATCCAAATGAGTTTCCCTTTTACCTTCTGTAATATTTAGCATTTTACTTGAATGGATAATTTTTGCAAATCTTCCAGACATCTTTAAGACTCCAGAGTCCTGCAGGAAGGTCCCATTTTAAAAGCAGCTTCAGTGTCCAGGCCTATACACTGCAGCAAGTCACTTCTTTCAGGAGTGCTGACACCCATGGGCATATTTCTGTGGATCCCTGTATGTAGCTGGCAGGTAACTTGGGGCTTTCAAAGTGCTGTTTGTAGGTACCAGTGGTCCATGCAGCATCTCATGCTGCATTGTATCTAAAACAGCCAGATGGTGTGAGTACTGCCCTCTATCCCAGCCAAAATGTCTGCCTTGTTATCCTTCTTGGTTAGGGCGGGAGCTAAGGGTAGGATACATCACACCTAACTTCAACCTACTTAAACCTCAACAGCCTTTTAAAGTTTGTCTAATTTTCCTCTGAAGTGACAGAAAAAAAATATAATTCAGAACAGCAATTTATCCCTGGTATAATACTTCACTGTTTAGGTGGCCTGGGTCACCCACCAGAGGTAGTTACTTTTCTCCAATAAGTAAGGGGACACAAGATAATGATCTCAGACAGTGAGTCAGGCTTTTTAGATCTTGATTGTCTTTTATTCAGGCATTAGATTCTTTTACTAAAAGAGACCATGCTTATTGACACAGAGACACTCTAGCTGGGCCACACACTTGTCAAGGTTCTTTTTTGGTTTGTTTTTCCCATTTTGGCAGTTATTTTAATAAAATATTATTTATCTAATGGTTATGTTTATACACCATAACACCTGGATTATGCATTTGTAATAGCTGGCTAAGAACTAAAAAAGGGCTCATATAGAACAGGTCTCTTGTGTCAAATTACAGTGAGCTTCAGGTTGTAAGATAGGGGCTGTGACTGTGGTGGGTTGATCTTGGATACCCACCCAGCTGCTTCATCATCCTTCCTCAGCAGGACAGGTGACAAAATAAACTGGAAAGGCTCATGGTGAGATATATTGAAGGAGATTCCTTTTCTGATTACCATCATGGGCAGAACAGACTTGACTTGGAGAAAAGTAATTTAATTTATTGTCACGTTCAATAGATTCAACTAGTGAAAAAAAAAAAAAAAAAGGCAAAACTAAAACACTGTCCTCCAGGCCTACCTTCCTCCTTCCAGCCCTGTTTTTTCTGCCCCAGAGGGTACAGGGACTGGGGATGCTGACAGTTGTGTAGACACAGAGCCCAGCTTCTGCTCCTCAGGACACCTGCCTGCTGCCCCCAGCCCATCCATGGAGGTTCAGCAGGAAAGGTGAACAGCTCACCAGGGCAGAACTCCCTTTGAGGACTGGTGCCTGCCATATCCACATGGTCCTTCACTCCTGCCTAGAGTTCTCTGTTTGCAGAGGACAAACAGTCTGAGCTTTCTCAGTGCCTGAAATTACACCTCTGCCTGATCTGGTGTCAGCAGCAGTTTTCTACCCCTCTTGGCTCGGTAACTCAACACAGAATTCCATGGGAGCACGACATATTCCTCTGGTTTAGTGCCTTGGATGAGGGCCACAGGTAAATGGAGCCATTGGTACAGAGAGCGTTTAAAAAAAATCCAAAAAATAGTTAGAAAGAGAGGTTGGAAGCAGTCCCCAAAGACAGATGTCACTGAGGGTCCAATTGCTCCTGGAGCTGTCACTCAGCTCACATGGCCAAATGATGAGTGAAAGGTCCTTCAGCACACCACACCTTCCCCAGGCTGGCCCCAACCTAACTCTTGTTTATTAAGTGAGTGATTTAAATGAATGCCTGCTATTACTCAGGCTTCCCAGGGTACATCCCACCTGAAGTCATTATCCTCTGTCTGAGCCTTCCTAATCACTATTCCTCAGCAATCAATTAGGAGGTGACTAACAAGCAATTAGGCCTTCAGGAGAGTGGATAAACACTCCAAACACTAAGATCTGGCCTTGTGTAGTATGTTTTGCAATCAAGAATGAAATCAAACAACAAAATGTTCTGAAACCAGAATTTGTCCTCGAGTAGAACAGCTCAAGACAGATGAAGGTGGCCTTTGCTGGCGCATAGAAAGGTGTCATCTCTGCCCAGAGGCTCTTTCTAGAAATGTCAGTAATTTAATTAAAGAATAAAGTTGTTAGTGGAGCAGACAAGGTTTTAAAAACCAAAAGATTCTCAGCCCTCTAGGAACAGCAAGAGGGGAGCCAGCTTAAAAGGTGAAGTCCAGCAGAGCTGAAAAGGCGAGTTAAAACTGTGGTGGCTAAACAGCCTCTGCTGCTGCTTGAACAGTGACCTGGTGTCTCTATCTAAATAAGCTTCATTTGGCACATTTGTGAAGATATGAGGTCCAAATTTTCAGTTTTCCTTGGCTGTGTCAGATCAACCCATCTATCAACAGCTTGGCTGTGATGAAACTGAAAATCATATTTCTACTTCTTAGAGACAGGCAAAAGGGCTTAGATGGGTATCTTGTTTTGTAAATGATTTAATTTTTTAGAATTTTAACCTAAATTCTGCCCACTAACATTGACTGGGAAGTTCAATAAAAACAAAAATTAAACTGTTGCTCTTTCTGGGTCTGGGTATTTTTCATAGCATTTAATATTTTGTAGCTGACACTGGCATTTCAACACACAGCAGACCTACCTTTATCTGGGGGAAAATAAAAAAAAATCCAGGCATTTTTTAATTATGATTATTATGATGTTGACTTGATGAGAGAATCAAGGAGGGAATCTCTTGCATATTATTGTAGTTTTCATTCTTTCCTTCTCTAGTGTTTGTTGGTTGGTAGGTCAAATTTTTATCATAACATGTAAGTTCAGGGAAGGAAACACCCTGGTCTAAAGCTCCCAGCTGCCTCAGTCCTTTGTGTGCTTTGAGTGAGGCAAATTGTCATCTGGGTAAATGCCACACAATCTGACCCTTATTTCACTGCAGTCAGCAGTAAAGGACCAGGCCCAGGAGGAGTGAAGACCCTAGAAATGAGATGCTTCATCAGTTCTTTGCAATAGACACTTCATATTTTGGGATGTGTCCTTTAGTGACCTCCTGAGGTTGTCAGGGCTGTGGAAGCAGCTGTCCCTACAGGGTTCTTTGATGTCTCAGAAGTCTCTCCTCTTAAATTAACAGATGGGGACACAGAATGAAAGCGGAAAGAAAGTTCAGCTCTTTGTAAATTGTGAGTTTGTTTTTGCTTTGTTTTCTTCTATATTGTTTTGTTATTGTAGTGGATGGTTAAGAACCCTGGTCCTTCTGGCAGCAAATCATGTACTGAAAGCAAACAGCATAAAAAACCAAGATGCAAAGCAACTGTCAGGGAGGTTTAGGCAATGTGTCACCCAGAGAAATGAAGAAATTTTTCAAGCATGAGAAAAGTTCTTGCCCAAAGAAGATCCCGACTGGAAGAAAGAGAAAGGAAGGCTTTGATACAAAGAAATTATTTTTTTCTGAACGCTCTAAAGAGATAAAGCAAGGACAATTCTGGATTTGTTATTGATATGAAATGGAAATGATCTCTACTCACAATGTGTTTGGAAAGTACAGGTAGTGCTGGATTCCCTCTAGCAGCAATTTCTGTTGTAGCCAGTGGTGTAAGAATAAAAACATGTCTTTGTACCAATAATTTCACAGACTCACTGCTTGGAGTTTTCATCTTGTCTTTTATTAGAGGATGAGATTTGCCAAAAGTCTCACAGAAAATTGCAAAAGGATACTGTAAGTGGTGAATCTCAGTTGGGAGGGTTCAAAAGATCCAGAGCCATGTCAGCAGGGCTTTACAGAGGGATATTCTATTTGATTGCTCACTGCAGAAATCTGAGGCCTGAAATCCAGGAAGACTTTAAATTCAATAGTAGGATTAATGACTACAGAGGCTCCATCCCCAGATTTCACTGCAGAAGCATCAGGGTCTTAACCTCCACAAATCAGAGAGAGATGGAAATTCATAGGCTTTGTCTTTCTCCTCGTATAGGGCAGGTAACACATTTGTAATGTGGGTGCAAGATTAGCAACTGCAGTGCTTGACTCCAAGTCTCAAAGTATCTTGTATTTCCTGAAGCGCTATACCCAGGATCATTTTTTTATTTCTTTTTTGTAATAAATGGAACCTTCTGAACATAGAAGAGTACTGTATATTTCTAAGATCAAAAGAAAAATTTAAATTTGAATGCCATTATTTTTCCTTCAGATTTAAAATACCTTGATGTTTAAATTTTCACACTGTCAGTCTCCTGACTCCTGAAGGCCAGGTAGAAGGATAGGAAAAGTATCATCCATCATGCAGGGAAGCTACAAAGCATTAAAACAGGAGTAGGTTAGTCCTGCGCTTGCCCCATTCCTAATCTCCATATCTTTCCTTCCAGGCAAAATGTCAGGGATCACTTATTTCTGCTTCCACAAACCCTCTTCTCTAAACCAAAGGCACTCTCACTGTCGAAGAGGGTTGAAGAGATTTAATCTTCTTCCCTCCCTGCAGCTAACTGTGAGCTCTGACAGTCCAGAGAGTTTCCTCATTGGAAAAGGCACTTAGCCTTGCACTGTGACTCTTTACCCATCTAGAAGATAAATCAGTGGACTCCAGTATGAGCAGTGATTGCATTGGTATTGCTATTAATAGTATTTTACTGTCAGACTATCGGCAGATGTCTCTTCTCCCATTATTTTTGGTTCTGAAACACATAGGCCACTTAAATTAGAAGAACCAAAATGATTGCTAAAATAAGGAAAGGTAAATAAAACATCAAGAGGTTCTTGCTGGCTTTGACTCAGCTTTGTGGTATTACACTCCTGCTCCGTTTTGTTCATTAGAAATACAGGAGAAAATTTAATTGCCCAAACATGTCCTGTGGCATTAAGATATTCCTGAACTTTATGGGTCAGTGAATTCAACCCTTGTCTGTTGCTGATGACACACGCAGAAACAGCTAAGCATTTCTAATTGCATTAAACCACTGCATTATCCACCTTAAAGTGGGGGATAATAATACAAATCTGGAGACTTGCTAGAAAGTGTGTGTCATACTGTCATATAAATGTAAATATTCTTGTCTTTCTTTTTATGTATTTCATGAAATGTTGATGGTAAACGCCAGATATTAATCATCAATTTTTATGAACTCTCAATTTTATTAGTCTGTATGAGACTGTAGATCTTGCCTCCAGCCTGGATGGTTTCAGGGTTTTTGTCTTATTATTAGACTAAAAATGTATAGCTTAAAATTGAGTCTGATAGAAGAACTATTTTTGAGCACCTAAAATATACTGGACCACAGTTTCCTGAACTTCAAACTTCACTAAGTTTATACATTTCCCAACTGCCTTTAGAAAGAATGGGAACAAAAAGTGCCAGATTCATCCTGGCTTACTGCAGGCATAAGCAAGAGGTGCCACTTCAGGGACCTGTCAGTCTAAATCTTGCATGTATTCTGGAAAGAGACAGTTATCTCCATGAAAGCAGTGCTGTCTATCCACCTTACACACAATGGATTCCACCTGAGTCCTTGAGGGAAAATTGAGTCCTCTCAGCTCCTGACTTACATTAAATCATTCAGCTAAGTTCCCACTGGATGCAGTGAATCTGGGCCAAGGAAAGTGGAGTTAGTTGGATACAGCAAGGAACATCCTTAGGCTATACCTACTTTCCTAATAAGGATAATGGAACACCAATGGCCACCAGACCCTAACTGTATGTATTCTTCAAACCAGCAGAATTTTGGTCTGGAACATCTAGAACTTCCCCTAGAACTTAGCAGAGGGCAGAAACTTTCAGTAAGTAGTGTGTGTACAGTCATCCTGTAGAGAGCAAGCAAAGTTAATAGTATGGACATAGGTTGTTCTGTGCCAGTCAGCCAGAGTACTTAAGGACAATTTTAGACACGTGTTTTCCTAGAATTGATGTAACTGGAGCTTGAATAAGCCCCAGCTGCCTCCAGACATCCCCTAACCAATGCCAGATGCAGATATTTTCAAGCTTCTCTTTTGTTGAAATCTAACTGTGGATAAATCAATGCAATAACAGCGTCTCATTTAAAAAATGTGGGCAGAACTTTGAGAGATTTCCATTGCCATGTCACCAGGTTATGATCTGCTTGTGATTTAAATGTTCTGATTGTTTTTATTTAAACCAAACAATTTTCGTCTCTCTTTGTGACCTTGCCAAAATAAACGTGATGGGGAAGAGGAAGGGTCAGACTTTGACAGATCAGCTTGCATGGCCATAGGAAATCGCTCTCAAACAGACAAACCTGACTTAGAGAATTGTTTGATTGTTTTGAAGTCTGCACTGGAAAGCAGATCTTGATGCTTAGTATAATGTCTAAATTAGAAACGAAAGTAATAAAGAATTCCCCAGACTGTTCTTCAAGAAATAGGATTACAAATTCATCACCACTGAATATATTTAGAGAAAAAAGTCTTTTTTTTCTGAATTAATATAAAAAATACTAATGAAATTCTACCACTCCTCCATGCTATATGAAAGTCAATTAATGAATGTAAGTCAAACTGACTGCTGCTAATGAGCTTAGTGGAAATATAGCTATGAACCTTTGTGATGTTTAAGAACTCTAGAAAAGATCATGAGTCAAGCATTAAAAACTTGGATTTTTTAAAATTCTATCTGATGCTGCAATGTGGGTGGTCTATAGTTTAGAAACAGAAGATCAAATTCCAAGACCACTCAAACCCTCACATCATGTAGATCTTTAGCTCTGAAAATTTTATCTTAATTAAGAATAATTTGCAACATATACATCCAAAATTACAGATTATTTTGGAAAATAATGGCTTTAACTTGCTCAGTTATCCCATGTAAAATAAGGACAAGTTAGCAGGCTCCTGCTCTGTTATCAGATATGTAGGTCCCATCTCTTTGCCTACATTGCCTTCAGTAGCTCTCTCATACTCAGATTGTTGGATTTTTTGTGCTTTCTCTCAAATTATTGAGTAACATTTACTAGCATCATCATTGAACACAAACATAGGCAGTGTCCTCTAATTTCTGAAACAACAAAAGTTTCTCTGACATTTAAAAAAGAAATATAATTGAAATTCCTTTTTTCGATATTGACAAATGCAACCAGTTTTATAGTTCTTTCATTTCTTGTGTCCAAAATTATCAGTTGACCTTTTCAGGCAATTACAATTAAAACTTCATTATTATTGTTTTTTTTTGAATAATGTTCTTGTAGCCATAACTGTCTACAGTTCTGCAGAAGGTTTTGTTTTATTTAGAAATAGTCTATTTTTTTTAAGAGTATCGGTTGAAATAATAAAATATACTATTTTTTTCTGTAAATCTTTATTTTTTTGTTGGTTTTGTAAAGCACTATCTCAGAAGCAGTACAAATATCAGAGCATTCCAAGTAGACCTCATTTCATATGTAAATTAATTTGTCTGATCTTCATTTATTCCAAGTAATTTTTTAATAAAAATCCTGTGAAGAACTGAAACGGAATCTTAATGTCTCATGTCTAGGCTTCACATAGCTTTTAATTTATGTCCTTCAAGCAGCCTATGAACCAGGCAAAATATAATCACATGTTTGATTTGCATTCTATAGTATTCTTACTACTGTAGTAAGATAGTCCTGTATTTTTCCTAACGATTGCTACAACAGAAAAGTTCTATAACATAGAAGTAGTTTTGGAGAATTAGGAGCAGAACAAATTTTTTTCCCCACCCCGATTCTGTGCTGTAACTACAACACAACAATTATGTCTTCTTCCTTTTTGTTTTTTCTAGGATCAGAAGGATGGATCCTGTTTGGAAGGATAGACAGAATGCAAGGCTGACTGGCAAATAACTTCAAAAAATTTAAGGTGAAGGAGAAAATAGAATCTGAACCTCCCTGGTTCTGTGCCAAACTTTCTAATAATTCAACATAAAGGGAGACAAGGAGGACTGTGATGAGCAACACAGTCAGCTCACCGGGAAACAAAACTGAAGAAACCTCCTCTTCTGAGAATCCCAGTAGGGTTGAGGTTTTGCTGCTTGGAAAGGTGTCTGTAGATTTCAGAAACCTGCAGGTTTTGTTCCATGGGCTTATGGACTTCATAACCTTAAATTCCTTCACTATTTTACTGTCTTGTAAAACACACTTAGGCATTTCCAGAGATGCTGAGGAATATAACAGCTTCTGTGCCTGAGACCATGCACTTTTCTACAGAAACATCCTTTTATTTATCTCTCAGTTTTGTCTGATTCAACTGAGAGGCTCACTGTTGCTGCAAGGACATGTGTACAAAACCTCACACAACCCTGGCCTTTGATGTCTCCCGAGGAAAGGAAAATTCTTTTCCTTTCCCAGAGACATTCAGTTGAAGTTTTTCTGTGCTGAGGCAGCACCAGCTCAGTCCATGCTCAGGAGCTGCCTACTCTCCAATATGGGTTTAAGACATGTCCCTATCTGGTTTGGCAGTATTTTCTACTTGCTTTAGAAAAATGTTGCCTATAAGTACAGGGATGTAGGTTTCAAAAAACAACATCTAAATGTACAAAGAGCTGTTTGAGGCCTAAATTTCTTCTTGGACTCAGGACTTCCTATCTTCCATAGCCAAAACTCCGCAATGGTTCAGATTAAATGATTGAATGACCCTTTCTGCATTTCAGTACTGAATGGAAAAAGTATTCTGGGATAAGAACACAATCATAGAAAACTTTTGGCCAGAAAGGACACTTGGAAATATCTAGTGCCACTTCTCTGCTCAAGTCAAGCCTAGCTTCCAATTTGGGTGAGGCAGCTCAGAGCCTGATTTAGGGTTCAGTCAAGGTCTGAACTTTACCAAGGCTGGAGCTTCCACTATTTCCTCCAGTGTTTAACTACACCCATGGTGATTTTGGGGGTTTTTATGTTCTTATCTTCCTTATATTCTAAATGAAGAACAAGGAGTTTCCCATGATCAGGAAGAAAAGTGGTGTTCATGAGAAGGGGCTGTTTAGAGAAATCAGATAAATTAGTGCAGAGAAAAGAGATTATTCAGGGAATAATCCTGCCTCTCAGTAGCCTCTAAGCCAATTTCTTCAGATGAAAACTTGATCACAAGGTGAGCTTTGCAAAGGTTTCATACTTCTCACTCTCACAATAATGCTCCAATTATCAAGAATCTTAATTGCTAAAACAAACTAAGGGAAAAAAATATTCAGCATTCCATTTTTAGCTGCAGGCAGCTGCAGCTGGGCATGATTATAATAGAAATGATTAGTTGCCCATGGAAATTGCAATGACATTTGCAAATAAACTTCCCCAAGTTTACATTTGAAGACTATTAAAAACAATATGGTCAGTTGTTTAGTCGGGTCAAGCAGTTAGATGTTCCCTACAGGTGTCTTCCCAGAATCTCATCATCCGAGTTTTTAAAAAGCAACCATTTCATTGCTTCTCATTGTCTGTCTAACACTCTGGGCTCAAATGAGTTCTTCAAACATAGTCAAATGATCTTCACTTTTCTACTTAATCTCTTTATGGCACAGGGATTTCATTTGGTATTTCAGGGAAAGCATTTCCAACAGACATCCAAACACAGCTGAAATCTTATTGAAATATTTCCCTCCTGCAATATAGAGAATAACTACCAACCCAGCACATCAGTGTCATTTAGATTACTGCTGAGACCCTTCAAACTGCTAGGTCTGTGGAGAAGCTCACCTTAATCTGTAATGCAGACAACTTTAGGAAGATTATTTTAATGTGGCACAACCAATTAATTAACAACAGAATGACCTTAGCAATTCACATCACACCAGGATAATTGATTCCATGCAGTCATGCCTCTGAAGGGGTATTAAAGCATAGCTCAGATGTGCTGAGTGACAGAAATGTAGAGATATCACCACAAAGTGATATACAGGTGGAAGTTGCATCAGTACAGCTGCTAATGTGGAGTCACACCTGGATCATTAAAGTAATCCCAAAGTCTGTGTGAGTATGCGTTTCAGCAGCAGAATTGCTTACTGTTAGATTGTCTTATGACTGGCTCTAAAAGGAGTATTTTTGGAATAGCTCTTACGCCAAAGCTATCCCAAAATAAAAATCTCAATCGTGAAGTAAACCATTCTCTGTATGACACCCTTTAAGTCCCTTTTAAACACCTCTGTCATGCAATCAGCACTCTTTTTCTTATTTCTTTCAAGGTCCAGCTGCTTTGTAGCTTGGTCTCATTCTCTCAGCCACATTTCTACCGCCAAGAGATTCCTCTGGGAAGCTTTTGACCAGCTGCTGAGGAAAAATGAGCTTTGTCAAAATGAAGGATTGCTTATTTACTCAAACTGCCAGAGGAGAGAGTTAGCCCCGGAGTGAAGCATCATCAGGTCTAACTGAAGTTCACAATCTCCTCCCAAGTTTTAAATGCTCCTTGTTGGCTTTAAGAGCCAGGTTCATTGCCTGAACCTTTGCATCTCTTGGGTTCACTCCTGAAATATCTCCCTTAAATAGCTCTTCACCTGCCTCACTTACTCCCCTATGCCAGCTCTGGCTTTCCCCAAAACTGTCCATAGAAATGGTTTGTAAAGTGTTCTTTTAGTTTTTGATCTTAGACCCGCGCACTGCAGAAAAACCCAACATGTCTGTGTACTTGTCTGCAGACAGATAAATAGGCACTTCCCCTAAGCCTTTGTTCTTTCAAGGCCTTCTGATATTTTCTTTGAAGATATTTTTTATCTGCCCTCATTTCATTTCTGACTGCTTTTACCAACAACCCTTTGTCTTTGTTCCTTGCAGCTATATAAACAATACCAAGTAGGTAAATTGAAGGATATAGACAATAGTTAAAAAATTAACCAGACAGCTCCATCATCTGTGAACTCTTTTACAAAACACTCTTCCGAAAACTGGCTTTAGGCAGAAATAATTATGATACTTTGAAAACAAAGTAATTATTTCCAATTAAATCACTTTTATTGTGCAATTAGAGTGCCATATGGAAGAATTTTTGTCTTCAAAACAGCTAGAAGACATCTGAAGGATTGCAAAGAGGCAGGTTCATTCCCCATATGGAGGCAGGAGGAAATTTTTTGCCTAACTCACAATATAAGGAAGATATAAAGCTATTAGAGAGCATTCAAAGAAGGCTGCAAAGATGGTGAAGGGTCTGGAAGGGAAGCCATAAGAATTTCAGCTGAGGTTTAGCCTGGAGAAGAGACTAAGGGGAGACCTCATTGCAGCTACAACTTCCTCACAAGGGGAAGAGGATGGGCAGATGCTGATCTCTTCTCCAGTGATCCAAGGGAAAGGCCTGAAGCTGTGTCAGGGGAGGTTTAGGTTGGATACTAGAAAAAAGGGTTTTCAGCCAGAGAGTGTTTGGGGACTGCAACAGGCTCTCCAAGGAAGTGGTCACAGCACCAAGCCTGGCAGAGTTCAAGAATTTGGACAGTGTTCTCAGGAACATACAAGGTGTGATACTTGGGATGATTCTGTGCAGTGCCAGGAGCTGGACTTGATTATCTTTGTGGGTCCTTTCCACAAAGCTCAGGATAGTATAGAATTCTGATTCATCTGTTCACTGGCTTTTACAGCCTCAGGTAGCAGTGCAAATGAGAGGAATTAAATCTGGTTCAAATACATTAGCACTCCCTATACGCTCCTCTGAGAGAAAAGTCACAACTTCTATTTCAATGTTCCCAACTTCCAGACTGCTTTAAGACACTAATGATACAAAACAACCTGACACATGCTTCAGACTGTTAAAAGGTGAGTAGGAGCCTGACAATTTTGTCATTCTACAATTGAAGAGGTTAAGAATAGAAATCCTGAAAAAAAAAGAGAAACTGACATGTAAAAACCTAATAAATTTTACCGTCTTTTTCTGAGAATGAGAGGAAAAATCCACCAATTCTGCCACAAATAGGTAAGAGTGAGGGAAGGAGAAATAATGAAGAAGCACTAACTCCTCACACTCAAATTAACTCATTTCCATGCTAATAGCTCCAAGGTTTCTTGCTTTGCTGCAGATATTGGCTGTGGAGGCGGATTCGAGCAGCCAGGTCTGGTGCAAGGAGTTTGGAGGGACAACGATGAATCTTAGGCAATGATTCTTGATGGGAAGGGGTTATCTCACATCAAAACAGCTCTGTCCTGCCATGCACCTATTTCAGTCCAATTTGTTTGCTGTGCCTTGCATTTCCTAGGTTCTAGAGGAACCTTGAGGTTCTTCTAGACTTTTTATATTTAGGATCTGAACTGAACAGACCATTAAAACTAATGATCTAAATATGGGCTACAGCTGCTCCTATATCTTATTAGGTGTTCAATGCAGAACTTACAAAGGGTTTTCCCTGCCCTTTTGCAGAGTTTTCCCTGTTCTTTTGGATGAAACCTTGTTAACTATGCCAGTGTACAGCTTACAGCTTTATGGGGTCTGTATGGCCAAGCTTTGGTAATCAGGGGTCACTGGGGTGGCTTCTGTGAGAAGCTGTCAGAATCCTCCTTCATGTCTGGCAGAGCCAATCTCTGGTGGCTCCAAAGACAGAAGTGTTGCTGGTCAAGGCTGGGACAATTAGAAAGGGTGGTAATGCCTTTGTGACAACATACTGAGGAAGAAAGATGAACAAAAAGTAATTGCACAGTTGTAACTGTGGCCAGAGAAGAGTGGAATCAAAACAAGTGAGGGGAACCACTCTTCAGACACCAAGGTCAGCGAGGAAGGAGGGGGTGAAGGCACTTCAGGTGCCAGAGCTGGGATTCCTCTGTAGCCCTGTGCGCAGCCCATGGAGATCCACAGGGATGCAGAGATCCACAATGGAGAAGACCCACACCAGAGCAGGTGGATGCCTGAGAGGAAGCTGTAACCCCATGGGAGGCTCGTGGAGAGAGGAGCCCAGGCTGCAGCAGCCTGTCCTTGCAGGACTGCACCCCATGCAAGAATGACCCATGCTGCAGGAGTTTGAGGAGAAATCTTGCCCATGGGATGGACTCATGTTGCAGCAGGTCGCAGGGAGATGTTGCTTGTGAGACGGAGCCATGTTGGAGAAGTTAATGGAGAACTGTCTCCCGTGGGAGGGACCCCACAGGGCAGCAGTGGAATGACTCCTCTCCCTGGGCGGTGGGACAAACAACTTGTGATGAACAGACCATAACCCCCATTCCCTGTCTCCTTGCACTGCTGGGGAAGGAGACAGAGCTGGGTTAAGGTGTTTTGAAGATTTTATTTTACTTCTCATTATCCTGCTCTGATTTTCTTAGCAATAAGTTCAATTATATCTCTAATTTCAAGCCTGTTTTCCCAATGACAATATTTGGTGAGTGATCCCTCTGGTCCTTATCTGAACTCATGAACCTTTTGTCATATTTTCTCTCCCCTGCCCACCTGAAGAGGGGAATGAGAGAGAGGCTTTGGTGGGTGTCTGGCATCCCACTACAATTGTCCAGTGCAAATGTAGAGTTTCTTGTATGCACTTGTGTGCATTGAACATGTGGCATCAGACATGATGAGCTTGGAGAAGAACTTAATCAAAAGCAAGCCCCACAATGGTCATCTTTCAAGGTTTATCGAGAGGAGATTTTAAAATTACAGGCTACATTAATACAGTTGTCTTCTCAACAGAACATTTTATGGGATACTTTGTAGTTCTTAACAAGATTTTGTTCTTTTTCCCTCTGTCTCAAAAGAGCTTTAACAAAGAGAGCCCAAAACTAGTCATGGTCTACAAAAACTTTCATCAAGAGAAGACCAATTGAGAGCTTTGCATGTTTTTTTGTGAGGCATTTAACTTTGTCATAGTTATGATACCATGGATTAGACTAGATTGTTAATTCCATTTTAGCTTTCCTGATGTTAAAATCTTGAAAGAATCCTATCTTAAGATAATTCCAAGTGCTAGATGAGAAACTTACATCAAAACAACTTAGTAGAAACAAATTTGGGCTACTGAGGTAATTTTTTTTATATTGTTTTCTGGAGAATATTCTGGTTTTTTTTACAGAAGATGGAGGACAAGTGAAAACACTTCCCTTGGTTCTTAAAGAGCTGCTGTAGTGACTCATGATGATTATAGTTTAAGTGCACTGCTCTCCTTTCTGGACAAGTTTATCTGTCAGCATCCTGGTTTCCATAGTCAAGAAGGCATTGCAAATGTAACACAGCTGTTTCTGAAAATGAGGATTAGGACTATAGCACCAAATCAAGAATGAAGCTGAAACACATAACTGACTAGGAATGAAAAAATGAAAATGAAAATGAAAAAAGCTGGATTAAAGATCTTTCAAGATAAACATTCTTCTCTTTCCCACCTGCTCTCCATGTTCCTATAAAATCACTGTCCTTCCCTGAGTTCAGGGGTTGATTCTTCCACGCAGTGAAAGAGGTAAAAGAAAGAACATGAATTACCTGAGAAAATAATGATTATGGGATAAAGTCTTCCAGAGCTGAGCATGACAAACAAACAAACAAACAAACAAAATATTATCATATAATCCTGGAAAATACTCATCTCCATATTGCGTTTTTAAGACAGGTTCTAAAATGAACCTAGATAGTAGCAATATGCCCCCTTATTTGGCTGCTATAAACTGTCCATCTCTCTATATCTGCAACAGCCACTGACAACATGATTGACTGGGATTCCTCGGGCCAGCTTAGTGGTCCTAGGGACTCTCACCTGGCCTCCAGTGCTTCAGGGATGTGCATATGATCTCCAGCCAGCTTCAGCTGGATGTCTCAGATATGTCTGTGTATGACCAATAACTCATGGCCTGTGTTCAGGCAGATTTTTTAAGCTTTTGGTCCTTAACAGCTTTCATGCAGCTCAACTATCACGTGTGAACATGGATAAGAAGGTTTAGATGCTGTAATCTTCAATCAGTTTTCACCCTGAGTGGCTGAGTGTCAGAACCCTGGGAGCACTATTAGGTATAAATGTCACCATACCACAGTTTGCTGGGGGTTCCACCTGTGTGCTCAGCCCATGGGTTCAGGTTTTCAGCCCAGTCCTGGAGCTTCAGCCCCTGTCGTGCTCTGCCGTAGGAGCACCAGTCTCTGTGTGTGACTCCTGGATGGACCCTTAGCCTACACTAGGTAACTTACATCCTGGATGGATCCAACTCCTCAGATGTATTCTGAGCTTGTTCATAGCTCTGGATTTAAGGCCCTCTATTGGATGAATTTAGGGGATTAATTTAGGAGCCCAATCTTGTTTTGGGCCAATCTTTTTCTGGTTCAATCTTTTTGTGACCCAATCTTTTTGTAGCCCAATCTCCAGTCCCATTCCTTGCTCCATCATCTTCTGCCCACAGCTAAAACCCCTCCAGGGACCTGGGCCATGATCCATCATTTGCCATGTCTTGTACTGCAAGCAGACCCTGTAAGCAGTGCCCAAATCTGTCTATCTTGTCAAGATCCTGTGGGATTCTGCCCTATTAGAGGTGGCACTGTCTGCATAAGGATGACACCCAAGACCTTCAACAGAAAATATTCAATCTAAGACCACAGAAACCCAGGAAAAACATAACTGAAGGAAAAAAATGGTTTAGCACCCGTGAGCCAGTATATATTTGCAACTACTCAGTGCTGACATCATGTTCTGCTGTTCGCATGACATGAGAGGAGAAAAAATGTTTGCATAACACAACAGCATGTCAAGGTTAACTTAAATATTCCAGTATGGAAAATAAGAAAGTCTTTAGAAGACTACCTGGAAGGAGGGTAAACTGAAAGTTAAGCAGTTATTGACACACATCTATTGGAATATATGTTATTTTTTTCTGGAGATAGAATAAGAGTTATTTTATATGGGGTAAGAGAAACAGAAAGACTGACGCACAGCAAAAACACCTATAGATTGGCCTCTAAGAAATAGACTCATGATAATGTCTGTCAGCTGGAGAGAAACATGTCCATGTAGGCAGTGCTTCATTTTAGTTATTAAAAACAGGGCAAAATGGAACAAGAAGTCAATTATGTATAGGCAGAGAAAAGAGGAGGTTACTCAATAATAAAACTTTCCCTTCAGTCTTGCTTCTGACTAGAAAATCTGACATGTAGAACAATATCTGCTAAGTTTCATTGTCTTCAGGAGGATGCGTGTGGGATTAGACTTGTATTTGACAACTGGAAACAGAAACTCATTCATAGAGGAAATAAACATCATAGATGATTTTTTGGTTGCAGCTGAGTCAGAAAAGTTTCTAGATTTCTGTCAAAACAGACCTCTTAAAGGCACTGCAAGAGCTGATGCCAAAGTGGAGTGCTATAAGCTTGGAGACATTAATCCCATCTCTCTGCCAGTCTAAGGTTCAGCTTCAGATGTTCTTGTAGAACTGTTTCCCAGTTTAAGCAAGGAGACTGATAGCAGAGCTCATCCCTGTGAGCGCAGTCTGTACATCACTATGGAATAAAGGAAAAAAACCCTTTCAATAAGCAGCTGCAGAGAAATATTTGGATAGTTTGGGCTGAGCTAATGTTTCTGTCATTTGAAATTCATACCATGCTTAATCATGGTATCCTTAATCCTATGCAGTAGTGAACTTTGTGGTAACTGCACCAGTCCCTGTTTTGTCTGGGCTCCTCTGCCCACTGGATGTCCTGATTGGGGTAGATGGCAGAGATCAGATAATCATAGAATATCTTGATTTGGAATAAACCTACAAGCATTGTAGAGTCTAATTCCTTTGTTAGCTCCAGCCCTGCAAAGCGAGTTGGAAGCTGTGCATAGAGTTCCTGATGATGTTTCCACCATGGTGGGTGACATGCCAGCATGTCACCATGCATAAGCTGCCATCAGCAAGACACCTGGAAAGAGACAGAGTCAAGCAAAGGATGATTCTGACCAAACAGCCCATTCTCCAACACAGCTCCGAATAGCTCTGACAGTACTCAGGAGGGAGAAAATCATTCCTGAGAACAAATTTATCCTAGCTATATGTCATGAAACATTCAAACAAGAATATCTTCTTGCTTCTGCCTTCTTTGTGCAGCACCTCTTTACCCAAAACCTTCCTCCCTTCTTCTGTGCTCCCAAGTCTTTATGAGAGCCAACAACCTTCCTTCTACAATCACTCCTCTTAATGCAAAAGGGTTTCTTTCCCTGTTGGCAGTCTCATTTCTCTGAATAGAGAAACATCACCATTTTCTTCCTTAAAAGTATGAGGCAGAAATGCAAGAAATTTGCTCCATTCTCCCTGGACATTCAGTTAATCCTCACAGCCCAATTCCCAGTACTTAAGTGTGTAGCTTTTACCTGTGACCCACCAAGCTAGGGAGGAACATGTAGGTTCAGGTCTCATTTATCCGAAGGGTCTCTTGTGTGTTTCTTCTGCCTTGGCAGTTCAGAGTCTAAGAACCAGCCTCCTCAAATAAATGGGAGAATATAACTGTGACATAGGTAATGATATTTTCTCTTTTCTAATCTGCTGTCTTGAAAATCTGCCTCTGGTGTTTTTAGGATTCCACAGCTCTGATGAATCCACCTAGTAGATCATTCTACACATTTACTGCTCATCCGACTAAAATTATCATTACTCTGCATTAGAATAAAGCATTTACATTTCACACTTGTCATTGCAGTGAAATCAAGGGCCTAATACAATACAGCTCCAGCCATCCCAGTTGTTTTGGGGACAGCAAATACCTCTGATGTCAAAGCTGTATTTTAGGAAAGACACTGCAGGCCTATATAGTCCCTGTTTTTACCAAGCTTAATGGCATGAACCATATAAATTCTTCTCTCTCCAGTCCATCCAGCATTCCTCTGGCTGCACTGTACTTTTAGGGAAAAAAAACCATAAAGGTCATTCTGTTTTTCTGAGGCAGCTTCTCTAATATAAATAGAAAATTTGTGAGGGTGCACAGCAGGTTTTCCTACATCTAAAGGACTCAATGAGAGAAGTGGTTTCCAATAAGACATTATCAAAGTCACCTTTGTAGTCCTTACTATCTGTATGACGTGAATCAAGAGTTTGGATGAATGAAGCCTGCTTTCTAAGGACCAGAGTGAATGACTCTGATGCAGTGTCCTGGTACTCACTACTTCAGTGTGACACAGTCACTGGTAGTTGGGAGAGAGGATCACTGTCTGGGTCTGTTTCATGCTCTTGTTACAGCAGATATTTGTATAAATGGTTTGTGTAAATGGTGCCATGCTTAGTGGGTCAGACAAAGATTTTTCCATCACCTGTGTGGGGGACCCATAGCACTTCTGAAGTCTTAGCTTCAAATCCTACTCTACATCACATAGAATAGACAGTAGGAGATGAATTTCCCTTTTTTTCAGAGGAGTAACTGAACCACTAGATCCCTGTTAGGAATAACTTTGAAATAATTTCTCATTTTGACAAGAAATGTCAATAAACCCTTTTTTGGTAAAGCTTTATGGGAAAAATAATATTTCATTAAACGTGACTGGCACTGTTCTTTTGTATTATCTCCAGTTCCTGTCTTGGGCAATACTTGTCATACTTTTCTGATACTTCCTCAGCTATGATCTACTTCTTCTGGTGGTTTGAACTACACCTTCCTCAAATTCCTCTCCTAGAAAAAGGACAGTTGAGTCTGGAGTTTTTCCTTTGGGCTTTTTTCTTCACTTGTAGGGTGAAGTACACTACAAGAACATATGGCTGACTTCCTTCTATGGGAGATAAGACAGGGAGTACAATGGAACTGAAAAAACAGCCTGATCAAGTAGAAACAATGGGAGAGACAGACACAGATAACAGATCTCTTGGGTAGAAGTGACCCGAGAAACATGCTGTGAAACTGTAATGATTACTAAGTAACTGATGTCATACAGAATGTGTCACCAATAGGAAATTGTTATCAAAAATAAAATCCTATACATAAGTGTCATACAAGTATACCCTATATAAACCCTTTGTATTCTCAACAAAACTGGCTTCTGATCTCAGTCATCCCTGTCTATTTGTCTATTGCCAATATCCTTCTCTTGGGAAGCTCTGGCTTTTCCCAAGAGGCAAAGATGTTCCAAATCTGACAGTGCCTCCATGTTCCTAGGTGCCATCACTGCTATTCTCTTTCTCTCATTTTCTGGACTCAAACAAGGATCAATGCATGACTCAGGATCCCCTTGGAGTGAGAATTTCTCTGTGTGCTTGGTCCCACCACATCATCAGCTACTGAAAAAGACGTGAAGAGAAGGTAACACCTACTACAGGATCCTGGAGTGAATTAGAAGTCAACAGTGAATGCACATCCTTAGAACACTTCTGTGGGAAATGCCATTCCAAATTAAAAGCAGGAGGCAAAATAGAAGTTCTCTCCTAGATTAAGATTTACCCTAGTGGGTCGTTCCCTGACTGTTCTCAGCCAGTGTGCAGCGAGGAGCCAGGCCAAAAGTCACAGGCATTCTCTAATGTCAGACTTTAAAATATGCGAAAACTGACTTTGCTTCTTACTTTGCAAAGAGGTAGTAAAGCTCTTCTATCTTTGAAGTGCCCTTTTCATTTTTTATGGGCACTGCCTGCATGGGAAACTTATTCCACAGTGTCCAAGCAAATGAGTTTCAGAGTGACAGTAATGGTGTTAATCATTCAAGGATATCAATGTCAGGACTTTATAGTTTCAGGCACCTGGAGTTCAGAATGTCAATGATACCCCATGGCCATATGAAAACAATTTGGGAAACAGGGTGATAAGGTAGAGTATATTAACTCATTGCGTGAAAATAGTTCTTCCCAGGAGGGTACAGCAAAGTAAAATGCTTGCAAGCTTTTCTTTACTGAGAAAACCAGAACAGGTGTCAGTGGAGCTCACCTGGGACCAGTGAGTTCACAAGAGCAAAAGGATTTAATACTGCCATTCAGCAGCCTTTGTTCTGCCATTCTCAAGAAGCCACTGCAGCAAATTAAAGACAATGAAAAGAGGTCCAGTTCAATGGTCATTTTTTTCTGCTCTAAGATACAGCAAGAAAATACATTGAGACTCACACTGCACCCTGAAGGCTGAATTCTTCTTCCTGGGTGTTAAATTCCTTCCAGGCAAGGATGGGTGACTGTGTTGAGTCTGGCCTTATGCCAAGCAGAACTGGAGAGAAGTGGCTGCACTTCTGCCAGCTTCTCTCTTTGCTGAGTCAAGAGTCTCGAGATGAGAACATGGCCTTCTATGTTCACTTCATACAAAATACTGATATTTGCAAAAATACAAGGCATTATGAGAGCAAATGTACACCACCTATGACTCTGAGCTATTGAAACAAAAAAAGGTGAATAGCTGTATTTCAGCTGTTGAGAGCCCATCAAAAATAAAAAATAATTCCTCCCTGTTCTGCAGCAATAGTTGAAATGGAGCTTCTAGAAGCTGATGTTTCTTTAAAAGGAAATTAACTTGTCCTCCCTACGCACTATATGTACAATTTAAATTAACACAGAATAAATGAAGTTTTGAAATGCAAATGTGAAAATGAGTCAAGAATGCATTATAAATAAAGTTTACATATGGTGATGACAAGTGTCATCACATCTAAGTAACATCCACCACACTCTTTAGAAAATCACTAATGTAGTTTGAATGCCTTCTTTCTTTAGTGAAGTATGCATCAGTCAGATAGAAATATGTAAATAGCAATATCCTCTACAGTTATAAAACATTAATACTTGCTTTGTGTTGCTTTGCTTCTTTACTATTCTTATAAAAGTGTTCTTTAAAAATTTTTAGGAGATGACATTTGAAGGCAGCACCTTAAAACAGCCAAACAAGTGTTTTTTTCAAACTTCCATTCTGGTTACTTTTCCTGCATCTCAGATCAACGTCTCACATAACTGTTTCTGGAAGATCCTGTATTTCTTGACATGCACGTCCCAAAACTGGTGCCCATCCATCAAAGGTCATCAGCTCTTTATTGGCTTTGATGCATTCCTCCCAGGGCCTCTCTAACCTCTGTCCATGACTCAGGATCCTATCCCAGCCCATCTCAGGCACATCAGTCCTTTCACCAACAAGGTCATAAGTTGCCAGGCCTCAGGTCAACAGGCTGATGTCCCAGTGCATCTCTGTCCCCACAGAACTGCCTGATGACCTGGGATGGGGCTGCACAGCCCCACCAGGGGAGTGTCCCCTTTACCCATCCCCCAGAGAGTCTCTGTCCCCAGCAGTACTGAGCTATGACCTTACTGGTATTGAACAGAGTGGAAAAGATTACTCTGCAAGAATATCTTTCTGCTTATGCACCACAATGTTTGTTGTCCCTGCAACAACATGACATTGTTGGCTCAATTTCAGTAACCCCCAGATCATTTCTTGCAGAACTGCTATTTAAGCAGCTGTTCCCCATCATGTGCCAGTGTAACCGATTATTTCTGCTTATATGCAGTGCCTTCCACTCGCCCCTAGTGAATTGCATCTTCTGTTCTTTTCCTTGTTTTTATTGCCTATATCTTGAATTAGCCAATATTATTTTTAAATCTGGTTATGCCCTTCAGCTACAGGTGCTACTGTTTGTCCTGGTACTTAGTAAGTACAGCATATATTCCATCACACGGGCTTTTAACTCTGGTAAGGCATTTTAAAGCATAAATAATGCAGTTCCACTGAAGTTAAAAAGAGTCAACAATCTATGAACACAGACAAAATGGTCCACCAGGATGTTTGTTAAGAGTTTCTGAATATAGCTGCCTAAAATATGGAAGCTGAATGACCAGGAGTACATTTGCTGTTGCAGTGGTATTAGCTAACTCTCAGTTGATATCTGGAAAAAGGCCTTCGTTTTCTATCTTGAATTTGTGGCACTAAAGCTTCACCACTTTGACAGCCTCCTGCTTCTGCAAAAATGATGAAAGACACTGTCTTTCCCCATAAACACTTAAATATTTTCTCACCATAATTCCTGAAGAGATCTCAGAAGAGGTCAACTGCGATATAATGACGATTACTTAACACAGTGGCCACCGGTTCTTCACTGTGTCTAAGTGCTGCATCCCATCCTGGTCTGAAAAAACCATTGGAAATGGATACTTTTTGTTAATACACGTTTATCAGGAGAGTTATGTAATGAAGTTGTATTCACAAGCCTAATTCAAAGAAAAAATCATATGCAAAAGCTTGGAGCAATCAGACACTAGGCTTTCATTTCAGAGGCATCTCACTTTATGATGTGAACCATACTAGAGTAACACTTGGGGTCAACAGGAAGCAGTATTCCAGGATTCCTATAGTGCTAAACCAAAATGTCTGAGCTGCTGCATGCTGGAAACACCCACTGGAAATGTCTTGATTAAGGAGATGCCAAAAGAACTTAGAGCAGAATGTACACAATTTCCTTCTTACAAAGCACTGGAATTTAAGATATTTTGTCTCCCATTATGATTACAGGAGAAATAATTTTGTGTAATTCCTCATATAGCTGAGAGCAGCCACAACCATCCCCTGTGTAAATTATTGATGGTGCCATTGTAAATAATATTTATCACAAGAACATTACCTATAACTTGATTCTCAAATGGAACTGTTTAACTTGGATTTAGAGCCCTATAGGTGTCATAGGCATTCTCTGTGCTTGTTTCCTTGAAAAGATATTTGGATGTTCTGTAGGTCCTTGTATTACCTGGCAATGAGATTATGTTCTCCTTGGCTCTAAGTGGCCTCACAATGTTGAATGCAGAGCAGATGCAGGCTTTAAGATTGCTATTATTCCTTTCTCTTGTCATGTAAGAGAAGATGAAATTAATCACACATGTAGGGTAGACCACCTACAGACCATTCCTAAATATTCATCTTCACCAAAAACCTGCCATTGCTATCAAAAGGAAATCAGATTTAATCTTCTACAGCAAATCCTGCAGCACTAGAAAATGACAGGTTTTGGTGATTTAGAGAAATTCAGTATCAAATAGATAGCTCAATCATGAATCTATTATCCTCCCCCTATCCCAAGGAAGATGTTAGTGAATGTAAAAACAAGATAATGGAATGGAGAAACAAGGATTCTGCTGAGCCCATACACATTAATTGTATCATTTCAGAGAATGACTAAAGATTGCCATGAGTCAACGATTCCTCCTAAACATTTTGTCTAAGCACACCTACCATCCCAGCTTGACTGGCAACGAGCAGATTAACATGCTTCAGTTATGATGGCAGCTCAATTTGAAATAAATCACTATTAACAGCAGCACACCAGGCATCAGTGCTCTCTGCCATACAAACACTTAAAATGTTATTTTGCATATTCTCCATTTCCTAATGTAAGAAACCTTCTTAAAGAAGATAAGAGATTGAGGGGCAAGAGTTGTGTAGGGAAAAGAACTGCCTAGGAATCTAGTTGAATTAAGCCCTGTGTTTATCTACAGGCCAGCAAACTAGAGTCCTACACACTCATATATGCAAAGTAGCTGATGAAGCAATGCTTCAAAAGCACTGACTTTCAAAAACTTGCCTGGCACCCTGTCAACTCATCAAAGAGCTCCTTGAGAACTCAGCTCAGGAGTCTGAGTCTAGGATGACATGGTGAAAGTTTTTGTTGGCCCAGACTCCAAGCATTTTTGTAGTTTTACCGTCCTTGAACCCCAATACAACTGGAAACCCAAGTGGACAGTTCCAGGGTTTCTAGCTTGCTTGCTTTGTGAAACAGGGATGCAAAGAAAGGAGTTCTCAAGAGTCTAATAATTGTATTCATATTTTATTTAAAAACTGAAGATAATTCTTTTCCTCCAGGCAGAAGAAGGAGGAGAAGAAACAAAAGGAATTTCCTTTCCCTTGGAAATATGAAGGTTTCTAGGTTTTGTTCCTGTTCCAAGGTTTAATACATGCACATGCATACACATCCCTAACAGACTTTCCCCTCTTTGAAGTGGCTGACAGGGGGATTTCCTCTTAGGATATGTCTTATACTGCAGTAACTGCAGGATACTGATCTGGATGGATTTAAAATGTCATACAATATAACATTTCCCTATTTGAAGCCTAATTACATTTATTGTATACATCCACAGGAAACATCTCCATCCTGTAACAAGAAAAACACTTTGAGATCTAAATATTAAAACCTCTAAAACAAACTAAGAATTATTTTTTCAATTGAAAAAGTTATACAGAAAGCCTTATGTGTGCTTTTTTATGGTTTTACTTTCTTTCAAATGTATCAAATTCAAGTCTCCTTTCTAGTATTAATTTCAATTGTAGTTTCACTAATCAGGCTATCACTCCTAGCACTTGCTGCTTCAAGAAAATTGAGAATAAAATGTTTGTAAATGGATTGTCTTCTATGGGTTATAAAGATTTCACTTTAGAGGTGAATTTAATATTCATTTCCTTTTAACTTCTGTTGCACTTAACATGTAAGTCAAAGGTCTTTCGTGTCAAAATGAAAAACAAAATCCCTCCTTCAAAGGAAGCCCATAAAGTATCCAGAACCATCTAGTGCTTTGTAAAAAGTATGATTCATTCAGCAGTGCAGGTGTTTCAGGGATTTAACAGCATTACAGGAGAGTGATGGTGTGCACAGGAGAGAGACATGAGCCAAGAAACAGCTGTTCTCTAAAACCTGGTTGGGAAAGGGTGACAGAACTGAGGGAAACTTCTGGACAGTCCAGAGGGCAATGTGAAGGACAGTAGTTTTGTTTTGGGAAGGGTTTTGTTTTTTTTTTCAAATTCTTGAAACTGCACTTCATTCTGACTTGGGATAAAGGCTCTCCTTTCCTAACATGGAAGAAGAATACTTTCTTGTCTTTATTTTTTCCTTTGCTCCATCATGTTTTTTCTCTGGCGCTGAAAGAAAAACAAACCCAAAACTCAACCAACCTAAAAACAGAAACAGCCAACCATATTATCATCCACAGCAAAAAAATCCAAGGAATCATTTGAAAATGAAAAACTTAAATTCACTGTCTTAAAAATATGGATTTCTTCTGAGACCTAAAATTTTCCATTGCTTTTACAAGGGCCTGTATACACAGACCTTTTTTTTTAGTACAAAACAGCTATTCCAGGCCAGCAGCAGTAGCCAAAAAGTCTTGAGTAAAAGATTTGCAGTGGTCACAGCTGCTAATCCATTTTCAAAACCAGAGGAATAGCTGGGTGCATGAGGAAGGAGTGGACCTGGAAGAGAGAGGAGGAAAACACAGCTCTAACCACTGGTTAAAAGGTGCATTATTAATCTCAAATCCCTTATTTCTCTTCATTAAATCCCCATGCTTAGACTGTCTTCTGACTTTTATGTGGATATGTGTATCTGTGAATGGAGAGAGAGATTAAAAAATTATTTGCATGTGAGGGAACTGCTGCTTCACAAAATGGAGACGCAAAAAATTGACATATCTTGCTGCCTCTTTATACTTTGACATACTTTTTTTTTCTTTTTCTTTTTCTTTTTTTTTTTTTTTTGTCCATTTATTTATTTCTCCCTGCTTTTTGGCATCACTGGGGTATGCAGTAATTTAGCTTCATTGCTAAAAAACTTTAAAATATATCATTGATATTTCTACCATACTGAAAAAAATTATCTGCAAAACCCAGCAAATGTTGATTGTTTCCATCATCTGCTAAGCTATGTGTCCTCATCCTCTTTCTCTCTGATGTTTCAGTCCATGAAGCCTTGCATTTCTTTTACCATGGCTTTCATTAATTAGTTTGAATGCTTTTACTAACCAGTGTTACAATTTTCAATCCATTCTCTTATGCCCTGTGCTGCTTTTGTACAGACATCATATTGAGATATGCATTCATTTGAGGAAAGTGATAGACAGGGTTTTTAAAATAAGACTCAGTCAATGCCAGAATTTTTTTTTTTTTTTTGGTAGTATTAGAACATCTAAATTGTTGAATTGTTGCCAAGGAGAAGATGAAAAAAAGAAAAAGAATGAGGGACTTATAGGAACAAAAACCCAAACCACCAAGCAGGTAAGGAGAAAATTCCAAGCTAATTTGCTCATATTCTGTCATTTCTATAATTATTCAAGTTTCCCATTTCAGATACAGTGGTTTTCTGTCAATTGTTTGCTTTTCCTTTCTTAAATTATTTGGTCAAAAATTTATTTAAGTAAAAAAGATGTGTAATAATACAAGTGTTCCTTCATAATGTGTTTTATATGAAGCCGTCTTTGTTGGACAACCCTAGAGAGTTTTGCAGAGCATGGTGCCAGGTTTCCAATCCTGAGGACATAAATAGTCCCACTAAAATGAATGAGATCATTATTTGCATGATTAAATATCATAACATTAAACTGTACATAAATGCTACTGCTGTGGGTAGAGAGGGGGAAGGAGGAGAGAAGTGTGACATAAACTTTCAGGTGACAGAAGAGGAATGAATTCTGTCTGATTTTTCATCCTCCAAAAGCCTTCCAGTGACAGTATTATTTTTAAATGGCTTTTAGTGATTTTGTGACACTGCCAAGTCATTTAGCTCTATTAAAATTAAAAAAAGGAAGAAGAAATCCAACAGCAGCAAAAACAGAATAATGCACAGTATTAATCTAGTGCCAACTGAGTTTGGGACTTACAGGGCTTTGTGCCTGTGTGTGAAATTACCTTGTTGGACCCTCAGCCCATCCAGCCCTCATTGGCAAACAGGGCTTTGGCAGGATCACCCCTCTCCTGCTCCCCAGGATGGTCAGGCTTCTTCCTTGCTCTGCAGAGCCAAGAGCATTGCTGCAGTGGGTGCCAGTGCTCAGCTCTTGTCCCCTTCTTGGTAACCCTCCACAAAGGTGCCCAGTACTTCTGTGGCTGACTCAGGAATAGGTGCAAGAAATGAGCACACCCTTACCTAAACGCTCTGCACTGCTTTGCCATCACCACTGAACAGAGAGTAGGCTCACCAAATACACAGATGGCACAGAGCTGGGGAGGGCTGCTGGCATGGAGGAGGACAGGTTTAGTTTTCAACATGTTCTATTTCAAAATTGGCATGCAGGATGGAAAAAACAATGCATTCCAGAGAGGGCAAATGCAAGATACTTCATGTAGGCTGTTATGCACATATGGAGCAAGTGACACCTGCCCAGGCCTTGAGGACACAAAGTTTCAGTAGGCCATCAGTTCCTGATAAGCCTATGATGGGAGGACGACAGATATGTCCTGGGAAGTATAAATAGGCGTGCAGATCATAAAACATAGCCCTAGGTATAAGAAAACTTTCCAGTGTATAACCAAGCTGAGCTGTATGAATTTCACAGAGCAGCAAGAAAGAAAGAGAATAAAATCATGAAACAAGAGTATATAATCAAGAACAAACAAAAAAGATCTTGAAAATGTGACCCGTGGGGCGGGAGGGGTGGGGGGGGGCGGGCGTGAAATTACAGAAATTATGTTATTTTGCCTAAGCAATCAGAAGGGGAAGAGAGAGTGGATAGAAGAGACATTCATTAAATATGTATAGACTACTGCCAGGATAATCTGTTCTCCCTGTTCATGGTGGACAGGACAAGAAGTGATGTGCTTAGTGAATGCTGCAAGGAATGTTCAGGTTATATATGAAAATGATAAGGATGGAGAAGCGTAAAAATAGACTGCCTGGGGAGGTATAGAGCCTTTATCACAGGAAAAATTATGAGAGTAGAGTTCAGTCTGCCATGAGGCAAAGGAAACTGCCAGCACTGTGATTCAGTGCATACAGTAACATTAGAGAACTGGGATGTCCCTATCTTGGTTTCATCTTATCTCTTTTGAATAGGTGTCTGCTTAAACTGCATTATATATTTGCTTCTTTTTCCTTTTATTTATCATGATTTGTGTTGAGCAATCTGGATGAGAAAGTTGCTTTCTTTCTGTGCTCTGGGGTAATAGCACTAATAATTATTATTCCTTTCATTAAAGAAATAGATAAGTTTTTGCATAAGATTTCTCCTCTTATAGTGTCTTTTTCATCTTGAAGTAACGCTACAGTTTCCATGGGCTTTATCTAGGAGCAAGGATATATGTCTCTATTACTATTGTGAAACCAGTATTAACCCTTTCCAGGTTAGCAGGGTCATGCTGAATCACAGGAAAGACCCATCTCTGTTCACAAAAATGCCACTCTTTCCTTATCAGGGCTCTGAAGAACAAGAACTTCCTCTGCTTATATCTGTGCAAAATCTGCCTCACACATGGCACACAGACTTGGCTGGAGTTCCCAAATCTATTGTGGAGTAAATACAGAAACAGGCAGTGAAATCCTTCCTATATCTCCATGTCTTCCTGACAATAATAATAATAATAATAATAAAAGGTGAATTAAGCAATGACAGCTGGAGGGGTGTGCATGGAAGCTCAGATCCACTGGAAGTCAAGTATCACATGCCATTTTTAAGCACCCCAACTCCCAGCAAGCTGGAGCTCCTATTGGGGTAGCACAGCTCTCTTCCAGGTAGGGCCTCTGTCCACACTACTGCTGTTAGAAGGCAGCTGCATGCTTATCTCAAAGAGTTAATCGGGCATCATTCTTGTCTTTTGAAACACAAAGAAACACCTCTCCCTCAATTTGCCATAGTCTAATGAGTAGACTGTATCTGCTACAGCTGCTTCCAGCAGCATGGCTTCAGCTCTAAACTGGAGGTTTCAGCTTTTCCCCCAGGACAGGGTTCAGACACCTTCACAAGGTTTACTTTGGGCAGGGGAGGAATGGAAGAGATAAAGATTGATACCTCTTCCTCTCTGGGCTGTGCCACCATGCACAACGCAGCCAGGTTTGCTGGCACAGAGTGACTCCACAAGCAGAGGAGCAGGAACAATTTCATCTGTCAGCATAGGGAATGAGGAGTGGCTTTATATCCACGCTCTGTACATGGGACAGTTTCTGTTATTTCTCCAGCATCTATAAGTGCTGTCAGGATAGCATCATCAAACATTCACTTAACACAGGGTAGACAAATTCACAGTCCTGGCAGTGACAGCACCTTTCCGAGAGGGTCTGAACTTGCTCAGGCAGAGGTGGGGCTCGTAGGGCTCCCTCACCCTGGGCAAGTGTGGTCTTCCCAAGCAAGGTCTGAGGATCTTCCTTGTGGTGGGGCAGAGGGATGCCTGGCTGCAGCATCAGCTCTCGCTGAGCGCTATGGAGGGATGCACCTGTCAGGTAAGGCGGGACAGTCCGGGGCACCTACAGAAGAGCTGCTGAGAGAAACCCAAGTGACGCTTGAAGGAGCCTCCTGGGACCAGGGGACCTGCTCTGCGGCAACCCCCGCCCGCTGTCCTTCTCCCAGCGCTGCAGCTGCGGCTGCTTTAACCGGGCCGGGGGGGTCCTGGCAGCCCCGCCGACGTGGCGGGCATCAGCTGACCGCGCCGGGCTCTGCCTCCTCCCGGGCCGCCCGCCCGCAGCTCCACTCCGGCGGCGGCGGCGGCGGCGGCAGCGGCGGCTCCGCCGTGCTCGTCCCGCGGCTCCCGGGACAGCATCCGCCGCCAGCTCCCCGCAGCGCCTCAGGAACCGCGCTCCCTGCGCTTTGCCCTTGCCCCTTCCTGCTGCTGCTCCTCCTCCTCCTCCCTGCCGCCGGGGAAGCCCCTGAGCCGGAGCACTCCCTGCCCCGGCCCGCGGAGAAGTTGGGATATTCCCATCTGGCTGCCCAGAGCTCTGAGTTTAGGGTGGGATTTTCATTCCCCGCTCTTTCGATTTTTTTTAGATTTGGGTTTTGATGTGATTTTTTTCCCCTCCTCTTTTCTTTCTTTTTTTCCCTCCCTTTTTTTCCCCTCCCTTATTTTTCCCGTTGCCAAGCAAGCCGAGTGTCTGCGATGGATGGGAGCCCCGAGTCCCCCCCGGGCAGAGACGCTCCGTGAGCCAGGGGCATGCCCCGCCGCCGGGGGAAAGCGGGCGGGCAGCCCCCGGCCGGCGGCTCCTTCGCCGTGACCGAGGATGCCCGAGACGTGGCCGCCTCTCCACTCCTGCCCGAGCTCGCAGCGCTGCCGCTGACCGCAGCCGCGGGAATTACAGCAACTCCCCGGCACCAGACCTCGGAGCGGAGCCCCGGGATCCCCGGAGAGAGGAGCTCCCCGCTGTGACCGACTCTGCAAGGCGGCTGCACCCAGCCCTCCGTGCCTCCGGCCTCCGGATGGGGCCGAGGATCGCCCACCGGGCAGCGAGGCTGCGCCCGTAGATGCTCCGCTCCTCCCTCCTCCACCTCCTCTCCGAACCCGCGGCTCGGTTTCACCCCCGCGCACCGCTCCGAGGAGGGCGCGCACCGAGCCCGCCGGGGCGCCGGGGCTGCGCCGCAGCCGGGCTCCGCGGGATGCGGCTCCGCGGGGCGCCGCGGGAGCGGGCACGGGGCTCGGGCCGCCTGCGCTAAACCGGCGCGGCCGCCCCCCGGACCCCGGCGGCCAACCAGCCCCGCCGCCAGCCGCACCGCCAGACCCAGGGACCTGCCTACAAATGTGATCCCCGCACCGCCACCCCGCCGCCGCCACCCGCCCTTCGACATCCCCTCCCTCCTCTCCTGCGGTTCCATCCCTCCTCCTGTTCCCCTCCCCAGAGACGGTCTGTGCCCCCCCTCCCCTGCCCCCCCGCCCCCCGCCAGCCGGCGCTCTGCCCCCCGCCAGTCACCGCCATGGAGCTCTCGGAGGTGCGGTGCTTGAGCGACAGCGATGAACTTTACACCATCAACAGGACTCCCCCCGGCAGCGGCAGACCCCAGCGCCTGCTGTGGCAGACAGCCGTGCGCCACATCACCGAGCAGCGCTTCATCCAGGAGCACAGCAGCAGCAGCGGCGGCAGCAGCAGCGGCGGGGGCAAGGGCTTCAGCTCCGACGAGACCTGCTGCCCCAACCACCACCCGCACCCACCGCACCACCTCCGGCGGCAGTCGGCCGGACGGAGTTTGGGCAGCGAGCGCCATAACAACGGAGGCACCAAAGTCTTCCCGGAGGGCACAAGCAGCAGCGGAGACTTGGGCTTTCTGCCCCTGGACTGTGCCCCCAGCAACTCCGACTTCTTCCTCAACTGGGGCTACACCTATCGCGGGGTGATCTTCCCCACTCTCCGCAACTCCTTTAAGTCTCGGGACTTAGAGCGCCTTTACCAGCGCTACTTCTTGGGTCAACGGCGCAAATCTGAGGTGGTCATGAACATCCTGGACGTGCTGACCAAGCTTACTCTACTGTTCCTCCACTTGACCCTGGCCTCTGCTCCCATGGACCCCATTAAGGGCATCCTCCTGGGCTTCTTCACTGGCATTGAGGTGGTGATCTGTGCCTTAGTGGTGGTCAGGAAGGACACAACCTCATACACCTACCTGCAGTACAGTGGTGTTGTCACTTGGGTGGCCATGGCCACACAAATTCTGGCAGCAGGACTGGGCTGTGGCCTCCTTGGGGACGGCATTGGCTATGTGCTTTTCACGCTTTTTGCGACCTACAGCATGCTCCCGCTGCCACTCACCTGGGCCATCCTGGCTGGACTGGTCACCTCTGTCCTGCAGCTCGCCATGCAGCTGGTTATCCCCAGGTTTGCCGCGACTTCCCTCAACCAGGTACCGTGGTGAGGAGAGGGTGGGAGCAGTCCTCTTTCTCCATTACCCTGAGTGAGAGGAGGTGTGGGGGGAGGTCCCAGAAGATCCCTGCCCTGTTAATCAGGTGCTCAGAAGTTCATTACCTGGAGGGGAGATCATAGGCAAAAATTAACCTTCTTGATTCCTCTTCTTCAGTCTCCCGTTGTCCATCCCAGTGTTTCACCTCAAGCTGGGAGTTGGGACTTTCTAACCACCCCATCCCCTCTGCTTGTGTTCACTACATTGCTGTCTCTTGAAATAGCACTGGGGAGAGAAGCTCCTGGGGCAAGTGGGGACAATGGGTCATTTATTATTCCCCTCCCTGACTTCCAGCAGTGGTTTGGGGTTTGAGATGACTCTGTCTTGGCCAAACTCTCACAGTGCTCCCATTTTACTTCTCATGCCTTTTAACTCTGAATCTGCTGGGGCAACTGGTACGTCTATAGGTGAAGGGCAGCTTGATCTGAGCAGTGGGAAAAGAGGAGCAAAGCATGCTGCTCTTTTGCAAGGAGAGACCAGTGAAACCTCAGTGAAGCCAGAGCAAAGCTCCCTTGGAAGATTTGGTGTGAGATCCTAGGTTGTGTTAGAGAACACTAATAAGCCTTTTCTGCCAGTGGTCAAAGGGCAAACACTGTTGTGCTAAATCCTTACAAGTGATGTGTAGGACAGAGTGCCGGTTACATGGTGAAGTGTTGTGTGGTGCAGACTTCTGAGAGGCATTGGTCAGGATAGGTCTGAGGGGTTAAAACCAGGTCTTACCTGACTTCACACACAGATGACTTCTTCCATAGTAAAGTGAGAATGTACCAAAATCCCCATATCCCTGCAAGGCAAGAAAATAGTGGGTACTAGGACAACTTAATCCCAGAGATTCTTGCTGCTCCCTTTTCCCTCCATTTCCAGACTGTCACAGCTCAGTGCTACCAATATTTCATAGCAGATTATCATCTCCATTTGACTTGCTGCAAGGAATCAGGGAGAAAAGGGTGGAGATACTGTCAGATGATCCCAAAAGAAGGGAGGGACGGACGGTACAGGGGAATTTGTTGCTGGTGGAATGTTATTGATATGAGGGTTGGGATGTGCACCTGGGGAGTGACTGGTCTTGCACCTGGAAGTTTGATGTCCATGATTCTTGGGAAACATCTACCTTTCTTAGACCCTCATCCTCCTGAAACCCCTGCCCACCCCTGCCCGTGCCCTTACTACATGCACTTGTTAGCTGTGGGCTGCCTGAGCTAATGTCCCAGTGATTGGGCTCTCCCTGTTTTAGAAAAAGCTGCCCTGGTATGTTGCACCTGGCTGAGCCCTGTGGACGTGAGACAATTAGGCTGTGGCAGAATTGTTGCCCAGCCCTTGGTGATGTGCTGATGAATGAACTGCAGTCGCACGCCATGTCCTACTCCCATGCACTGCTGCTGCTCTTAGTGACGGGTCAAAAGCTGTGTGAGTTATGCTGATTTCTTAATTTACTTCCATGTCCTCTCCTGGAGCTATGAGTAATGCACTGCTGTCTCATTATGCACCGGTATCACAGCTGTTTAGCTACTACACACACACAACACACATTTCCCACAGACATTTCCCAGGAGAGATACTAGTATCTTCGTTTTGCAGCCAGTTGTGTGAATGAACTGCCTTGGAGCGGCACACAATGAAAGGTTACCAGCCAGATGATTGTCTTCATGAACTACATATATAAATCTTAACAGGATCCGCGCAGCTTGTCACACATCGGTGCTGATTTACACTGGCTGCCCAGGAACCACTTAACACAGCCCGCCGCTTCGGTCATTTGCCCCCAGCTCCTGCGGGAGAGGCCGGACCCTTCCCTGTCCCGGGGCTGGATCCCTCCCCGATGCCAGAGAGCTCGGAGGGGTCGGGGAGGCGCTGGTTCGGGCGCGGAGCGCAGTGCGGAGATGTGCGGGGGATGCGCGGAGCGCGGCCCCGAGCGCTGTCCGCCCGCCCGGTGCTGAAAGCGGCGCGGCGCGGCCGGGAGCTCCCTCCGGCGGCTCCGCGGGGACCGGGGCTCCCTCCGGCGGCCCCGCGGGGACCGGGGCTCCCTCCGGCGGCCCCGCGGGGACCGGGGCTCCCTCCGGCGGCCCCGCGGGGACCGGGGCTCTCTCCGGCGGCCCCGCGGGGACCGGGGCTCCCTCAGACGGCCCCGCAGGGACCGGGGCTCCCTCCGGCGGCTCCGCGGTGACCGGGGCTTCCTCAGGCGGCTCCGCGGTGACCGGGACTCCCTCCGGCGGCCCCGTGGGGACCGGGGCTCCCTCCGGCGGCCCCGCGGGGACCGGGGGCTCCCTCAGGCGGCCCCGCAGGGACCGGGGGCTCCCTCCGGCGGCCCCGCGGGGACCGGGAGCTCTCTTAGGCTGCCCCGCGGGGACCGGGGCTCCCTCAGGCGGCTCCGCGGGGACCGAGCCCGCCCGCGACCCCGCGCCCCGCCGCGGCCCCGACCCTCGCGGTCACCCTCCCGGGCCGTCCCTCGCAGGGCGGGCATGGGCTCGGCCCGGGGCCCCGGGGCGCCGGACCGGGTTCCCGGGTGAGGCACAGTCCTACTTTGGCACTTTTTAGCCTTGCACCGTTTTCTTACTTGTGGCAGACGATTGCTGAGCCCTCTCGAGCATTGGTGGATGAGGGCTTTTGCAGCTGATGAAGGATATAAAGCTATTGCTTCACAGGTGGAGACAGCTAATTTAAATGACTGTGTCATCAAGGTTATGTAGGAAATTTTTGGGCCAACAAAGATTTCTTCCTCCTGCAGGCAAAACATTCTCTTTTATCACAAGGCTTATTTTCTCAGGTGAAATACAGCATCTTCCCTTCAAATAAGCCTTACAAGACTAAATGTGCTATTTGATTATGTAGCAATACCTGTGAGCATCTTGCTCTGCTTCAGGATGCAGACATACCAGACAAAAAGCAGGAATTAAAGTATACAATGAAAGAAAAAGCAGACAGTAAAACTCTGATCATGCGACAAATAATGGATTTTCTACTGATTTTTTTAAATCTGAATTTCATACAGGTGAAAATACTGAATTAAATTCTGAACAAAAAAAATATCTTGAGTCAATTTCGTACTGGACCCAGTAGCATCCGTGGGCAAAATGGTTGTGATTCTCTCCTCAGTTACACAGGTATAAATCAGCAATACATCTATCTAAACTCATAAAGTTGCAGCAGTTTACACAAAAGGAAAACCAAGTCCTTCGATGTGTTTTCCCCTAACCTCTTAATTAAGTTTAGTTTTCACTGATAAGTTTGTTTACAAGCAGGTCAAACCATTACTAATGCTTCGTACAAGAATAAAGTACTGCTGCCTGGTTCACTGTTGTAGTTTTCATGGATTATCATGAATATAAATAATTTATTCTGTTTACTTTTTTTTCCTGCAGTAACTCTTAAGATGTCACCTGATTTTTCTTCCCTACCATCTTAGAAAAAGCTGAAGGAGAAAGGCTTGAAACTAGATTTTTGTTGAGTAACAAGAACAAAACCCAAACATAGTCTCACTAATTTCAATCCTGCTAAATGCTGAGTGTTTCTGGGGGGATATGATCACTTTTAAACCATCTGACTACAGCCTAAAATGCTGAGGAATGTGCTGCTGCTCAGCTTGAGAGGAACCATGAGAAAGAGACTGATACCATGACTTAGATAAAGGCTGCACTGATACTGATTAAAGATTGGGCCAGGAAGCAAATGAGAATGAAAGATCTTACTGGTAAACAAGTGCAGTGCATGGATTTGTGTGCCTGGCCAGATACCATGATGGGGTAGTGTTTGTCTCTGACATTCCCCAAAATGAACATTTCATTTGTATTGCATGTACTTTTACTTTTTCCTGGGTAACAATGAATGCAATCCGAAATTTCAAAGACCACATGCGTTTCAGGCATATGGGGAAGAACAAACAACTAAGAGCTCCTTCATGTTATGTAACATAGGCAGATGATAATATAGACATGAGTTTTGACAGGCTTGAAATTATGTAAGCTACACACATACTCTGGATTTTAATCCTCTGCCTTTGCACTCTTCATTCACATGAGTAAATTCCACCAGAGTCAGTAAGACTGCTCTCATTACTAAATCACATATATAAGGGATACCTTGAAAAGGTAAGTCCTAAATTATGCATATTAAATAAAACTTTAAAAAGACATTTAGAAATAACCTTGAAGTAGATAATACTAATACTGGGTAAACTCATTCTTTTCCCTCTATCTTTCCAAGCCTAGGCAGTTCTGTGAATTATTTTTTTCCCTGCTTATTTTTTCCCCAGATCCTCTCTCTGGGTTATTAATAGAGGGAAAGGCAGAATTTATGAAGGCACAAGGAGCCCTACAGAGATAAATCTGTGTAATTTTACAATGGAAACTGACAGCTTTTGCATGCATATTTCAGTAACATGTTTTCCAAAACCTAATCAGAGATATCAGTATTGAATAAATGCAAAACACACTTATCTCTTCAAAATTTCTGCTAAATGCTTGTAGAAAATCTATTCAATCTGTCAAATATAAGGACATTTCAAAGTTAGCTACCATTTGAGAAACAGAATCAAAACACTCAACCTTTCTCCTCATGTTTGCTTTTTAGCATTATTTGCTATGTGTTTTTCTGCCATAGTGTTTTGTAGTGACTTATAAACTGAGTGTGTGATTTTAGGTTGGATTACGAACTGCTTTCCTTTTATATCCTGTAATATCACCTGACCAGTATCAGTGGGTCACAGCTTAATTAGATTAGCATTGGATACACTTTTCTCTGGAGCAACTGCATCATTCTTGGGCTAAGTAGGGCAAATGCACTAAGTATATTTACAATTTGATGATTAATTGCCTCCAATATATAGGAACTCGGGCAAAACCATGAATGAAACCTACTTTCATCAGTGAATTTCAGCTCACAACAGTCTGTGCTTGTTCTCACTAAAACTTACCTCACTAGATTTGATATGACATTTTTTCTGCTGTCAAGACACTTCTGGGCTGCTTTCAAGGGTTTGTTTACTGCTTGTTGTTTTTTCATGGCCTAGAAAGAGGCATATGCTCCAAAACAGCAATATCTAATGTATAATAATCACATACCAGAGCACTGCACTTACAGCAGATCATGTTTGAATGATCCTTATTAGCCTGTACAGAAGTCTGAAGGGGATAAACATCTCTAGTTCAGCTTCTTACTGCACTTCTCAACACTTCAATGATGTCATGGGAATAGGAAAGAGAGGAAGGCAAAACTAGAACTGTTCAAGGGATTAGTCTTTTTCCAGAATGCAGGGAAGGCAGAGGTTAGAACAACTTCTTACCTTTTCCTTATTTCCAGCATATTTGGCTATGCATGAGATAAACTAGAGTGGTTCACATAAAAGGTGAAATTTAGTAAACAGAAAAGAAATTATGCCTTTAAATTAATGCTTGGGTTGATGGTAACTCCAAACCTGAAAATCCTTAATCACTCCTGCCTGGCACTCCATTCCTGTAGGCACACAACATGTAATGGTCCGGGCAAGTGGCCAGGAGTGGGTTGAAAGGCAGCCCCCACTGGGTGGTGGCAAGTGGCTCCTTTTCTAAGTGGCAACCTGCCACGAGTGGGCTCCCCAAGGGATCAATATTGGGCTCAGTGCTGCTTAAGTGATCTGGAAGATGAGATCAAGTGCATCCTTATAAAGTTTTCCTACAGTCCCAAACTGAGTAAGGAAAGGAGAAGCCAGCCTGCAGGAAGATCTGGATTGTCTGGAAAAATGGGCTAGCAAGAACCCTATGAAATTCAACAAGGACAAGTGTAAGGTGTTGCATCAAAAAAGCATAATCCAGGATTGCAGCACACGCTGGCAATCTGCCTGGTTGGGAAGCAGCTTTATGGAAAGGGGTCTTGGGGTCCTGGTGGCCAACAAATTCAGAATGAGTGACCAGTGTGCAGCTGGGGCAGAGAAAGCCAGCAGGAGGATGGGCTGCATCGACCAGGGCATCCCCAGCAGAGATCAAGAAGTCATTATCTCATTTTATTCAGCACTGGCCTGGCCTGGAATATTGTGTTCAGGTTTGGTCCCAGCTATACAAAATGATGTGGACTGGCTGAACAGACTCCAAAGAGAGTCCACAAAGATGAGCAAAGAAGGGGGAAGCCTGATGTATGGGGAAAGGCAGAGAGAACTGGGCTTGCTTAGCCTTGAAAAAAGGAGACTTAGGGGAGACATTTTTGCCCTCTATATTTAAAGGATGTCAACAAAGATCAGACTCCTTTCTCACAAGGAGTCTTATGTAAAAGGTGAGGGGTGATGTGTAAAAATCTTGGGGAGGTTATGATTACACACAGGATGAAAATATTTGCAATGAGAATAATCTCTCCAGAGAAGTGGTGGATTCCCTGATATTGGACACCTTTAGGATTCATCTGGACAGGCTGCTGGGCCATCTTGTCTAGACTGTGCTTTTGCCAAGAAAGGCTGGACCAGATGATCCTGGAGATCCCCTCCAACCTTGCATTCAATGTTTCTGTGACTATATGATCATATTTCTCTAAGTATAGCCTTCTTGCCCTTACCTGTGCTTCCGTTTCCATGCATCCCATGAAGTGCATCAATAACTCTATAAGTTACCAGGCAGCCTACCCTACCCAGCATCCAAACACTGTTCTACTTGGAACACATTTTGCAGTCGTACTATACACACAGCACCTGTCCATGTCAAAGTCAGTAGAGAAGGTTATTGTGCTCTTCCTCTGTGTAACAAATGTGGTAATGAAAATATTCCTGGGATATGGTAGACCAAGGTTTGAATCCCTTTTCCCTAGAGAGGATTGAAGTCTATTTCTCGTACCTCACCAGAAAATTTCCAAAGCAAACCCATTGCTAGCACAACTGTTGTTCTGTGAAGATAAAAATTTAAGATTCAATGTGAAAAAAGAAAAATTAAAAAAAACCCCAATATTGACTCTGTAATCAACTTTTTATGGAATTCATCACTGGAGGGGTCCTTACTCAACATTTTAGTGTTTTATATAATGTTAAATCATTCCCTTGAACACAGGTCCCAACCAGCAGACTGTACATTTCGACCTTCACTCTGACCTGATTAATTTTGAACCTCTTTTTCAGAGGGCTAAAAAGCCCAAGTATATAGGGGAAAACATTACAGTGATTATGTAAATTGGGGAAACTGAGGGGAAATTAGGGAAAATCAATGTTTTAGACATAGTCCCTGCCTTTCATTGTTGCAGAGCCTTTCTGCATACTGTGTAAGGATCTGTAAGAGTATGGTGGCATTCAACATAGGCTTCTGAATTAAACTCTAGTAGTTGTGTGTCTGCAAATGAGCTGCTCAAGGACCTTGCTTTGTGGCTTATGAGACATATTTTCTTCATCTTTGCCTTTCTTACAAACACAAGTTCTATCACTTGTTCTGGAGTGAGATTAATGCAAATGGCTGGGTTAGTGCTGCAGTGTATCTTGAGCATTTTGTTAGCAGTCTCAGTTATTCAAACCAGAGATGGGAGAGACCTGGATCATCAAAGTGATCAAGCACAAAAAATCCTGAGGATCTGGCATTTCTTGGAACAAAAGATTTTTTAAGGGCTATCATTAAGATCTGACTTACTTACAGACTTCCAACAGCTTCATTTAGATCCTTGATTTAAAGCCCACAGAATGTAAAGAATCCCATAGGTATAAGGATTTTTAGGTGAACCATGAAGATGACTTCTCAGGATTCTCTTTAGGGAAAGTTGTGCTCTGAATCCACAGTTCTTCTGAAAAAGAACACAAATGTAGACATCCAGCTCCTCCAGGAATCTCTCTGAATGGGCTCTGTCATGCTTATCTCTCCAGACAGCCAAGTCTGCTGTCAGAGATACCAGTGTGGTGCTGCTTAACCTAGAACAAAAATATCAGGAACTGTACACAGGATGAAGTGCAACTCCAGGCAGCCATTGGCTGACAGAGGAATGTCTTGTCATACGAGTTGTATTTATTAGCAACTACTTTAGGAAGTGCTGCTATTTGCCAGCTTCTTCTGCTGCAAGGTTTCATGCAGTTAGATCTAGAGGAGAGAGGAAGGCTGCAAAGTTCATTAACTGACCATTGTTTCAGTCTGAAAAGCAGCTGAAGTATATCAGTGAAAAGAAATCAAAATTAACACAAGACATTTTTTTCCACAATCACAACAAATAATTGTACTTCTTCCAAATCGTCTGATGTTGGTGTTAGAATTTTATATGATGCATTAGTTTAAATTTGGATAACAGTATCATCCAGTATAAATTAAATAATGTCTGAGTTCAATAATATAATTTTTTACTTCAATTTTATTTTAAAATTTTGATTTAATCATCATTTACAGTTTTATATTTTCCTCTATCTTTCCTTTCCTTAAAAAATGCAGAAATTCTTCTTTAATTAAATTATGGAAGCATTCAATATTGTCAGAATGTTCATTTTGAAAATCATTTTATGTCTTTGGGTGTATCCAATCTTAAGGCACTATACTAATTTCTCCTTTGTTCAAACTCTCCTGCTTCATTTACCTTAAAACTATTCAGGTATGGAGCTATCTATTCTGTGTTCCTTGCATTAGGTCTGCCACAGTAGAAGGCTCATTCATAAATCCATAACTATCCCCACAGTGCAAAGAAGAAATAATAAAAAAACAGGAAAATTAATCAGCACAGAAAAACTAAATGATATTACATGTAGCATAGATTATACAATTCTGGAGCTAGGATTTTAGGTAAATAAATTACTTAGATCTCAAGGAAGTTATTCAAATAATGGCATAAGATATAGATATACACATTCTTCTATCCCATGATCCTTTTGTCATATGGGAAAGCATCTCCAATGTTTATTAATATTAATAAGCTTCATAAGCATACTAGACAGGGTTATAATTGACACAGAAATCATCCCACATATGCTCAGTATAATTTTTATGTGCAGATATGCATGTTCTTTTAGAGGAAGAAGTAATATTCACCACAGATTTCAGCTAGGGATTAGGAATGAGGATCATACCCATTCCATCACTAAATTAATCATTGGTCTGTGGTGACCCACATACATCTTTATGCATTTCAGAGCTTTATTTGATTTGAAAATTTGCCTTCCTCAGCTGCTGTAATAAGGGACTAATATGTTCAATTGCTTTGAGATTTTTGTGTAAAACATCCCAACATCTTCTATGATGCATCAAAAGAGGAATACTGCATTGACTTCTTTCAGCCATTAACATTTTGTCGAAATATGAATCCATTGAATACAGTAAGAATGCATGCATTTAACTTTATTGTTTCTTTAAAGAGCTGGTTTATAATAATTCTCATCAGAGTTGGAAGGTATGTCCTATAAGGAGAAGTTAAGAACTCTGGTTTTGTCTAGTTTGGAGAAGAGGAGGCTGAGGTGTGACCTCATTGCTCTCCAACAGCTTCCCGAGGAAGAGAGAGGGAGAGAGGGGTGATGAGCTCTTCTCTCTGGGATCCATTGACACAACATATGGGAATGGTTCCAAGCTGGACCAGGGAAGTCAGAGAGTAGACATAAGGATGCATTTCTCTACCCAGAGGGTGTTCAAGCATTGGAACAGGCTCCCTAGAGAGGTCATAAATGCCCCAAGTGTTTCAGTTTTTAAGAGGCATTTGGACAATATCCTTAATAATGTGCTTTAACTTTTGATGGCCCATGAAGTGTCAGGCAGTTGGACTAGAAGGCTGTTATACGTCCCATGAAACTGAAATATTCTATTCTATTCTATTCTATTCTATTCTATTCTATTCTATTCTATTCTATTCTATTCTATTCTATTCTATTCTATTCTATTCTATTCTTTCAGTCTGATCATCAGTGACTCTAATATCCACCTGTACTGAGAAGATGTAAAAGTAGGTGTCATATAGGTGGAAAAGAACCTGGAGGTGCTGGTCAACAGCTGCCTGAATAGGAGCCAGCGTGTGCCCAGGTGGCCAAGAAGGCCAATGGCAGCTGGCCTGTGTCAGCAATAGTGTGGCCAGCAGGACCAGGGGCAGGGATTGTCCTCCTGTGCTGAGAAGTGGTGAGGTCACATCTCAAATCCTGTATCCAGTTCTGGGCCCCTCACTGCAAGAAAGACATCAAGAATTTAGAATGTGTCCAGAGAAGAACAACAGAGCTGGGGAAGGGTTTGGAGCACAAGTCTGAGGAGGAGCAGCTGAGGGAGCTGGGGGTGCTCAGCCTGGAGCAGAGGATCTAGGGGGACCTCATCACTCTCTGCAACTTCCTGACTGGAGGCTGTAGCTGCGTGGGGGTTGGCCTCTTCTCCCAAGTAACAAGAGACAGGATGAGAGGATGTGGCCACAAATTTCCCCAGGAGAGGTTTAGATTAGATAAAAGGAAAAAATTCTTCATCAAAGGATTATCAAGCACTGGAACAGGCTGTGCATGGGAGTGGTGGTGTCACCATCCCTGGAGGGATTTAAAAATCATGCAGGGACATGGTTTAGTGATGGACTTAGCAGTGCTGGGTTAACAGCTGGACTTGATGGTCTTAGAGATCCTTTCCAACCGAACTGATTCTATGATTCTTTATAGTAACTTATTCTTGAAAAACTAAGGATGTAGCATACCTCATAATGGTCGGAGAGATTTACAGGAGATTCCTCCAGGATCTGAAGGTCCTTGAGAGAAGCCAGTGAAAATCCTTTTTTTTAGACTTAAGCAGAACTTAAGTCATATGAAACTTGCCTAAAGGGCTGTACAAGTTTAACTGTTAACAGTTTAACTGCTGTAAAACTTTTTTGACGTTCCAAAATGTAGCCAAATGCCACTCTGACTGATACTAGGACAATTTTCATGTTCTCTGCAATCCTGAGCATAATAGCAGTTTGCTGACAACAATCAGAAGAGAAGAATTTATTACATGTATTTAGTTTGTGCTAATGGAATTGCTTTTGTCTGCTGTGTTCCATTGGCCACCTGAGAGGCTGTAAGAAATGCCAGAAGTACACATGAAGTGTTCCTGTTTTCTAAGTGATGGTACAGAATGGTAGGCCCCATTAATCTTCTTATAATCTTAATAGCTCTTCTTGCTTAGAAATATTTTTTTCAATGACTTATTACTTTCTTCCCTGTAAAAATGTACTTGTGTCTGGTTATTCTTAAGGTACATTTTCTGATGACAACCACTCTTCTTTGCTAACACTGAATGGTAGATTATCTAACACAAGCATTCAGTTACTTCAAATCTCATCAAAACAATAAAATCTAAAGCTTTAAGTACAGAACTCTCCAAGGCAATGTGACTTTGGAGAACAAGTGCAAAAGAATGAACATGTCAATTATTTTACACTCAAGAAAAACTCTCATATACATAAAGATTGATGTAAGTTTAAATTGTACAATGCCCCTTAGACTTGGTACAAAGATTGTTAAGGTAGTTGCTCTATTCCTTTTCAAGCAGTTAACAGAACTTTGCTGGCCACATTGCTTTCCATGACACCAGAATATGCTAATTTCCATACTGAGTTTAAAAATGGTCTATCTAAGTGAATTTATTAAAGAACAATTCTGATGGTGTACAAGAAGGATGAGGGAGAAGAGAGATCATTTTTGGTTTTCTTCTGCTAAGCTTCTGTAGTTTGACTTGGCCTGGTTGATTTTTTTTAATCTAAAAACACTATATATACCCAGTAAGATTTCATATTTAAATTTCTAAAGATTCAGATGACTTCATAGATTTACATATTTTTTTATTATATGATGCAAATACTCAGCAAAAGTAATGCTGTGAAATTTCATGCTTTAGTCCTTTTTCTTTGTAACTTAATTTCAGGCTCAGTAATTACATTTGCAAGTCAAAATAATATTTACTATGTCCCTAAAGTTTGTGTATATCTGAAGATGGTTTATAGGTGCAATTTAAAAATGGAAAACATGCACACCATTAATTAAGAGATGTTTTTTCTAATTAGTATCATTAAATTATAATCTGGAAATCAAACTGTCATATTCTGGATAACAGCAATATGGATTCAGCAGCTGCTAAGAGAGCTTGAAAGGTGCTTAGTCTTTATTACAGAATGATAATTCAAGGAATCTCCGACAAGGAAAAAAGAAAATGTTAGAGCATCCTACAAATAAGGAAATAATTAAAAATCCAAATCATAAACACATAAATACACGGTAAAAAACACAGATTTTCTTGCAGATTTTGTATGAAACTTGTGGTCTCCAAAACATGGAAGGATAGATAATCACAGAAATTATTCCCAGGATAGTCATCTGACCTAAAGCCCATTTTTCAAAATTATCTAGGAACTTAAAAATATATCAAGGTAGTGAGGGAGAATTTCAACACTCCACAAGCTCTGTAAATCACTTGAGTGGTTTTAAGAGTGCCTTGTGGGACTCACTAACCCCACCAAACTCAAGAGAGTTTAATAGTCTTATGTGCAGACAACACAAAACTGGGAGGAGTGACTGATAACAGCAAACGACTGTGCTGCCACTCAGAGGGATCTCAGTGGGCTGGAGAAATGGACTGGCATCATGGAGTCACAGAATCACAGTATCCTTAAGGTTGGAGAAGATCTCTAAGATCATCGAGTCCAGCTCTCAGTCCAACATCACTGCTTTCACCACTGAACCATGACCCCAAGTGCCACACGCACTTGCCTTCTCAACAGTCCCAGTGATGGTGACTCCACCACTTCCCTGTGTGGCCTGTTCCAGTGCCTCATCACCCTTTCAGTAATGAAATTTTTACTAATATCCAATTTAAATCTCTCTGGAAGGCCTTGAGGCTATTTCATATTTTCCTGCCACTTAATACCTAGAGAAGAGACTGACCCACATCTGTTTTTACCCTCCTATGGGGGAGTTGTAAAGAGTAATAAGGTGCCCCATGAGCTGTCTGTCCTCCAGGCTGAGCCCTACCAGATTCCTCAGCTGCTCCTCATCAGACCTGTGCTCCAGCCCCTTCCCCAGCTTCATTCAGCAGAAGGGAAATGCAACATTCTGCACCTGGGCAGGAATAACCCCATGCACCACAACAGACTGGCGGCTTGCCAGCTGGAAAGCAGCTCTGGCAGAGAAAGCCCTGGAGAACCTGGTGGACACCAAACTGACCATGAACAAACAGGCTGAAGACCAATGGCCTCCTGTGCTGCCTTAGGCAGAACATTCTCATTGTGTTGAGGGTTGAGGAAGACAGTCTTTCCCTTCTGTTCCATCCCCCTGAAAACACATCTGGAGTGCCAGGCCCAGTGCAGGATGACCCAGGACAGGAGACACGTGAGTTAGTCCAGAGAAGTGCTATGAGGAGCTGCCAAATAAGGAACAGCTGAGAGAGCTGAGACTGTTAGGACTGGAATGAGAAGGAGCAGGGGTGTATGAGGGGTGGTAATCTGGTAATTATGTATGAATGGATTATTCTAAAGTAAGGAGACAAAGACAAACTTTTCTTAGCAGTGCCCAGAGACAGGATGATAGTCAATGCATGTGAACTGACATGCAGTAAACTCCACTTAAACATTTAAAAAATCTTTTTTTTTTTTTTTTTTACTCTAAATATGAATGAGCACTATTGACAGGTTACTTAGAGATGTTGTGAATATTCTTGGGAATATTCAAAATCTGACTGGACAAGACCCTAAGCAGCTTGCAGGTGATCCTGCTTTGAGGAAGATCTGACAATATGATCTCAGAAGTCCTTTCCAAACTCATTGATTCTGTGATAGCAGTACAGATATTGTTTCAATCATGCAGATATAAAGAGTTCATGAGGATCTAGAGGGCAGAACTAACATGGGAATCCAGACAGAACATGGTTAAATGGTCATGTGCAAGGCACATCTCCTGTGATCACAGGGTGAGACCTGGTTTACATGCTGTGCCCGTTCTAGTCTTCTAGTCCATTCTAGCCCCAAGACATGGGAGGGACTTGCCTGCAGGTCTGTATCACAGAATCAAGTAATAATTTAGGCTGACAAAGACACTTTGGATCATCAAGTCTAACCACAAACTTAACACTACAGAGTCTACCCCATGTCATCCACTCTCATTTCTGCATGAGAGTTATTCTATGGGCTTATCACCATCATATGGTTCAAAGCAACAACCTTGTCTTTCCCATCCCCTTTTACGGACATCAAGCACTGATGACGTGCCAGAGCACAACTGACAGCAAACATCAGGCACATGCTCACTCCGTGCTTATTTTGGGGAACAATTCTGTCTCCACTTCCTAAGTCTTTGCAGTCTGTGCAATATTACAGGTGGAAGAGTTTAAACAATATTAATAATACATCTTTCCTTCTACCAGCAAAATAAAAATTCCTCTACCAGTCCAACCATTCAGTTTCACATGGTGAGATTTCTATGTTAATGTTCAGAGATATAAGTGTGTACATGTGTGCGTGTGTGTGTGTGTGTGTGTGTGTGTGTGTGTATTGTGGTCTCCCTGGGTCTTAGCAGTCTTAAGTGCCAAAGAAAGCTGGAAACAGGTCTGCCTTGATAGACTGACTCAGGCAGTCAGTCTATCAAAGTTAGAACAATGTTTTGAGCAATAGATACTTTCCTTTAAAAAAAAAAAAAAAGGCAGAAACTAACCTCCCAAGAAAGCACGGATGATCTTTAAACATACTGTTTTCAGTCACAGTAGATCCTGCTTATTCTCACTACTTCTCAGGGTAGAGAATTACTGTAAAGGAAAATTTAGAGGCAGCTGTGACACCTTTCAAATATGGAAGGGGTTGCTACAGAGAGGAAGAAATCAATTGCTCTTTGTTTCATCTATGAGTGATCATGACATGATGGGTCAAGTTATTCTAAGGATAGTAGTAGAAATCTTGAAAAAACAACCTAATAACAATATCTTAAATAACCTCATTTTGCTTGGAAGGCTTTACCTTGAGGTATAATTAAACAGTTTAAAGAGGCAATTTTTAGGAGTGATTTAGGTAATATTCAGGACCCTGGAGCATGGGTTAAGTGACTTATCAAGGTCCTCTCATGCCTTATTTTCTATAATTAAATGATATTTGCTCCTAATTTTGACAAAGTGTTCTCACCCCCAGTTTCAAAATACGTAAACCATTTCATATATATAATAATTGCTGCCCTGAGGCTGATGGATTAGTCTGAATTATTTTCATTTATGCATCCTGAAAGCCACAGCTTCAGGTATCTGTGGTTTGCTACAGACACGTTGGATCAAATAATAGCCAATAAAATTGTTGATGGTGCAAGAAAATAACAGAATTTGATTGTCTCTTCTGAGAGAGTAACAATTGGTGGACTGTGCTGCTAATAAAGTAATGTAAACTTTAAAGCCAAAAAAACAGAGAAGAGTGAATCTGCTGACTGAATAGGGGCTACTTTTGCCCATTGAAAAGTATATTTTAGGTCATCATCATCTCATTTTACTTCACCTTTACTCTTCCTCATATCATTAACCTGGTCTGATTTATTTTTTTTCATGGATATATACACATAAATATATTCAGAGGAGCAGTTTTATTTTAGATTCTTTCTATCGTATAAATGTGCATATGCCACTTAATTATAAAGAATAAGAATTTTCCTGGTTGTTCCTACTCTAAGCAAATATTTCAGCAATTGTGTGCACTAAAAGACACATCTCAGAAATCTTTGGGACTACAGCTGACTTTAGGACTATTCCTGGATATGTGGTGCACATGAAAATAATGGAAACAATATAGGAATGCACAAGTAAATATAGAGATTAATTAATACTTGCTGAGTAGCTGGAGCATCATTAAGAGATGGAAGAATCCTGCCTCTAACTTTTCATCTAAATCCATCCTAAACTCTGGGATTGCTCACAGAACATCTTGTCTCTTGACAAGTTTCTCTGTGTGTGACACCCCCAACAGGTGGATTTGACCTGAGGATGCTTTCTGTCACTGCAGTAACAGAGCTCCTTCCGTGGGGCTGAGCATCCCACCCTGACACCAACAGAGAATAGGGCTTTTACTGTGGAACAGACACAAAATATTTCCTTCCTTCTCCAATAACAAGAAAGGCCTTCATAGCAGACAATTTTAACTCAGGGAACCTGTTGGCTAATGTTTTCTTCAAGGGCAATAAACTCTGACCTTGGCAGGATATTTTAATCCCATTTTTCATGTTGTGAAGGGCAATTCAGTCTTTCAGCAAAATGCTTTCATTTACAGACTACAAAATCAGTAGTAGTCATTCAGAGTAATTATGCAGACAATTTTAATGAAATATTTTCTGACAACCATTTCTACTCCTGCCAGAGACATGGGACTCTCTTTGAAAAATGAGTACTTTGCAAATTATGCTGGATTTTTTTTTTCAAGGGGGAGGATGGTATTAAACACACAGGCAAAATACAGTTACTCTTGTTCTTCTTAGTGGAAGTCAGCTGGTAGGTAGGTAGGACATCCTGGGTTTTTCATCATAATAATAATTTTGAGGATGTGCACATTGACAGTGTATGGACTAGGATGCATTTTCTCTAGAAATATCTGGATCATCCCATCCAAATGCAGTGGTATTGCTGTGCTCCTGACTGGACTGGCTCCTGAGCTACCCCCTCACAATTCCAAGTCCTGCAAATGAGTGATGTCTTGTCATCCAGCAAAGAGTTTTTATTGAATACTGAGGCCAGCAGGAGCTGACACCTCCCAGAGGAGGGATTTTGCAGCTCTGAGTGGCAATGACTCTTCCATTCCAGTTTTTTAGTTGAACTGGGAGTTGAGAAGTGCCATATGCTTCCCACATGCTGCAGGTGTGTTCTGAAACTTAAATATCTCTACATAGCCACATTTTCCCTTCTGGGGGTCACCAGACATGTATAAGCTTAAGAAAGGTTTTTCCACACCTAAAAGTCTGAGGTTTTCAAAATGCAGCAGTTGCACTGCTTTACTGCTTACTATATAAGTAAGGAAATATAAAAGATGTGAGGATGGAGTTTGGGGTTTTTCCAAATTCTGCCAAGAACTGAAAATTTTGGCATAGAAACACACACACTTTAAAAAAAAAATAGCACTTCATAAAACAGTTCTGGTCTCCATATTTGTCTTGCTTGTCTCTAGACATTGTTCCCCAAAATTTATATTTTTTATATCATCTTGTGGAGTATTTAGTCACATTATTCTACTTTTATAATTATTATTTGTGTTTTTAATATCATCTTGTGAAGTATTTAGTCACAGTGTTCTATTTTTATAATCAATATTTTTCTCCTTGAAAGCAATAACTGGCATGATTTAGAGTCCTTGTCTCTTTTTTGTAAGCTCTGTGTGAAATACTATATAGGAACATGTGTAAAATACTGTGTAAAATACTATATAGGAAGGTAAGAAAGAAGACCAAAATGCCTGGGAAAAGTAATTTATGATACTACTACCCAGTGTATTTATTGGAAAAATATTTTAGGCTTGTACTCATATAGTGATTAATCATGCTGACTTTAACAAATGGATGTGAATATTCATGAGGATGACAACATGGAGAAGTCATTTGAACTTGTTCTTCTTTTTACCTAGAATTTAATATAGATTACATATGTAGTTACTGTACAGTGTCGGCTGTATATCAACTAGTGAGTTCAAAATGCTGTCTACAGACATGGCTTTAAGTGCTTTCAGCACCACACTTTCTAAACAAGAAGAAAATAACTTGAACAATGGAGCTTGGCTGGGGCCTTATTTAACTTTAAGAATAGAAAAATTCTCTTCTCTTTTTATTTTTAAGTTTGAAACAATCTGATCAATGCTAACTGGCTGAGTGGAAGAACTTGTGCAGTAAGAACTGATTTCATCCTTGTAGGGATACCAAAATATTCAAATTTTTATCAGGAAGGAGCCATAAGTGATTCCTTAGGATATCTAAAATGCTTTGTTTTACTTGTTGTGATATCTAACATATCAAAATTGTTGGAACAGACTGCTTAAAAAGCCATCAGGGCCAGGATGAATAGCTCCATCAAACAGATGGAATTGGGATCAAGTGTTAAATTCAATGAAGTGTCTCACCCTATCATTACCTGTGACCTTTCTCCTTCAACCCTTTCATAATTTTACTACTAGAACTATCTGGCTTTCAAAAAATATTAACCGGTTGGAAGACCATTTTATAAAACTGATAGGCTTTGGTTTTAATTTTTAAAGCTTAGAAGTAATGGTCTCTCCTTTTTCTGAAATTCCAGGAAGAAATCAACTTTATCAGCTAATTCTTGGCTGAAATTATGAAATGGTTTTTGTGCACAAAACACAGTGTCATCAGCCTTGGTATTCATACACCAATATGTCCAAAACCAAGTGCTTTCTTTTCAAGCACTGGTCTGTTTGAGTGCTCCTGAGAGCACAATATTTGTGTATCCTGACTACAGCAATATTGACTTAAATATAAATCTGTGAGCTAAATGCTCACTAAAACCAAACACTGCTTTGCTCAAGAAAATTTCCTTTTGAAGACAATAATTTTCTGTGTGAACAGGTAAAGACTGATCTTGCTCCTGAGTGGATTCCTTTACACAACCCAAACTGCAAAAATGTCCACATCATTCATGGCTGTGCATTGGATCAAACCCTGTACACAGCCATCCTTATGTAAATCATCTGAGGGGCTTCTCTTGTTAATGTTCATCAAGTTTTAACAGTCTCCAGCAGAATTCCTTGTGTCAGCAGGATTCATTATTCAACATCAGAGACAGAGGTTGTTTTGCTTTGTGTCATTTATTTAATATTCCATGAACAGACCAGTTTCTGTTTCTCGTGCTTATACAAGCAGGGAGAACAAAGGCATGGCTTGTATTGTTAGGCAAGGAGAATTTGGCTCACAGTAAATATCAGGGTTTGAAGTTAATCCCATCCTTGTTTTAAACCAGAATAAGCAACTGCCTTCAAAGGAATTAGTCCTAAATCACACCACTGTCAGTGCAAAATGAATCCTGCACTATATGTCTCGTCTGCTAGCAAAGTGTCAGGAGAAGCCTAATCCTTCATTATTTGTCTCTGGTATATTCTGTCAGCCAAGGACTGAATCAACTCTTTCCCACAGCACTCTCTGTACTTTTGATGTCAGTTTGACTTCTTGTAGCTCACCACACTGAAGCGTTCACCATGACTAATAGCAGAAAAACACCCACAGGTTTCACAAAGGAAAATGTTTGTCTTCGCCTAACTCTCTGAGATAAAGTTTTAATCCAACAGGTCTGGAATGTTGTAACCTCTCTTGGCTTTTGTCTGGTACATTTCCATTTGCTCCCATGTCCTTTCCCTATTTTCTGTCCAGGATATCCCCTAAATGATAGTTTAAAAAGTTTGAGATAAAGTAGACTTTAAAGAAAATATCAAATAACATTAGATATCAATAAAATTCCTGTTTAACCTTGAGTGACTCATGTTGTCTGCTGTGCCTAAGACATGTTCAGTTCATCCCTGGAGGGCAAAGTCTTCTGGACCCTATTACAAATCCCCAGCTATCCTAAAGCTTTCCTTTCAAGTTCATCCAAATCTTCATGGACTCTCCATTTCCTGAAGTCTCCCAAGGACCTCAGCACTGGTTCTCAGTGTGGTTAAGGATGCCTGAAATTCTGCATACACTGAAGTCAGACTACAACCACTTCTTTTAATATCCCCAAGATTTCTCTGAAGTAAGTGTAAGTCTCATGTTTACAGCTCAACAGGGACAGCTAAGAAAATAGATGTTTGAGGCTTTTTTTGTTTTGGGGTTTTTCAAGGTTTTGCTAGGAAAGGAGTCTAAAAATAGAATTGTTGAGTTCTGTATTTTCCTGGTTTTCAGATCATCACAGTCAGCAACAACAGGAGTTACCAAGGGAAAAAAAATAAAGTCAGGAATATCAATTTCTTTTATTGGAGCTTTCTGGTCTCTTTTTAAAAAATAATTTTAAGTGGAAGCAGAGCAGCCATGATGAGAAATTTGGAGGAAGAAGATATTTTCCATATTATTTCTGGTCTAGCAAAGCTAAAACCTGATCTGGGGACTCTAAATTGATTCTTGCTGTCTCACATATCAATCATCTGTAAATTCAATGGGCAAACTCCCTCACCAGTGACACCGATGCAAAATGGCAGCCACTTATATGTGAAACTGTGGGGAAAATGTAGCTTTGAGATTGGTCTGCTGTAAAAAATGCTAATAATAAAGTGTAAAGAACATTTGTTTCCTTCAATTTTTTGGTCTTTCTTTATTATTAATATTATTATTTTGGGTGAATAGTTAAAAAAAAAAAAAACACAGCTGTAAAGGATAGTTTATTTGCCAGTAGGTATCACTGATTAACACACAAAGGTAATTATTAGAGCTTCCTATCAGAATACAAGCAGGTTTTGAAGGCTTGTTTGGAAAAGTACACTCAACACTGTGAAATCCCTCATGAATTTTTCATTAGCAGTATTCTCAGTACTACTGCAGTTAAACTAATTCACTATTTAATAGGTATTAGTCTCACTCTGACACAGATTAGAGTGGATTTCATAAGGTTGTCTATTTCTTGATAAAGAGTTTGAGTATAATTTCAGATCATTACATTTTGCTATTTATTTTTTTCCATTTTAATATCAAAAAGGAAAAATGGTTTGCAGAATCTTACTTCTTTCTTTGTCCTATGGACATGGCTTGGTAATACAGAGGAAAATACATGCAACCTGGCCTAACATAACTAGAAAGAATAATGAAAAGCTTCTCTTGTTGTTAGAGCTCTGTAGAATGCACCAAGGCAGGGTCATCTGCACAAAAATTATGACAATTGCCAGTTCCAGTGGGAAGAGACATAGAGTATGTTATGCAGGTAACTTCTGGAACATGAATACAATTCATCAGATGAAAAGAACAATGATGTATGCCAGAAAAGAGGAACAGTCTACAAATATAATTATTGATGCTCACCATGTTTTGACATCTTACTTTGGCTAAGAGCCATTATCCAGAGCAATAAAAACAGCTGTGCAGAGAAACACCCCAAAATACTTAGCAGAAACACACACTATATACTTCACTTCTCCTTAAAATATAATGAAACTCTTTCCAATGCTGTGAAACAGCTTTGATGTGTTGGTTTTTGTTTTTGTTTTTGTTTTTCTCCAATACTCCTTGGAGGTTGCATCAACTAATAAGGGATCTACTAGGATTTCTTCTGCTTTGGCTATCTGATGTTGACTTAGGTAACACTATTGTAATAATTTGAATAAAATTTCCAGAAGTGACTTTCTCTTTAGGCATCCTATTTTAAGTTGTCCAGGCTCATCCTAAACTCAGTGATGCTTTCAGACTTTTCCAGATGAAGTGTCAGCTGGAATTTTTTGTCAGTTAGATGATGTTTGATGCTTGGTCCTAAAATGCTGGCACATTTCTCTCTCTCTCACATTTCTCACACTTCTCTGGAGAGCATGTTCCAGGGCCCAAACACCTTCTGGGTGAAGCACCTTTTCCTAATATCCTGAACCTCCCCTGGCACAGCTTCAGGCCATTCCCTTGGGTGTTGTCACTGGTCAGGAAAGTGATGAGACACTCCTCGTCCTCTCGTGAGGAAACTGCAGACTATGATGACATCTTCCCTCAGTCTCCTCATGTAACTTCAGCTGCTCCTCGTATATCTTCCTCTCTAGGTCCCTCACCATCTTCATAACTCCCTTTGGGCATTTTCTAATAGCTTTATATTTTTCTAATATCTCTGGTGCTCAAAACACAGGACTTGAGGTGAGGCTGCTGCAGTGCAGAGCAGCACAGGACATACCCTCTCTTGCCAGCTGACAATGCTGTGCCTGATGCCCCTCAGGACACTCTTGGCCCTCCTGGCTGTCAGGGCACCTCTGACTTGTGTTCAACTTGCCATCAACCAGGAACCAGGGAAAACTTAAGAGTCAGACAGAGCCTCATGAGTCTGAAATATGGAAGTGCAGGAAGAGAAACAGCTGCTTTGAATTCCCCTCTGAGCAATGAACTGGGAAATACTATCTATTTCTTTTCTAATTTTCCCTGACTGCCACAGGCTGCTTCCAGTGTTCTCTACTGCACAGGATGCTGTGCTGTGCCTTGTTTTTTGCTGGGTTTTTTGTGTGTTGGTGCAGGATCTACTCCTGGTTAGACAGCACACAGAACTTATATGTGCTGCGGTTTCAAGGTCACATGTATTTTGAGAAGTGACTCCTGTCTGAGCCCTTTATGTTAACTTTTAAACACACCAAACAAGGTGATTCTTTTTGTCAATGAAATAATTATGTCTGAAGATTTGTCTAGATTTCTCCTCGTAATTGCCCTGCAATGCAGCTATCTCAAAGCAGAGGAAAAAAGTACCTAACTAATGCACAGGAAACACTGAATGGAGAAAGTTATTCACGCCAAAAAGATAAGATTGTTTTTTTCTAAATGGGAACATTTTAAACATCTGGAGGTGACAGCATTCTGCATACAAAATGATAACAAAAGGGTGCTGTGCTGCTCAGTGAACTGGAGATGTGATCACCAGATTTCTTTGCATAGTTCAGGATCAGTTCCTAGTAAGCGTCAGAGAGTTCAGCTAAACACCTTATAGCCATGGAAAAGAGTTTCTAAAAAGTGAAAGTCATTTTCCCATCCCTGTTCATTCCCCTCTATGCATGGGCTATGACCCTGCCACTGACATTGTCCCAGTCATGTCTAGTCACTTTAACATCTATAAAAAGAAAAGTACCAAAAAAAGAGTATCCAAAGTCCCAGAATAGATTTATTTTATTATTAAAATTATTCCTGAACTTTAAATTTTAGGCAACTCAAGGGGACTAGGAGGAGATATGTTGTAACTTTGGGTCTGCTCGATGGCACTAGCACCTATTTGACTGCCTCTGCATCCCTCACTTATGTTAGTCTTTATGTGTCTAATATGATATATAAAATTTTATGATTGATATGATTTTCTTGGAACATCTTTTGTATCACACCATGTTGCAAAAGTTTTGGCACAGTTGGTAGCTCACTTACCAAATTTGCGTGGCCTTAGCTATTTATAAGCAACTTAATCAGACAATTAATTTTCTACATTTCTAATTAATGCAATGGGTGGAAGAACAAAAAAGGTTACAGCTATTTTTTCTAATAAGAACTCACACTCCTAAATACTAAAGATACATATTTTCAAATACTATCTTGAACTGGAATAATTGACTGTATGCAAACATGTAATTGTTCAGGGGGAAAACAGTTTTTGTTTTCATGTTAGGATATTCTGCAACAGGATGGAGAGAACTTTGTCTGAAACCAGTTGTTTTCATTGAAGGTAATATAATAATTTCTTGTTGTACACCCTATGATTTCATAGGGCCAACCTGCTCGCAGGCTGCACATTTCATGCACCTTTAAGGCCAGACTGTTCCTAAGCACACAGTGAAGTCCTCTAATGACAGCTCTGGTAGTAGAAAGATCAGGCATCCTAAAAGGTCTCAGGTCTCCTAGAGGCATAAATAAGATCAGAGTCTTTGAAGAATCAGCCAATATTCCTATGGGTGTTGTGCACAGCTGAACCACAAAATTCTGTTCCAAACACGCGATCAGATGGTGACACTGGTACAAATGGCTTTTTTCACATATAGCAAATCAAGGGTGGGTGGGGTGAAGCTGTTCTTAGCCATCATAGTCTGTGCTTGTCTAACTTTACCATAAATAAACATTATGCTCTTCTCCATCCCTGTCTTCGCAGGGGCGTGGTATATTTCTGTCTTTCAGTAAAGTACACGTAGGTCTGATTAAAGAGTAGCACTCACTCCAGCTGTGAGTAGGAGTTAAACATCTGTTGTACTTATGCATTGGAAAATAGAGAGGATCAGGGACAGCTGAGTTTTCTGGAAAGTCATGGCAGCAGTTTGGGAACCTTTGTGTGCCAGATTAGTTTCCAATAAAAGTTAGTGAGGAAGCACCCCAAACTAAAACAAACAAAATTGCCTCTATCACTGCCAGGAGAATTTAGCAGTTAGACCCAGGAGAAGTCAGAATGACTGAACCTTAAGAATAAAAACACTCTTTACAAGGTGCTTTAACAATAAGGCAGCAATGATTTCCGTTTAATGAGTTGGTAGCAGTGCCAGCTATGAATGTTCACATGCTTCCCCTTCCTGTGCAGGCTGTGCTGTGATCTTAATCAGACGATTGCTTTGGATACGGCCAACACTAAATGTTTGTTTTTTAAGTTGGCTACATTCCATGATATAGTTCACAGCATGGTTCCACAGATATTTGATCTGGCACAGCAAAGGGGAAGCTGTACTGAGGGATCAAGGTGGGCATAAGGTAGTACAGAGAAACAGGTACTTACTAGTTTCTCTGCCAAGAGCTTTGATTCATAAAATCATACTCTCAGTGGGAGAGAGAGGCTTGCTGCAGCCCAGCAGTGAGAAAGCCATAGAGTCTGTGCTGCCAGATGTTCCTATTTTAGAGAAAGTGGAACATTTTGGTCTTGTGCAACTCTCAGTCCATTCCTGGTGATAAATTCTTATAAGAGCATTTATTTTCCCTCAAATAACCCAAACAAGACAGTGATTGAGAAGGAAGAGAGTGTTTTCTGAGACATTTTAATTACAAAAAACAACCTCGTGGTGAACTTCTATTTTTAGTTAAACAACTAACGAAGAATCAAAATGCTTCTCCAAACTTAATTATCCAATAATAATTACCATAACAACCAGTTCTTTATGTGGCACATGCTGAAAACACTTTCTAAGAAGCACAAGTTTGCCTTCCCCGTTTTTCCAATACAGAAAAGAAATACTCTAATCTGTTTCTAAAGCCCTGAGAATGTCTAGCTGGTGATTTCATTAAAAAACACTTTACTTCTCGCACGTGTTTGGGTGACATCAACGCCGACACTTCTCTGCTTCTACGTGGCAGAAAAAAAATTGTCTGCTGAAGAGGTTAATAATAGGTTTGTTTCTACTAAACATTCTAGAGTGTATTTCTGTACCTGAGGTAGTAACACACACTGTCCTTCTGGATTTCAGAGTAATTTCAGCTTTCTCTCCTCTGCCTCCACTGTGCTTTCCATGTGGATATATGCTGTTGTTGTCTCAACTTCATGATGAAGATTGCCTGCATCAGTTACAGTCTTTTAGGGCTATTTACCAATCAACATATTTCCAATCCCTTTGGTTTGTTGAATGCTCATATTCACTTTTCCTCAGGTTATGTGTTCTTTGGAAGTGCCTAACTCAGCCAATCACTATACACTCCGCAAATGTCTGTTAATTGCTGGCCTTATGGCTCTAAATTCCCTGATGGGCAACTGTATATTTCAAAAAGAGAAATCATGGTAAGACTAAAACACAGTTCAGTTATGATTTTTGAAGTGTTGAAACTTCTGACATTTGCCAAATCTTCTTTAACTTGCTTCCAGTTATTCATAAGCTGATAGGATTCTATGTACACTCCTAAGGAAGGCCAACTCAATTAGGTGTTCTTAATAGCAGAAATGTCTAAAAATTGTTGTTGTGCTTAGGCCAGTATCTCACCTGTACCCCAAGACACCTCTGGTGTTGAGGTGACCCCGGGATTGTAAAAGTCCTTGTTCTCCCAGCCCGTGCAGCCAAAGAAGGCGCCTGGAATGCATAGGATCAGCTTCTCAAGGTTATTTTTCCTTGTCTATAGCATTCTTTCTCTGACCTGTTGAGCTCTGTCTTAGCAAGTTGGTCATGGCATTTTGTCCACTCCCTAGGGCGGTGTTTACATTTTATACCAAAACCTACGTGTACTATGTTTACAATAATGTACCAATATCTATCATTTATGTTAGACAGTGTGTCTCTACCCTAAACCAATAGAAAAGTGTCACCATCACACCAAGACATTGAGGACAAGACAAAGGAGAAAAAGGTCAGGACATGCCCAAATCCCTCCATCTTGTCCCCTTGCACCCCGTTCTAAAAAAGCCCCAAAATTCTACTTTTTCACCCTGTGTTTATTCAACTACCACACTACTCAAACCCTTGTGGCTTGTAATTCCTCATACAGAATTGGCAGGTTTTTCCACAGGCTAAAATCAAAGCCACAGCTGTTTTTGACTTCATGCCAAGGTCTGAGCCTGCCAGGGTCTCGAGACAGCCAGGGCAGCCAGAGGGATGTCCTGGATTCCCACATCAAGTCTTACATGTCTTTTTTATTCTTTTATTAACAAGAGCTCCAGATTAGTATGCCTTGCAAGTCATAGTGCTTTACTGTTTGGAATGGTTTCAGACTACCATGTGTCAGGAAAGTCGATTCTGCCCCTGCATAAGCTGTTGTTTTACCTGTAACATGTTTTCCATTATTCCCTTTGTTCAAATCAAATTAGGTACTCATGAAATTTAATTGAAAGACAAATTCTAGTGCATTTGCTCTAAGGAGATCTGCTGAAGTGAGTGGAACAAGTCCTGAGCATTAGCAGAGATGGGTGACTGAACTGGGCTCATGAGGAAATTGCAAATGAATTTGCAAGCAAAGGTGGCCAACTTGTCACTGCTTTCACTGTTGAAATGCACTTTTCAAATGTTCTGGAGGAATAATCTTCTTTTTCACCCTCTAATCTAACCTTCCTAGTATGTGTGAAAATACAGTCCAGGTCAAAGTTAAAAGTCAGTCAAAAAGGTTTGAAAAGTTGACTCCTCCAACCTCCTGCAGCTGATTTCAGTTGTCTCGCTGAATAATTCAGTTCTGAAGTAGTTCAGATTGAGAGTCACAATCTCATGTCTGCTCATCATACATCTCTTAGCAGCTTGCACCAGAAGGAGTTATTTCATAGAAAAATTACTGCCTTTTTTGATTTATCCTGGAGCAAAGATAGAGAGTGTCTTGGGGAAGCTGGCTGGTCCAGGGCAACATGTCTCCAGTAAAACAGGGTATAGTAGAGAACAGGAGAAAAGCAGAAAGCGTAAACAGACAATAGTGATACAGAGCAACTAAAGAATCTCAAATTCCTCCCTTTTAAAAAGTAAAAGTAAGGGGTTATGTTTTAAGATAGTAAAATCAGGAACAGTGATGAGCAAATTAATTGGAAATGGTTTCTCACTTTATAAACATGATGCAACACTTAAAAAAAATGATAAAACTGTGAATGAAAGGAAACAAAAGGAAACGTTTTTATCAAAAAAGACCTAATTAAATTGTAAAAAATCTTTATTAATGAGTGTACTATTAACTTAATAAAAGCATGAGGAAAAGTTGTGCAGGTGCACTGAGTCCACCACCTCCAGCTTAGAGGATCCTGGAAGACAGGGAGATGCAAGGATAATGCTAATCATGCCCTACTTCTCACAAGCCCTGTCTAGACATCTACTTCTGGAAAAGGTTAAATAAAACTACATCTGGAGCCAGGATATGCATTATTATTTAATCATGGCACATAAATTGCAAATTAATTCCCTGTACTATAGTAGAACAATACTCCAGATTTAGAAATACGGGAATATATAAAGCTGAAGTTTCTGCCAGATGCTTTTGGTCTGATATCAGATCTCACTTTCAAACCCATATGACTGTGGGGAATGAGACGTGCAGATCTGAGTCAAAGCATCATAATGATGCTGAGATCAGGGAGTCCTCTATTAGGACAAACGCTTGTATCCCAAAATGTTCAGCAATCACAGATTGCTGGAGTGTTCAAGACTGTTTTGACAAAACATCACTGAATGCTTGCTGTACTTTTGTACACAATATCTACTGTTTTATCCTGCTACTCCTGCCTGGGCATTCTCTGATTTCCACCAACAGAGAGAGTATCCTGAATGATGAACACTTGATTTGCCTTCTTGGTGTGTTGTTCTGGTGTTGTTGTGATCCTGTATGTATCACCCATTGCTATCAAAGCCTTTGAAATCTAAACTAATAACAAGGATGAGATATAGGATAAAGCTACTGAGGCTGCAGAAATTTTTCCTGTCTCTGGTGCAGTCAAATGTTGCAAGTTTCTTACTCACTTTCTCAACCAATCCTCACTTCAATGGTGTTGATGTGCCCTGCCTTACAAGCATGCAGAGCACAAAGAGAGGTCAATGACAGATAAATAATTCACTGAAATTTACACTGCCCATGGATCCACTCCCCTTTGGCTCTCTTGAGTTCATATGGAAAAGGAAGAATCTGTGACACACCTTCTACAAGGAAAAACAGTTCCGCACTTGCATAGATTCCAGGACAGAAAAAGTCTGTGTACACAGGCATTAGCTGTGCAAGTATTTGCTTTTTTTTTCAGCTTCCTATGTCGAATGGCTCAGAATTCAGATTGTGTAAATTTATACTTTGGCATCAGCTGAAAATTAATGTTGATAATACTACAATAAATATTGTCACTGATATTAATAATACAATAAGTATTATCATTGATATCAATTAATAACTAACAAATATTCTTTGTTTTCTTTAATATGGCTTGCTTCCCAAACTAAAGCTATGGAGCAAATGACAAAGTTTCTCTTGTAGAAGAGGCAGTGCAAAACCAAATTGTTAATTACATTTGTAATCATTCCTGGCTACAGCTCTGTGAGTCAATTTTTGGAAACATAATTTGTGGTTCAACCAGAGTTTAATGCCCCCAAATACTGCACATATCATCCTCAAGGCAGAGACAATTTACAAAGTTGATGTCTCTACTTAAGATCCAAGACATTCTTTTATGCAAACTTTCCTAACTGCTATTTTTGCAGCCTACAAAGCTGTCTTCATCTCTTTCATTTTTTTAAACAGATATTTTTGCTTCTGCTGTCTAATCAAATGCTGTTTGTCGTTCCTTGCAGATTGCAGCTCAGGCAGTGTTATTTATGTGTATGAACACTGCAGGAATCTTCATCAGCTACCTATCAGACAGAGCCCAGCGCCAAGCCTTCCTGGAGACCAGGAGATGCGTGGAAGCCAGGCTGAGACTAGAGACAGAAAACCAGCGTCAGGTATGGCTGCCAGGAGAAACATGCCTGGTTTTGTATTAGCTGACATTGATAATTGGACAAGAGCAGACTTTTGTAGCCTTGTTGGCTCCAGTGTGGTACCACCTGATTTGGGCAGGTTAAGTGAGCTTTATGCTGTTACTGTGCTGGTGTGTATGGAGTTGATGTGGCATCTAAAAGATTTCCCCTAGGAAACAGGATGAATAGAGTGGCTGTTCATTCTCCTTTCCCACAGAAAAGGCCATCAAATGAAACAGCACCTGGCAGGTCTTTAAAAATTTCTTCTTTACACAAGAGGATTTAAGTTGGGGAACTTCTTGTTTCAGAATGCTGTAGATATTAAAACTTGTGTTAGTCAAGTAAAAGATACTCCAGAACCATCTGGATGCATTCCTTTGCCATGTGGTCTGGGATGGCTCTTCCTGAGCAGGAAGGCTGGACCAGATGACACACTATGGTCCCTTTCAATCTGACTGCTTCTGTGAGAATTTCAAAACTAAGCAAGTTCGTGGAAGTGAACTTTATCTAGGTAGAGAAAATACTAAAACATCCATTCAGGCTCATAGATGGATTTTTGCAGCTACAGCCAAGTATCACTGTTCTGTTTCTCTGTTCTTAAACTCTTCTCAAAAAATCAACCTTTGGCCAATCTGTGTAATAGCATACTGGGTTAGGGGCACTTTTGATCTGAACAGGTATGGTTGATTTTAGGTAATCATCTTTGGTGATCCAAAATAAGTATTGAATAAAAAGAAGTTTGCTGCTTATTATTTTGCACCAAGGGAGCAGCACCAGTATCACATATGTTACATTGCTCTATCATTCTAAGATGAAATTAGCCTTTCATTTTGCCCTGCTGTTTAAATATGTATATGACTTCTCAAATTTATTTCATTTGCCCCCTGAAAGTCATACTCTTATACAGAGTTCTAGGAAGATGTTCGATTCTGCACTTTACTGACTAATGACTCAGTACACATGACTGTGTTGAGTAATGCCAGGTGTCTCTGCCAGAACATCTCTGCAGCCATTGCTGACTGAAAGGACTTTGAGGGATATTATCTAGGATGCTCTGATCTTTTTTTTTAACTGCAGGATCATATTTTCATGCCTTCTGGGGATTTTGGACTACTTGGGATTTTTGGGTATTTGGAGCTTTTTCCTTTTCCTTCTTGCCTTATTTTTCATAAACCATGATTTTGTAAGCTTTACTTTGACCATTGTTTTCTGGAGTTCATTGTAAAAAACCTTTTATCACTAACAAAATCTTTCCTTGTTCCATATTATTCTGAGGTTTTCCCATTATAATTATTTTATCCTCTCATGTAAAATGAAGGTAGTACAAAGAAAAAATATTTTGAAAAATCAAATTTTGCTGAACTTGTATTATCTAATAGGAAAATGAAAACAGATAGGTTCCATTTGGGCAGGCAGAATTTTTTTTCTTTTTTCTTCTTTTAGAGGGCAGAAGTAGTGGTTGGATAAGAAATATTTGTTTTTATTAAGTCAGGTTTAACTGTGAATTTTGTCTTGGCCACTTGCTTTGCAAGGTTTCAGGACTGTGTTGTTCTCTGAAGGCAGAACTTCCTAGAATGTTACCTCACTGCAGTTGAGATTCAGCTATAACCAAAGTAGTGTGTCACAGGCATCATATGGCTGGAAATGCATAAGGGGAAATGTCCTTGGGCCAAGGAAAATACCTACAGGAGAAAAATACAGACAAAAGGACATCAAATGAAAGATCCCTTCTGAAACTTAATTTATAATAAACTAGCTCAAAATCTTGACATATTATTTTATGGTCTAAAAACAAAACATTTTGAAATATTTCTGATTAATTTTCTTGGAACTTTGTAATTTTGCTAGTATGCACACTTCTATATATGAGAATATTTAATAAACTTTTCAGCTTTCCATTTGTATTTGGAACAACAACATTAAAAAAAATATTCCAATACTGGAACATTTTGAGGAATGGAGAAACTGTTTCCCTCAGCATTCTATTTTTTTTTCCTTTGTTTCTGGAATAGCATCTCATTTACACAATTTTTAAACCCATCTGCTTTAAGAAGACTGACAAGGTCACATTTTAGGTGACCACTTTTTTTAGCAGCTTGCTCATGCTCACTTAATGGGTACACAGGCAGTAATTCAGTGACTGCTAGCATTTTTCCATGTTGAGGAAAAATATTGCATGATAAATTGTAGTTCAGATTAATGTAAAAAATACTTATTTCCTGTTAATGCACATCAAATTTTAAGAAGTAAAGATTAAAGTTTACTAAATTATTTCCAGTATTTTAATTTCCTATGAAGGGGGAAAAAAAGGTGGATAAGGTGCAGGATGATAGTTGTGATGTGGCTTCTGAAAATTTCTAGAAACACTGTTGATGAACAAAAATTTGCAGGGAAAATAGAGGAATAATTATTTGTGCCATTCTTCCCAACAATAATTCCAGGAATTCCAAATTTATTCCACTTAATTTTATTTTCTGTTCATTTGCCATAAACTGTTTAAACTAAAGGATACTTACAGCAAGGGCAAGGTTTTTGCTGCTTTCAGTGGTGGTACTGCTACTTTTTATAGTAGTGGATGACTTGATTTAAATCTCATGAGGCTTCTTTCATACCCACATGTCTTCTGCTTCTTAAACTGAAAGTAATAGAAAATTTAAATTTATTGACATGTTGTATGCATGGCATGTCATATGAAGTATGACAGCTCACCAGAAAGATCCTGTAAGGTCCATTTTTTTCTTTATTTAAATCAGAGGAGTAGTAAAATTAAAGTAAGAACAAAACAACATCAGTTTTAAACTACAACAAGGAGTGGTATGCTTGTCCATAAACAATTACAGTCCATAAACAATATCCCTTGGATTCATAATCTCTAATCTTCTGTCATTCTAATAATGATAAATGCTACTGCTCTCATTATGTAGTATTCTGCAATGCTTAAAAAGGCAGTCATGTAAAGTCGCCCAATTGTGAGACAAACATTTTTTAATCCATGTTTTAGAGAAAAGCAAGAGGTACCATTAGAAATTTGGGGGTGTATAAGAAAACAACAATAGTGACAAGGAAGGATCTCTCATTGTCAGAGGTTTTTAAGGATCCTCTAATGAATATATGTAGATTTTCTGGAATATAAATACAAAGTTTTGACTGTGTCAGCTTCTGCTGCTGGTAAAAATCAAGAGATTTTCTGTATGTCCAGATATATTTCATGTATATGAGATGATTTTTTTTTTTTCTTGTTTCAGCGAAAGCAGCTTTATTTATTCACTTGCAACAATTGCATAAGGAGTGATGGGAGGTGAAAATGGAGGGTGAAATCACCAAAGTCCCACTAGGGATGAAAAAACATTTTTGTTGTTCTTCATGTTACTCTAACCTGAAATTTGGATGTCATGTGTTTTCCAGATGCCATTATCTTCCAGCACTGTCTCCCTTTGTGGGTTTTCAGGGTTCAAGAATTACTTAAACTATTTCATTTTTGCTGTGAAGTTTTCCAGTTTGACAGTCAAAGTCATTGTGTTGTTCAGAAATGTCTGGGCCTATGGTCTCTGTAAATCTGACTTAACTCCATAGGCTCATTTTCCACTGAAAATATCTTCAGGTGCAAGTTCAACTCTTACACCAATTGCAATTCATTCAGTGACTGTACAGGAAGGAAGAGAATGCAGTGCAGACCTGGGTGATGCAAAAGGCTTTATGGAGCCTGGCTGATCCAGGGCAACCTGACTCCAGTTTTGAAGTGAATCACTTTCCAGTGTCTGTTTCCAAAAGCCTCTATACAATAAAGCTTCTACATCTTTTTCATTCTGCCTCCCTCATCCCCATTTACTCTCAACAAGACTTGTAGAAAAAAATTTCTGAAGTGTTTCAGAAAGTCAGGACTTTCAGCTGTATTTTCAGATCATCAAGGATGTGATTTTTTATTGTTACTCTTTTGTTTTAAAACACCTGGGGTAGTTAGAAGTACATATTAGCATTTTCAATTGCAATGAATTTCTTAACTCTAATTACTCTATTATGAAAATGAACAGCAGTCTGGCTACAAAGGAGAATTACTCCAGCAGTCATTGCTAATGATGTTTATGCACTTACCTGTATGGTATTATCTGTGAGACACCATTTGGAAATCCCAGCACCCTCTGGAACTGAGGGAACATCTATGTCTACTTATTTCCTAATTTTCTTTAAAAAATTAAAATTTTTTGTGCAAATCAAAAACATTTCAGAACTTGACATCGTTAAAGGAGATGATGAGTACCAGAAAGACTTTATCATCGAAACATGAAAATATCAGGGAAGCAAGCTGCAGGAGGCAGCACAGACAAATGTGTTGTAAAACAACCTTTTGTTTAGCAGTTATTGATAGAATAATGAATTTAAATATTTTCTAATGAATTGTGGTTAGCAGCATGTTCTTAAGAGATGTATTTATATCAAGCAGCCAAATATGGCTGCCAAAAATGTCCTCTGATTTTGTTTTCAAAATATTGCAATTATGAATAAAAACAAACATGAGGCTCTCAGTTTTCATGAATCCATTTTATACCAACAATATCATAACTTGCTACCACCTGTTTGAAATTTTGATTTAATACTTTCATTTGATATCAAAAATGTTGACAACCATGGCTATACTTTGTTAATGAACACTTCAAAGACACTGTCTTTGTTTTTAGCCTGATTTTGTTGTAAGAACACAGCAGGTAATTCTGCTTTCATCATATCTGGGCAATGAAAACAGATAGTCTAACTCACTTTCTTAATTAGCTACTGAAAACCCTTCAAAACCAATGAGTATGTAATTTCCCTCATTGTGAAAATGCTGTGAAACTTCCTTAATGAAGAGCAGAAACCTGCACTAAATGTCTTTTTAATTTCTATTTCTCAGGATACAAAATCCCTAAGTTTTAAATGAATGACATATTAAATCCAGACACATATTGAAATTATGGCTTTATGTAGAATTGCATTCAATATATATCAGGTGTCATGACCTGCTCTTTCTCCAGCCTTTACTTGAAATTTGCATAACACCTTAAACCCTGGAATACTACAATTTAATTATAAAGAGACTCTCAGATAACTTTGTCATGCTGCCTTTTCCTCTACCACACATGCGTATGTCAAGTTATACATATCTGAAAACAATTATTGTGTAGTGAAGTAAGGAATATTATTGTGCAATAAAACTTGTACAGGAATATTTGACTAACTGAAGCTGCAAATGAAGCCTTAAAAGGATTATACAAGGAAAAAAATCACAAAAGTTAAATATAGTTATTGCAGCCAGAGGACTATAAAAATCAGTCCAGCCCTTACCCCTTCTCTTGTAGTAAGACCACAATATTGCAGGACAGCTATTCACAGAAAAGGCATTTAGACATAATTAGAAACTTCTCTGGTGTCATGGCCACACTTCAACTCCCTAAGACTGCTCTAGACAGAGACTAATGAAGCCAGGACAAAGCAATAGGAAAACATGGATGGGAGGCTGCTTTCAAGCTAAACAAAGTTGTTAAATGGTATCTTACTGACATGAATAACCTGGGGTCTGGACTAATGCTCAGAAAACCCAACATATATCCTCTTTGAAACATTTTGTTTGCATTATTTCTAGTAGATTTAGAGCACCTAATAACATTTTATACAGAAGTTTTTTGAGATCAGAGGGGAAAAGCAGTCCATATCTGTTTGACTTTTACAATCATCTTCTGGAGAGGTGTTCATTCTTGTTCTCAGTGTAGCAGGTTATGCATCATTCATGAAGAGAAAACGCTTTACCTCTTGCACAGAGCTTGCCAGCAAGGCTGTTCTGCCCCTGCTGTGATAAACTATGGGGAGGGAGTGAGCTCAAATCAGAAACAAATACTTCAGGTTCTAAGTCTTGACAAGCCAAATGGAGAAAATTATTCTAATTTTAGCACTACATTTGTGTCGTTTCAATACAGATAGTTCTAGAAGTTACAAAAGCCACAACACATTAGTTATTTTAATTGTATTGTTTAAATCCCCCTCTAAGACAGTCCTCAGCAAACAGGTCTATTTCTCTGCAGAAATAATCTCAAATTCCACAAAGAGAAGGTTCTCTTATGTGGAAATCAATGTCCTTCTTACCATCTTCCTAAGTTGTTATGGAAATGTTCTTGGCCATCTAACACATAGGCAGAGGAAATGGAGCTGAATGCTGGAGGCAGGAGGGGAGTAGGGAGCAAGCACTGCCTGCTTCCAGTCTTGCAAGGAGTATTCAGGCCAGAAGGTCCAGGCTGGTATCAAACCCAATCCACTGGGCTTCCCATCAAGGTGGGACAAAGATGGGCATCTGCAAGTGTTAATTATGGGTTGAGTCAGACCAGTTGGGAGAAAGAAGAAAAACTTTTCTACATTAAACAGTGTAATGAGAAGAGTTCCCTAAGAGAATACCCTACAGAAAATTCCTCCCTGCAAGTCCTGCCACTGGCTCCCTGAGCACCTACATTCCAGGTAATCTCTTTCTCAAAGGGGATTCCAAAAATCCAATTAAAGGTCATTTGGAAATTCAAAACAGTTTGGATATTGTTTAATTTGATTTGCATAAAGGATTAGAGCTCACCACCTGAAAGGACCATTTGTTCAGGTGAGAAGAGGACAGTTTTGTTTTCTGGGTATGATCACACGTTCTTTCTTTCTAGTATGGGTATCAGGACTAGAAAATGAGAAGGCAGCCTTTAGTCTTCAGAACAATCTGCTGTTGGCATATTTAGTCTCTTTTGCCTGTTATTGTTGGAAAAACTGTAATCCTGCCTTAAGCTCTTTTTTCATTAAAAACCTGTTCTATTGACCATTTGTTTCCTTCTACCTCTACTTCCAGTGTTTTTTTTTCACTCTCCCCTGCAACAATCTCTGTTTCCCATGGCTTTAAGAAGCTCTCTGCAGATTGATGAGCTCTAGTTTGCTTTTTGATTTTTACTTTTTTTAAATTTTAAAGCAGCTTACATGTTATGTAGGTTTTATCAAGCTCTCACAAAGCTAGAATTTAATCAACTGTCAGTACTTTACAACATCTCAAAAAAAAGCAGATTGGACTGGGATTGGAAAGGACACTTTAAGAGGGTTAGGCACCATGAACTCTTGTATATTGTCATGGTTTGACACTGGCACAATGCCAGTGCCCCCATGAAAATGCAGCCTATCAATTGAATGCTGTGAAATGCGATCGGGAACAGAGCAAAGCAGGCCAAACTTAATAACAAGGGAAAAACTTTATTACACTACTACTACTACTACTACTACTACTATAAAAGAAAAAAGGAAGGAAAAAAAACCACACACAAAATTCAAAATGAAAACCTTTCAGAACATTCCTCCTCCCACCACCCTTCTCAACATACCACAGCGAGACACATTTGGACCCTTAATCAAGTCTTCACCCTTCCACATAATCAATACTGAGTCCATCAGGGGAGAGAGGAGTCTCCCTTGCACCATAGACCCCCAGGAAACACAGCTGCCACCTCTTGTGTTTCCATGTCACACATGGCACTGTTAGACACACCGAGCCAGTGTGACACTCTCCTCTCCATGTCACAGTGCTCTCACCACCGTGCAGGGACAGAGACTGCTTATAGGGCCCCTTTAAGGATGCTTTGCCAAGGACCAACAGAAACAACAGTCCAGGGTCTCATTTTGGGACTACAGTCCCCCCCATTTTCCCCTGGGGCCGAGGATCCAAGAACAGAGATCACCTTCTCTTCTTCTCTGAAGATGGAGGGCATCATCACCCCCTCCTCAGCTGTCTCTGTCCATTCCTGAACTGGTAGTTGCTGAAGAAGGTCTCTTGGCTCACCATTGCATCCCCCTAAAATGCAGTCCCTCTTGAAAGAAAGAGTGGTTCAGTCTATGGTAAACAAGTAGAGTCCAGCCAAAAGACACTCCATCATCTCCCCCCAACCTTCTTTTCCTAACATCTGAGGTCCCAGGCTGTCTTTCTTTCCTTCAAATTGAGGAGGAGGAATATTTCATAAAGCCTTCATTTCACAGGAAAGGGTTAAAATTCCTGGACTCCCCGGACGGCTGAAATCTTGGCCCAGGACTCTGTCTCCCGTCTCCCACACTGGGCATCTTCCCCCACCCCTTCTCCTTCTCCTCTGCCAGCAAACTTCTAGGTGCCTGCAGGCTCTCTATCTCTTTTCCCTTTAGGTTGCGGGGTGGGGAAACAAAGACATCCCAGATGTTCTCCACCCTTCCATCCACAGGAGCTGGCCCAGCTGGTTCCGATCCTTCACCCCTGGCCTACCTCTGCAGGTCGCATGGCTCCCCTCCCCCACCCAGCCCGGGCTGGGTAGGGAAGGTCTGCACTCTCTGATGACCAGAACCAAAGAGAGCGAGTTCTCCTGGGAATTCTGCTTTTAACCCCTCTGTGTTCTCAGAGGCGTGTCCCCCTTCAATTGGTCACCCCAAGTGTCAGTATCCAAACCTGACCCCTGACTGGATCGACCTCTTCCTTCCGAAAGAAAATTCTTTTTTCGTGTCAAACCACAACATGTATATATATATATATATATATGTATGTACATATATGTGTCTGTATGTGTGTGTGCATATGTGTGTGTATATAGATATAAATACACAGTGGTGGTAAGAATATTAAAATCTCTCTAAATTGGTATGACAATAAAGTTCAGATTTAGTTTAAAAAATAAAAGAATTATCTTAATTTTAGAGAGCACATGGCCTTTATAAAAATAGTTTAATGTGCTTCATCTTCTAAAATTATGATCACAATAACTCACATTTTAAAAAAGAAAACTATGTAAACCTCTGGTTAGAGGCTCTGGTTTAGGGGGTTTTTTCTGCTTGATAGAAACCAATTTGTTAACTGGGAGATTCTAAGTAAAGCTTCACATTTGTCCGGACTTTCTTTCATCTTAGTTCTTTTCTCTAAAGAACCATGGTTGCCACAGAAATTTTTATTCATGTTGCTCTATCAGTACTTAGATGATCAAGCTCTAAGTATAACATACTGGTAAATTCAACAAATAATAGAATGTGAAATGTTTATATTGTTCTTCACAATCCATTTCCATATTCTGATTTAGTAGGTGACCTGTTTTCTAAATCTAATAACGGACTTTTCTTCCTTATTGTTGGGGGGAAGAAATATTTACATGCACTTATGATTCTGTAGATACCAGGATGTATATTTACTACATCTTCTCTCAAAATACCCCTTACTTAACCCATTTACAATAGAAATCCAAAGATTGTAAAGTGAGATTTTACATGTAGTACTTTCACCTTCACTGCTGTATTTGTTTCTTGTCATCAAAGCATAACTTCCACATTTTTCTTTCAAGTCAAAATGTAAGGTAAAATAAAGACAAAAACTTTCTGCTGCCTTCTTTTCCATTCCTTGCAAATCTGGAGTTGCCACATGGGCTCAAACAGAATAATGAGATTTATAGCCAATGACAGAGAGATAGGAGTCAGACCCTGAATTCATATAGGGGAAAAATCTCAGTGTCAGATGTTCAGGCATGGGAGCTTTCCCTGGAAGAAGTTAGTGAGAAGGAAACATCTTTTCTAGCCGATGGATTTTGGATTCACTGAGGATAAAACTCCTGTGTGGTACTTTGACCTCTAAGCCAGTTGTTCAAATGTTGTGCTGGTCAATAGTGAATGAAACTGACAGGATTTTACTGGCCTGTGTCTTCTGTTCTCACATCTTTGCTAAAGAGAGGGGTGTCTAAAAAAAAAAAAAAGCCTTTTTCAGAGCTGCCACCAACAAATGACCCTTGCTGATGTATTAGGGAAGTGGACAGAAATGAAATGATTAGGGGGAATGAAATAGTTTCAGCCTTCTACAGTGATGAGACTACTGCCAGCTGGGTTGTCACACATTCCTCTTGGCTTAAGAAAGAACTCCAAGCTCCAAATTCATCAAGTTAGTACCTCTGTTCTGAATTTCTCATTCAGGATCAGAACTGTTAGTTATAAGAAACTTATAACTTCCCTTAGCGTCCTAAAAGGATTGTAGGAAGACTCTAACATTAATGTCCTTACAAGATGTTTTATTAATAGAGGGACTCTGTAGTCCAGGTCATGGTTTTAAATCATATAACCATAAGCAGTACCAATTCCAAGATAAACAAGAGTCAAGTTACTGATGCCATTACTTAGATAATTTAAGGTAAAATAGAATATTTGAATTAACATCTATAAATAGGCTAATGGTCTTTCATATTGATGCAGTTTGGGTTCTGCCTTTTTTTTCTTTTATATGTTCTCTGTATTTGTCACACATATATTTATAACTCTGTCACCTATTGTATTCGTAGCTAGTTTTCCCAGTACTTTTCCATGGGCTTTCCCTGAGCAGAAAGACAAAACAAATTCCAGAGCTCTAAGCCCCAGGTGATAGAAGGTTTCATGCTATCTTGGTTCTTCCTGGGAGCCAAGAACTGGAACAACTCAAGATCCATTCTCATGGACAAAGTACAGCTAGTACTGAAGGAGGGGCTCCAGAGAAGGGGTTTGACCTGAGGGGGGACTGCATCACCCCTTGTCCTCCTAATTGGTGCTTTTTATCAATTGTGCTAATTTCCTAAAACCAATAAATGTCTACTCATCCCTGTAAGAGAGGGCTTTTGTGGACATCTTTCCATAACTTGCTCTGAAAGCCTTCATTAAAAATCCCCTTTTTACATTACCTCCTTACTAAAATTATCTCAAGTTTCATTTCCAGGTTAGGAAAAAGGCAACAATATCAACAGGATTAAACTGCCCATCTACAAACCATTCAAAGGGGTTTGATTTTCAGGAGGTGACTATTTCTCCCACCCACTGAAAGGAAGTTTTATCCTGCTTGTTCTGTTTAGTACTGGAGTCTTGTATTTCTCTGTATCCCTTGTTTTGACCAGAAAATACCACCTTGTGGCTCTTATTTTGGTGTCTGCAGTGATTTAGTTATAGAAAGATGTAAAAAAATAGGCACAAAAGCCTGCTTTCTGATATTTTCCATGTCATTAGCTGACATGGGTACTCCTGAAAAATGTGTATTTTACTGAAGTTATCTAGAAATTTTCAAAACAGCCCAAAAAAAATGGAGCAAAATGAAAAAAAGAGACATCTAAATCAATAGAAAAAAGAACCAGTACAGAAGAATTAAATAAAGAACCAGTACAGAAGAATTAAATGAAGATTTAAATGCAGATAAGTCAAAGCTGTTCCAGAGAAGCACAGCACAATAAACATTAGAGTCAGATGGTGCCATTCTGATATTTTAGAACAAATTTTAATTGTAGGAGCTGTTTTGTGATCATTTTCTATTCCAGTAAAACAAGGAAAAGCTTAAGATTATAGCATTATGAAATCAGTGTTGTGCCTATATTTCTCCTGTTTAGCCCTGACTCCAGCCTTCCTTGCAAACTAACTGAAATTTATGTAAGCCAATACACCAGAAAATAGTACAAAGCTTTTTGTCATAATCTGGGTCTTATTTCCATAGAAATCTTTTTCTTCTGAATATTTGTCCTCTCCACTATTGTTTAATAAACAATAAATAACAAAAAAAAAATCATGATACTTGGAACAAACAAAATTTACACTATAAAATATGCCTTTCCATTATTAGGTGAGTCTAATGGATTACTGTGGGGCTGGAGAGTGTCACTTGCTCAGCTGAGATCCCCAGCAACAAGTAGGACATTGACTTGTTGGAGAAAATCTAGAGGAGAGTCATGAAGATGATCAGAGAGCTGGGTCACTTCTCCTATTAAGACAGGTGGAGAAATTTGAAATTGTTTAGTCTGGGGAAAAGAAGCCCACAGGGAAACCTTATAGCACTTCCCAGTGCCTAAAAGGGCTCCAAGAGAGATGGAGAAGGACTTTTGACAAGGGCATATAGTGGTAGGACAAGGGGAAATGGTTTCAAACTGAAAGAGAGTAGGTTAAGATTGCTATTAGGAAAAAAACTTGACTGTGAGGGTGGTGGGGCTCAGGAACAGGTTGCGCAGGCAAGTTGGGCCTGCCCCTAGACTGGAAGTCGGATGGAGCTTGGAGCAACTTGGTCTAGAGGAAGGTTCTCCTGTCCATGGCCAGGAGGTGGTAACTGACAGATCTTGAACAGCCCTTCCAATCCAAACCACTGCATGATTCTGTGATAAATTTCCATGCAAGTCAGGGCAGTAATGCAAATTGTTTTGTAACTCCTGCTTTTCACCACTCATCTTCCTAACATGGTTGGGTTTCACAATGAAATGTAAATCTAACATGGTCTTTATTCAGGAGATAAAAAGTCATATGTAAGGGTTCAGAGGACCTGGAATTATTAACGATTGCACGTTGCTAAAAGACAACTCAAACAAACGAATCACTATTAGTAGATTGTTTCATGATGTGCTCACACCCCCTCTCATCCAACTGGTGCTCATTAGTTGTGCTCATGTGGCCTTATGACAAGTTGGTTTGTTGTACATGTCCCATAGTGTAATTAATGACTGCAGTTAGCTTCATGATCAACTGTGTTACTTATAAAAATAATTTTATAAGTATTTTTGTAAATATTTTGAAGAGGAATAATTTTTCTTTATTAAATATACATGCATCAGCAATAAAAAGTATCAGGCAATTAAAAAACCCTCAAAACCACAAAGTGTTGTTCTACCAATTCCCAGCAAGCTAAAGGGTAAGATAGATCTTTATGAAGCCAAAATTATACTGGGAAGGCATAAAAACCAAAACTGGCAGCCCTGGAACTATCCTTCTACATCTCAGGAACTGCAGGGTAAGCAGGCACTAAGATTGTGATCTTCTTACACAGCCAACTGGGTAATAAAAAAGATACTTCCTGTTACACCTGGCAGTAGTCTGTTAGTCGTCACACCCTGACAAGATTTTGTAATGTGGCTTGAGGAATTGAATCATCAAACCATTCCCTATCCAGCCAAAACAAAGGACCAGCAGTACCTTGCAGTTCCCCCCTTCAGCATGTGCTACATATATTGTTTTATGCTGGTTTGAACAACAGCATAGAGGAGACAATTGAATAACATGTCCTACCTACAAGAATTGTGTGGAAAAGGCTTTTTCCTACTTTCATTGCCACAAACTTTGCAACGTCTCATTAGACGCTTTCATGAAGGGTTCACTTTCACTCACTCTCATAAATACTGGGTTATCAGTTTGATTGAGATTATAGATGTCTTTCATAGACAAAAGCTAAACAAAAGGAGCCTCCAAGACCTTCTGTGTGATCTGGCCTTGTTTCTCTTTGAAAACAGCAGATACCTAAATGGAACATGCAGCCAAGTACAGGATAATTTGGGATATAAATTGCCAGAATTAAAAAAAACAAAGTTGATATTGCTTATATCAAACATTGCAGAAGTAGTAAGAGCTAAGAGGCAGCCTCATAACCCCACAAGTCTGAATGAATTAGGTACTGCAATTACTTCACTATTTTTTTAATTAACTCCCATTGTCTAGATGAGACACAAGAAAGAACAGCTGCAAATACACTGTCCATTGTACACTTAGTAAGCACAAAGGAATTTCTCTTCATAGCAGTTCATCATAATGAGAGGTGCTAATTTCCATTTTCTAGAGTGGCATCTACAATAATTACATCTATTCTGAACATGATCAGATTTTCAGTACAATACAATACAATTTTTATTGATTTTCTTTAAATGTAATAAAACCTCATGTGCTCCAGAAAGACTAAAACTACTGCTTTAAATGGCCTTTTTCACATCCTATTAAGTTTAGTGTTTAAGACAATAAAAATCTTTGATATTAATTGTAAATGTTGTTAAACACAAGCTTGATGGTTCTGTAAAAATTATTCTTAACATTCAAGATGAAAAATGTGAAACAGTTTCTCAGAGAATCTATCGTTAAACACTTCTGGGATACGCCCACTACAATTTTCCACAAGTGTCTTGGGAACAGCCACAAGCAGGATGATTCCAAACCCAGACTTACTCCCACGACTTCTCTATAGGTTCCCCCTTTTGATGGCACATGTAGAGGAAGAAGAGCAAAACCTGAACTGACCCATCAGTCAAGAGGGGCTTTTCATGCCTTGGCAAAGCCATCCCAAATAAAAATTATGTGGCACAAAGAAAAATCTATACCATCCAAGTGGAACTGGTGCACTGAGCTTTTGCATATAGCAGACCCTGCAGGGGTGATTCCCTTACATGACCTGCAGAGAAACCTCAGGGAGTTTGATCTTCCTCTTAGCAATCTGCTCTAGATCCCAAACTGCTTGTCAATGTTTTGTGCTTGTTGGAGTTTTGGTCTCTTTGATTAGCCCAAGTGGACAGGTCTCTGGTTTTTATTCACAAGATTGAGGTCTTGTGCACTGGTTAATTGACTCTTCTCAAAAACTGCTGCAAAGGTAATTTTTATTCATCAGAGACATGTCCCACTTCCCCACAAATGTGCCTACCTATGTTTGTGCAGTTGTAAGCACTAGTACTCCCTGATTTCAGTACAAGTGACCCAAAGGATCAGTGCATGACCATGCAGACCACAGCAAAGCCGTCCAACAAAGAATGACTATTGCAGATGCATAAAACAATAAATGGGCCTTAGAGGCAGTATAAATGTTAAATTGCAGTCTTGGGACTTCAAGTAGATGTGGATGACTCATGAAGTTAATTTACTTATCATTGCAGGATTTGTTTCACTGTTGCTAACATTTCCTTAAGGAGTAGATTGGGTAGGACTCAGCTCCATATTTGACACCTCCATATCTGACACCTCCTAAATGAAGTGACTACAAACTCTTTACATCTATGAGCTCCTACTATCATGGATTGAGATCTAGTCAAAACAGGCAACAGAACCCAAAGAGACCATAGTGCCACCGAAGGAGTCATTTACTCGGCTAAGTATCTCTCCAGATTCATTGGATTATATGGAAGTCTGGACATAACTACCTTGGAGTCACAAAACTCAGGTGTCTGAATGCAGACCTGAATTCTGCCATCAATTTATTACATTTAGTGATTTCTATTGGTCTTTTGTCTTTACCATAGTTATTCTTCAGGTTAAAGGTACTTTTAAAATTTATTTACTCTAAACTCTGACTGCTCCATCTTAAACATTGGAGTTGATTCAAGTCATGAATGGTTATTAGAAGAACAGTTCACCAGCTCTTTTCTAGCATTCCTGTGTTGCTATTTTCTTTTTTTCTGTGTTTTTTCTTTTGAACAAAGACATGTCTTTTCTTCTATGTCTTTTCTCTTTTCCTTTTTAAACCATTTACCACTGCTATTTTTGTCTCCACTCAGCCCACTGCTCAACTAGTGAGCTTTCAAAAGATCTGGGTAATGGAGTATCCTTCACCCTAGAGTTCATGTTTTATTAGTGTTTTCTCTGTAAGAGAAGGAGTTTTTTCTCATGTGCTTCCCTCCAGCTCTGAAAATGTCTTCCAAGAGAGACTGACTAGAAATGTGAGGACTCTTTGATCATGTAAACAGTAAGGTATGGAGCACAAGAAAAAAAAAATTCCCTGGGATTAGCTACTGCTTTTTTGTACCTGACCTCCACATATTTGTGCTGTTCTTCTAAGTCTGTATCAAAATGTGTGTAATAGGAGCAATAGTATTTAGGTAGCTTGAAGGGGAGCTATAAGGCAAGGATCTTTATAACAAGGGAAGAGTGACCTGACACTCATTATTGAATAACGGAAAATCTTTCTTAACTGTTGGATTGAAGAAAAGTGATGTGAAGGACCTCTGAAAAGGACATATCTTGGTCCAGAGAACACTAGAATCAGCTGTAGGAAAACAAAGAATGGAAATGATCCACACTAGAGCCCACCTCAGTTATCACCTTGTAGAAGAAGCCTAGTTCAGCATCCCCACCATCTTGTCAGTGTGGTGTGATATAAGAGAATTGATGGTAACTGAAGTGCCTCAAAAAGTGTATATAGATACACACATACACGCTAAAATGCTGCTTTTCTTGCAGTGCTCTCCCTTAGCACAACATACATCATGCAGAGAAGTGACACGAGCTGTTCATGAACCTTAAATTGTGATTCTGACAAAGGCTCATCACACACTTCGCTATTAATGGAGGAGGGCTGCTACAGAGGCAAAGTAATTAACCTCAGTTTTATGGGTCATTGCCAGATCTTACGTGCAGGCAAGAAATTTAACTTACCTTAATGAGTAGCATGAAGGTTAAAATATCAAGTGTCCTAGGCATATTTTTCTTGGCTTAGTGAACATGTGCCAAGCCAACTATGTTTTATTTTAAATAAACCTTCTAGAGGTATTGCTCGATACCCCCTTAGGTGAATGCAAATAAGGAATGTAAGATTTTCCTTTTGGAAAAAAAAGTACATTCTCTATTTAAGCCATATATGTATGAAGGAACTGATCTTTTTTTTTTATAATGTTCTCTTATCATAGATTTCATAAACAGTTCAAAACAAGCCAGGATTTCTGTTTACTTTCTTTTTTTTTTACTCTCGTTTTTTAAAAAGAAATTGTATTTCAATTTGTTATCCTTCATGGGTAAGCTAGGAAATAACATATTTCTTTTTACAATAAAATATTTAGTATTAGTCTGAATATTTCTTCACAAGAAGTCATTGGACACTTTATTCATGCAATTCCCTGAAATACTGATCTGATTTGTTCAGAAGGTGGTTTTATTTTTGGTCATATTGAGCTATGTATCTTAATAGTGAAGGAATACGAAAACCTAAGCACTTCTGTCATAGAAGGCTTAAGGACACAAAATTTAAAAAATATTTCTGGCTTCTAGACTATCAATCAGCAGCTTTTTGCTAGCATGCCATCTTAAGAAACCATGGCACCTTTGTCCTTTGCTTATGAGTGAAGCTACCTGAGGATTAGATTCCTGTGAAACCTGAGTTTGTAGGAGTATGAAGGACCTCCTAAGGGACTGGTTTGCTTGTTGCTATCACAAGCATCACATCCGGTGTTTACACATCAGAAGAATGAAGGATAGCAGAATTCCCAGATGGAAAGGGTGGAAGAAGCCAAGACAAAGCAGATGTGATAAAATTAGAACCAGCTTGTATGGGGAAAGAGAAAGTTTGAGCTTGGTATTTCCCAAAATAAAGGATGATCTCACTGCATTATAGTTCACAGCCTGCTCTGTATCAGCTATCACTCATATAATTTTTTGTCTCTTCCTCACAAAGACAGGTCTTGATTTAGCAAAGGTTTGTAGACTAGGTGGATAAATTAAATATTAGGAAATTCTCAGTTCTCTCATATTCTGTCAGCATGTTATGCAGGAAGGAGCACTTTCTTGGAGGGGGTGGGGGGTGCAACACTCCAGTGCTCCAGTGGTGAAATACTCCAATGCTCCAGTGCAGCTTTTGGCAGCTTGTGTTCTCTCCTCTTAAACAAACATACAGTTCACCTCAGCTGGTGCTGCCATCTAGACAAATGGGGGTGTTTATCCACAACATGTTTCCATCAGAGCTGAAGATTGTTTACTAACTGCTGACTAAGACTGTTCAGAATGAGAATTCTTCATGGTCTACACTGTGAAAGTTGTAAGTTAGCAGTGATATTACTTACTATGAAAACTAGGAAGTGATTCCTTAATTTATTCAGATGTTTTATCAATGGCAACATTTCATCCACATGCCATTGAATACTGCTGGCATAAAAATCATTATTTTCTTTATTAGTTTGTTTGGAGAGGAGAGGAGAGGAGAGGAGAGGAGAGGAGAGGAGAGGAGAGGAGAGGAGAGGAGAGGAGAGGAGAGGAGAGGAGAGGAGAGGAGAGGAGAGGAGAGGAGAGGAGAGGAGAGGAGAGGAGAGGAGAGGAGAGGAGAGGAGAGGAGAGGAGAGGAGAGGAGAGGAGAGGAGAGGAGAGGAGAGGAGAGGAGAGGAGAGGAGAGGAGAGGAGAGGAGAGGAGAGGAGAGGAGAGGAGAGGAGAGGAGAGGAGAGGAGAGGAGAGGAGAGGAGAGGAGAGGAGAGGAGAGGAGAGGAGAGGAGAGGAGAGGAGAGGAGAGGAGAGGAGAGGAGAGGAGAGGAGAGGAGAGGAGAGGAGAGGAGAGGAGAGGAGAGGAGAGGAGAGGAGAGGAGAGGAGAGGAGAGGAGAGGAGAGGAGAGGAGAGGAGAGGAGAGGAGAGGAGAGGAGAGGAGAGGAGAGGAGAGGAGAGGAGAGGAGAGGAGAGGAGAGGAGAGGAGAGGACTTTATTCATCTAAGTGTTCTGTAGTCTACAAATGTGCCTGATTTGGAAGTTTGTATCTGATTTTCCCTAGGTATTCCTATTCCCCAAAATGTTGTTTGAAATTTGGTTATAAATAGCTTACATACATGCTAGTAACATTCTCTTCTTTAGTTCAATAAGATTTCAATATTTGCAATCCTGTAAAGCAAAAGAAAAGTGAAAAATTGTAGCTTTGCTTTAGAGTGATTGGGCGTGATAAATTCCAATACTGGACAAAGCTTTCTAATGTGAAAAAAAAAAAAAGGGAGACTGAGGACAAGAGGACAAAATAACAGTATTTTAGTACAGAAAGATTATTACAGAGAAAGCAGCAATCAGTAATTATCCATGCCCAATTTGAAAGGATAAAAAAGGTTTAATTTGCAGAGAAACAGATTTGGGGATACTTGCAAAAATCTGTCAAAGCCGTTAAACTGATGAGCCACTGAAGACAGTCTTAAATCTCTCAGGGGATGATCTAGGGTTTTCATGAAAGAATTTGATTACTTTTTGAGGGCTTGCCTGGCTGTACTAAGATGCAGTTAGTTAGACCACGGTGCTAATAACCATGATTGCCGGTTCAATCCCATGTTGGCCAGTCATTTAAGATCCTTGTGGGTCCCTTCCAAATCAAATATTTGGTGAAATTCTGTGAAGATCCTGGGGTTAATTATATTATGGCAGGTCTGGAAACATCACTTGTGTGGATATGTATATATCTCTTTATACACTAATACTAGAAGTATATGTGCACTAATATGCACTGATACACTGTGTTTGCACACTAATAATAAACTAATATACATTATAAATAAGCATGCATATATAGATATATAAATATATGTCTCAGATGTTTTCTCTTCCTAAGTGTTCTTGAAACACAGACAAAATTAATTAGAAGTGTTGAATATGTTCTCCAGTCTTCCTAGTCAAGAGGACTGGTTTGAATGGCTGCATGTGAGCTCATTTTATTCTTCCTTACCTAAACCAGCAGTGTCCTGGACTTTAGACTCAGGCTGATAAAGTGAATCATCACAAATGGCCTGAGCTAGAATTTTTAGAGAAGAGTGTCACATCTCAACCCATTATGCAGATCCTTAAACTGGGCATTGTGAAATACCAGTTCAGACTGACACTGGTTTCCTCTTTGATTTAGGAACGGCTGGTGCTCTCTGTGTTACCACGGTTTGTAGTCCTGGAAATGATAAATGATATGACCAATGTAGAAGATGAACATTTGCAGCACCAGTTCCATAAGATCTACATTCATCGTTATGAGAATGTCAGGTGGGTGAAGTAGCCTTTCTGTAATGTTTAAGGTCTCAGATGTTGCTAAATTACTGTGGTCTGAGGGTTTTCCTTCTGTTGTTTTATTCACTCATAAATCATAAAATTAGTGTACCCTTGTTTAGTATTTGAGAAGAGAAGCATTTTGATGCCGTCTTCTACTCACCAGCATAGCTGGATGACATGGCAATGGCAAGACCCATTTGAACTAAACACTGAGTCTGGACTATTTGTGTCTTTTTTTCACTTTTTTTTTTTTTTTCACTTTTTCACACTCAGTTCACTTAAGTGGTCAGGATTGCACAGGAAGGGGAGCTCCCACACAACTGTTGGACACATATTCTGCCACAACCTGATGGTTCACCCCACACACTGAAAAATGAGATGGAGACCTGTACGATGTTCTCAAAGATGTTAACCAGTTACATGGTTCCTCTGTTTTATAGCCGTTTTCATTTGATCAGTCTTACTATTATTTCTTAATCTTTATTCCTCTCTCTAATTTTTTTCTTTCCTGAAGTTATGAGAAGGGTGATAATTATCCTATGAGTTCAATTACTCCAGGTAATTAGTCCTGATTGTACATTTACACCAGACCAATCAACTTTCACTCCATTACATAATCTTAGTTTTATTGTATTTCCTGAAAATCAGAATATTTTGTTAAGCCAATAGCATTTTCCATAAGATTTTCCCAAAACACAAGGGTAAATCATTAAGTGACCATCTTTGAAATCATCATTGAAGGAAGTGAAAAATAAGCATAGATATGATGGTGGATAGTTTGCTTGGGAAGCAAGTACTTTGGCTTTCGATGAAACCAAAATATAACTTTGTCTGGACAAGTTCAATAAAAATAATTTGCACTTCTGCAGAAGAATAAATTGATTATCTGCTGCTTCTGTGCCCATGCAGTAGAGCAGATACATTATTTTATTAAATCTGATTGAAAGTATACCAAGGACCCTCATAACAGTTTGAGTTGCACTAAATTAAAATGTCTTCCATTAACCTTTTTCATACTCAGAGTAAGTGTTGCTGTAGAAGAATCAAAATATGTAGAAGATGGCCCTTTTGCTTTAATGGAAAAGGGTTGTAGACAGGGTGAGAAGTCAAAACATATTTTATGCTTGAAAGCAATTTGAAGTTAAAATTCTGCGTGCTTTAAAATACAGATACTGGTTGGCTCCTATACATGCTGCCAGAAACTAGAGCTTTTCAAAACAAGGTTTCATTCACCTCATTTTGTTTCCTAAATGTTCAGTACTGAACACTACCTAAACCAATGCTATATGAATCCTTAAAAGTAGCATTCAGTTAGAAATTTTTGTTGGCTTGAAAATTAAAAGTGTAGAAAGTAGTAGTTTGAAAATCTTATTTTTGTAAATTTAGTCTATTATTACTATTCATTACAGTTCAAGTAGCTTGGTACTTTACCTTTTAATTTTATTACTTCTCACTGGTAAAAATCTTACCAAGTTTGCAAGCATCTTGTTCAAACCTCACCCAAACCTTTACTAGTCCATATACTTGAAGACGTGCTATCAGTCAACCTGATCATTACTGTATTTCTTATTGCTTACGTTAGTAATTCTCAGACGCTGTCAAATTGTGATCTTGTTCACCACAAGTCATCAGCTAAAGTGAAACAAAACCGTCTGGTACTCAGATCATAACACAAATTATTGGTTGACATTCAAGTGTTAACAAGGTTTGTGGCTGAATACTATGTGTCTTTTTGAACATCACTACTTTATAAGGTAGCCAATTCTTTCTTTGTGTAATAATTACTGAGCTATTACATGCTTTTTTCTGGGTGGGATCTTGCTCAATATCCCCTTTGTGTGTGTTTATGTTTGTCTATATTCACATGAGGTCATTGTAGGCACAGTGAGCAGTCAAAAGGCAAGAAAAATAACTGGATGTTCAAACACAGGTTAGAAGTCTGTGTGCAAGTAGTTTGTCAATGGAGATCCTACCACAATTTCAGGCACACAGTTGATACACCTAAATTCAAAGTATGATCACACTGGGCTCCCTGTAAAGTCAGTAGAATGAAAAAGTAATTATCCAATTAAAGATTCATAACTTATAAAGAGAGTACTATAGTTCTAACTCAGGTACTTCTGTCAAATGCCTAAAATGAGGTTAAATAAAACTGGCCTTAGCCCGGTATATATCAAGACTGTCACAGATTTTTCTGTACTGTTAGGATTTGAGACTTGTATGATTTGAAAATCTAGAATTGCATTACTTCTATTTTTGGCAAAACATTTTCTCACTCTTAGAAGTATTTTTTTTAGTCCATTCAATATTTATATTCAGTACTCCAGTATGTACAGAAGTATAGAACAGAGGTAGTGTTACTTCAAGGATAATAAAATAACCCTTCCACTAGTAAAAGCTAGAAGGTAACTTAAAACATTCAGTAATTAAAGGAAATAGATGGAAATATTAATATGTTTTCCTTTTTTTAGCATTCTTTTTGCAGATGTTAAAGGATTCACCAACCTTTCCACAACTCTGTCAGCCCAGGAGTTGGTCCGAATGCTGAATGAACTCTTTGCCAGATTTGACCGACTAGCACATGTGAGTTCAGCACAATTTATTTCCAAAAAGAAAAAATCAATTCCATGTTTGAGACGTTTAGGAAATACCTTCTGATCAATTTGAACATTATATATCCAGATTCTCCCCACAGGGATTTTATACAGCAATTGAGATTGGAAGCTACTGACAAAATTATATGAAAAATGATGAGTTCTGATAGCAAGTGAAAACAGAAGTTGTCATCAGAATATTAGGTTTCTGTAGTGCTGGACAGAAAATGGTAGGAAAGAAGATCACCTACCACAGTCTCTAAGGAAGCTTCATATTTTGGATTTTTGCTGGAACTTTTTATTTAAGACCCTATCTTTATTTGTCTTTTCTTCTGCAAAGTGAGGAAGGTTAAAAGATGTATTCATTTAAGGTCATCTAATCAGTTCTCACAGTCATTGCAGTGGTTAGTTAATAACAGGGTTTATAGTTTTCAGACTGGATTCTGTCAAACTCAACAATGAAATTAATTAAACACAGCAGAGGAAATTATTACATCAGGAAAATTAGCTGCTCCTTAATTAGCACTGGTCAGAAAAAAAAAATGAAGCACAAAAATACAAGTGGGACATGCTCAGTTTTTCTAGGCTTGTATATTTTATTTTTTTCATGTTTCTTTGGTCAAAATTTAATTTATTGTGGCTATCTTTAGTTGACTAATAAGTCATCTAAGTGCAGGCAATGAAGTACATTTCATGGAGTTTATCTTATCATTTATCCTGGCAAATGTAGGTACATACTATGGGAAAGTGCTAATTGCACTGAATATCATAGACCATGCTATCTATTTACTATAAAGGATACCTATAGTGGCTTGGCCTGATGTAGAGATTTTTATCCTTCACTGTCTTTTATACATTTCTGAATTAGTGTAATGGGGTATTTGTACAATATTGCACAGTATCAGTAAGAACCTTGTGGTTTTCTCTCATCTTACACATCAAGGTCAAGAAAAGCAAGTCTTCCATAATTATTTAAATTTCTTTTCAGCTATTTTTATTTCAAATAGCAATATGTTTTCTCTTACACCGAGTGATGTCACAACCCATTGCCTGGGCAGTGGCAAATTATTAAATGCAACCTATAATATCTGCTTTGCAAACAAAAGCCCCTCATCAGCACTGGTCTACACTGTAAACCAGGCTAGGTGAAAGAGTTACCTCAGCCCTGTCTTTTAGAAAGCTCACAGGAGTAATGTCTGCTTTTGTATGGCTTGACAAAAAAAGCTGCTTTAATCTAAGAAATATTTTTACACAAAATAGAATGTATGTATGTCACAGAAATATTTTAGGAAGACTATGTATTAAAAAATGTTTTATTGCCTTGCTTCACATTTCAATTTTGGCTAGAATTCATGATCATTAATCATATTTTGTAACCAATCCATAAGCTATATTTAACCAATAGTGATTTTGTATAGAATGACTATATCCAGCAAAGGAGTTAGGAACAAGGAACGCTTTTATATTTAAAAGTCTAATCCAGTGAATCCTCCTTCACTTGCCACTTAACCCTGATGTCAACTTCCTGCTTGTTTGTTTTTGGGGTTTTTTTGGGGTTTTTTCGGTTTGGTTTGGTTTTTTTTTATGGGAACTGAAAATTTTGCTTCTTTAGATGCCTAGACATTTTCCCCTTCTCTGCAGCTTGTCACACATCTCCACTTACACCTTCTAGAAATCTTTCTGTTGCAGTTCTAAATTCATAAATCTTTATGAAGAACATTGAATATGCCACAGAATAATATATATCCCAAAAATGTAGCTGAGTTTATTTTAAAGAAACGGTAATAAATATATCAGTCTGTGTTAAATAGGCAAGAATGTCTTATCTAGAAATCTCTGATTTGGGATGGAAGAACATCTGTGTCTGCAAAACAGGATGTCATTATCAGGATGCTCACCTCTCAATTGAATGTCCCAGTCACTAAATTCAAGACCTTCAAGACCTAAATTCAAGCATGCTCCTTCATGCATTTCCTTTCCTAGTCGAGGAATTTACTTCTCTTTTTAACACGTCATTGATTAGACTAATCCACTGGTCTAGAACAACCTTCTGAAAGATGGAAAACACAGGGAAGAACCACTTCAGAAATTGAACAGATTTTGCCTACAAAGCTTAAAGTTTTATGATCATGAAAAATTAAAATTTAGTAAAAAGAAAGACATTTTGATTGTGTTCCTTATTTGTGGGTTCTGTGACCTGGATGTCATGATACCTGTGTGATGCTCTGACAATAGAGATGCCTAACACAGAGGAACCTCTCTTGCTTCCCTAGAAAGGGTTTGGTGCTTCTGTCCAATTCAAGGAGACAAATTCTCCCTCTGCACTTTACAGGAAACCAAGACTCCACACTAGACTTTTGTGGAGGGGACCAGCTGCATAAAATAAAAGGGTCTAAATCTTATATTGAACTTTGCCTTTTCCTTTTGGAAATTTTGGAAATGGACACTGAGTGACCCTGAATTTTAAGGACTTGTGAATTACATGGATCTATCAACCTACCCATTTGATATTGCATAAAGCTTTCACACCTAGTAAAGGTGCGCCTTTTGGAAAAATTCCTGGTCTTCATCTGGATGCACCAAGAGATGATCTTGTTTTAATACTGGTCCATCTTGGTAGTATTCCAGTGCCTTAATACACTCACTGTTTATTCAGTATGTTTTTTTTCTCTTTTGATTTTTTCTGACTTTGAATTACATCCATTGATTCTTGCTCTGGCCAATCATTCCCAGACAAAAGAACCATTTTGTAACCACTGACTTCCTCTGAGAATGCATCTGGATGCTTTGATCAGGGGGCTTCTCAGTTTCTTTTTGATAAAAGAAACAGACCAAACTCATAGGGTTTTACTCTGTAAGATTTATTCCTTCAAACGGTTTTGGGGACTACTGTTCTGGAACACCTCCTCTTGTTGAGAATCCCTTTTAAAGCACTGAAAACGCGTTCCTGGACTAACCTACATGAATGTGAAGAAGGCAGATCATCACAATTCCTCCTAATCTCTCTTTCCTCAATCACTGTCCTTAATGCCATGTTTCTGAACATAGAGTGATAACACTACTGTACTGAAAAATATTATTTTTGGGTTTTCTGGTCTTATTATCACATTGTGAGCACCATGTCTACATGGTAATTGTTTATTTTACTGGTCTTATTCCTTTTGCAAAAGTCATTAGCAATAGTTTTCTACTTGCCTGTAAATCCTTTACAGGACTTTTGGGAAGTGGTCCTTTCAAGGCCACCCTTGAAGGATCTTCCACTAAGGAAGATTACACAATCACATCTAGATTTCAGATCTGTCACTTAACTGGTTCTTAATCAGCTTAATTAGAGTTATCATAACCCTTTAAAATAGTCACTGTTACTCAGACTCTTGAAGTTTGCTAAAAATTACCATCAAAGCAAAGAGGTCAGTTGCAGAAAGCTTGAGGCAGTTTCTTTTGATTTTAAGGAAAGAAAATGTATAAAACCCTATTTACTTTTAAATAAAAGTATTAAATTCTAATCTCATATAAGGGATTGTTGGATCTGCTTGAACATCTTATACATATATAATATTAAAGAAGACATTTGTACAGCATACTGAAAAATGTAATTTAGCTAAGTTTCTTTTTTCTCTTATTAAGCTTTATTAAGCAATACAGAACTAATGAGAAGTCTGATTTTTTTTTAATCTTCCCTAAGTTACTTCAAGTTTTATGGCATATATTGATGCATATAATTAATAACAAAAAAAAAATCCATAGTATCTGTATCATTATCACAAAATATTCTGAACAAAAATTAGAATTCAGTTCAATATTTCTTCCAAGAAAATAAATGTAATAATGTGTTTTTACAGCTACTTCCCATTTCTAATCACTCTGTGATATTTGTAAAAGATTTATAGTTATTAAAGAGAAAAGTGACATTTACAAAAGGAGAAAAATAAGTTGGCATAAAACAGAACTGAAGGAAACATTCCCTTATAGATACTTCATCTACTGAAAGACCTAAACAGAAACTCAATTAATATTAATACTTTCCTTAGGCAGAAATCTGAGAAGAGAAGGGAAATGAGATGACATTCAGCAAGATACTTAAACCTAAAAAAAGTCCTGCCTTGGTGAAGTAATAGTTATTTTTGATGTTTGTTTTTCCTCTGCCTTCTCTGCAGTGCTAGATGTCAGCCAATACCATGATTTAAATTATCATATTTCTGAATTCATCTATACTCTTTGTAGATTCAGTTTCAGATACAACAAAGAGGAAAAGGAACTTATTAAAGGAATGATGGGTGGTTTGTTTATTTTCTTTCTAAGGAGGCAATCTTTTTCTATAACCTTGGTTAAATTGTCTCCTGTGGTGCTGCAGACAACCTGTCAAAAATTCCTCCAACAGTGTATTAACAATCTTGTGACTGCTGTTTCCAGGGGTGGAAGCTACCCTGACTGCCAGACTCCACAAGAACACATCACCCCATAGCTACAATAAAATACCTGCACCTGTTGAAGACTGGAGGGTTTTGGGAGTTTTTCTGTTCCTTGATAAAGACATTTCCTCTGCAGTGCTTTACTGTGCCAGGTCACATTTCTGAGCTGGCAGTGCTTTGTTCCATGGTGAAATTATCTTCAAACATGTATCCCACAGGATTCCAGAGACTTCCTAAAAGGCCTTGTTTAAACATATATGCCAGGTGTGAATTTTTTCATGTGTTTATGTATGGGGTGCTGTAGCAAGAAGTAGAGTTTCTGGAGTTTCTGGATTGCAAGTATGAATATATAATATTTAGCTCATTATAAAGACATTGTATGAATTTATAGTAAAGGGATTAAGTGAATGCTCTTTTTGCAGTGTTTAATTCTGAGATGTTTTTCCTCCCAACCAGTGTCAATAATTAATTGGCTCATACTAATGAATAAACAACCTTGTTTACCATATTCTCCCTACATTTACAGCTTTTCAGATGGTAAAGAGCCCATCAAAAGCCCTAAGCAGTCATATAAACCCCAGCCCACAAAACACTTTTAGAAGTGATAGTATACAGGTTTTTATGAAAAAAGTCAGATGAAAATGACAGATTAAATAAAATTTGTTTCAAATTTTCCACTGATTTATAAACTAAGAATTACTCAGATTCAACCTCCCCCAAAAAGAAGCCCCACTTGGTGACTAAATTGGGATTTGAATTAAATTAGGGTTTTCAAGTACAGTCTTGGGAATTCTCCAACTCATCCTTAATAGAATCATAGAAAATTAAGGTTGGAAAAGACCTCTAAGATTAGCTATTCATCTAACATTTTCAGGGCCACTAATAAACCATGTCCCTAAGCAGTGCATCCACATGTCTTTTAAATATCTTCAGGGCAGACAACTCAACCTCCTTCCTGAGCAGCCTGTTCCAATGCTTGGCAACCCTTTAGATGAAGAAATTTTACCTAACATCCAATCCAAATCTCTACTGGTGCAACTGGAGGCCATTTTTTCTTGTCCTGTCTCATTGCTTGGGAGAAGAGACTGACCCTCACCTGGCTATGACCTTTTTTTTTGGCCACCTGGGCATACCATGCCTCATGTTCTAATGTTGATGACCAGTGTCCCATGTACCTAAAGCAATTAAGTTCTAGAAACTCCTAAGGGGCAGAATTTCCATGCAGAATTGTTCCTGCCTTAGCTAGAAAGAAACACCTTGAATCTTTCTCAAGGGGATTTCTGTCCCTGAAATCACTTAAAGCATAGTCTTCTAATTAACGCGAGCTGCCAAGGCAAATTGCTCACCAGACACAACAGTCACAGCAGTTTTCTTCTACAATATGTCAAGGAACAAAGCTGTCAATATTATAAATTATAAAGCTCATTCACCAATGTACCTCAATTCCTTCTGCAGCATGAGAGACCTCAAACTTATTTTTTTTCTGGCAGCACAGAGAAATTCTAACCACTCCATTATAGGTTATTTTAAAGAAAAAAAAATCCCCATTCCTTACACAGTATGTTAAAATATGTAGAAAGTGTTTAATATGGGGCCATACTTAGTTATTCCCTAGTTCAGGCAAATGAAAGACTGCTGTATTTTTCCCCTTATGCATATAAAAATTAAAACCAAATCTTTGTAACTGTGTATCATATCTGGTCCTCTTTTTTGCCTGCATGACCAGGTGTGAGAACCCCCCTCCATCTGGCTCTCTCAAGGTCCCAGTTTTCTTTTCCAAAGTGACAGAGATGCAGTAGAAGGAATTTGGATTGAGCTCTCTCACCAGCCCACCCTAAAACAGACTGCTGATTAAGAGCTTTGGCCTAGCTCTCATTCATGCTGAGAAATGAGGTTTATCCAGGTTTCCTCTGCCTTTAGCACATGTTTCAGGAACTGAGCTATTGCACACAAAGGCCAAGTCCCTTCCTCCTCCAACTCTGGCAGCCTTTTAAAAGAAGACTTAGGTGAATGACTTCTCTTTGTTCTCTAGTTCAATTGCAGTAATTTTTCATCCCCAGTATTCTAAACTTTGAGCTTGAAATTATAAAACTTGCAAAAAATTTTCTGCGGTCTGTTCACTGTCCTATGGGGTTCCCTTCAAAACTATATAAAATGATTAATTCAGCACTGGCAGAATTGAAAAAGTGGCACAGCTTATAAAACAAAATCACTTTTTTTCCCTTGTCAGAAATTTAGCCCAAGGAAACAAGAAATATTAATGAAGTCTCTGACTGTGTCTTTCAGTAACTTGATATTTGAGCAACTCATTTCTGCAGCTCCACCTTATGCCAATTTGCTTTGCTTCCTTTCCAGTCGCTAGGGGTATATTTAATAAGCTCAAACATAAATCATTCACCACACACAAGGTAATTATTTATGAAAAATCTGCATGTTTTCTTTTTCTCTGGATTTAGGTGAATTGGAAAAAGGTTTCTTATCAATTGCAGTTGAATTAATCTAGAATTATTATTAAAAATAGTTGGGTGTTTGAGTCTGTTTAATATCCTCAGGCAAAAATTCTGATTTAAATTGATCTTGGCAGAATCAGGCCCCTTAATCTTCCACTTGCAGCAAATGAAAAGCTGCCAATAAGGGGAGAAAAGAGCCCCTATTTGTGACATGCTGAGATTTTAATTGATCCCTTCAATAAATGCTATTAATGAAAGTGTATTGGAAGGGGTGTGAGACTGATGGATACTGATATGAATGTCTGTATAATATTAGCTGTCATTTACATGCCCAAGGACAATTTCTAGAATTGCATTTGAGAAGGGGAAGAGGAATAGAATAAATTAAAGAGGAGACGATAATAGCCTCAGAATGGTGTAAGAATTTAACATTGTTGTGAAAAATATTTCCTGTATCAAAGTTCCTGTATGACAATTTTCTCTTATTTAAATAATTTACCCATTTTACAGTTTCTTCATACATATTTAGAGTTTTAATTCATTTTCATTTAATATCAACTTGCCACTCTTAGATACCATTGCAGTGAGATGATTTTAGGAAGTGGGCTTGAGCTTTACAGTGTGAGGAAAATCTTGATTGATACTAATACCATTTTATATCACTGAAAAGAGGGCAGGCCCTGACAAAACTCAGTTTCTGATTTACAACTAGAGCATGGCTGCCCACATTATCCATGAATCTAACCTTAATGCTCTCATACAACCAGTCCAACAAAGCTTTGAGTCTAAACTGTAGATGTGATTAAGCTACCGAGTCATTTGAGGGAATCTCAGGAGATCAGGCACTTTGCCTCTGCCACAGGCAGATACCATTGTCCTCCTGTCCTTGAGAGCTCTTGAATTATCTTCCTCTAGATGAAATATTTCCAGTGATAAAAAGCCCATAGTTTACTTTTGAAATTAGTATGATGGGAATAATTAGGGAAGAATAAAAAAATGAAAAGAAATTTAGTCAGGCCGTAACACAGATCACATTTAGCAGTCATAATAATTTGATTAACAAGAAAAAAATAGGAAGACAAGGAGTCATTTAAAAGCTCCCTGTAGTTTCTTGTGCCAGTAGAAACACCTTGCCTGCCCCCTGCAATGTTCCACAGGACATAAATCTTATGTCATATTTATTAGTCCTGTGTGGGTGTTTCACATACCCAGTGAGTTTAGGTACAGAGAGCTGAACTGAAGCCCAGCCAACAGCTTTAGCTGTGAGCTGAATTTGTCCCCAGGCTTCCCCGCCTGCCTTGCCTGGCTCTCCTTGGGCTCCACTGCTACCTGGCACAGGGACACCTGACACAGTCATCTGTGTATGGCACTCCCTAGATGCCTTCCTGAGCTTTGGCAAATGAACCAGGTGACATCACATGACAAGGAAAAGAAAACATTCATGAGGAGTTGAATGGATTTCCTGTGTCAAACACATGCACTTACATTTGCATTTATCAGACCCTCATTAGCAGATCTTGCCGTGTGTTAAGATTCTTATTCTTACAAAAACACATCCCTCCGAAGTTTCTCTGCTTTATTCTGAATTTCAGACATGCAGGAAGATGATAAAAGTCTCATCTGAATTTACTGAAAGCAGCACTTCAGCCAGTTTAAGTGAGGCATTAAGAATTAAACAGCAGTCTTAGCTTATTGAGGGCTATGGTCTTTAACTGTGCTGAAATAAATTCTCACTTAATAGGAGTTTTCCATATCATCAGACAGGTATAATAAATTCCGAAGTTAAAAATGTAATTAAAAATTAAAATATAATAATAGCTGAGATATATATTTCTTGTTCTTTTATTCCAGTCTTTCCTAAACATTGACTGTTTTTCCCTTTTCCCCCCTCTATTCTACAATGAGGTTATTATTTGTAAAGTATTTGTAGTGGCTCTGAATAAAACACTGCCTTTTGATTTATTCCACCTCAGTCAAACCGATATGACATTATACACAATCCTTTTACTTTGTAGATATAAAAGCAAGCATCACTTATAGTAAGAATAAATTGAATGGGACCTTTAGAAAAGCCCAAGAACTCTAGAATCTGTGGATTATATCTTCTTCTCTTTGCATTTTATCTAAACAAGGAACACAGAGAGAAGCTTAAGGAAGCCCACTTACTGTTTGACATGCACTGATTTATACCATTGAGTCCTACCTACTTGTCAATTAACGTTTACATTTCATAGTTTCACTCTATAATTAAAAAAATAGGTGGAAAATGTGGTAATATCAGATCTCTAGTTCTTTCCATTGAGGGGGAGCAGTTTAAAAATAAAAGTTATTTTGGAGGGGTTTAGGATGTACAATTCCATTTGAAGCAATATGAAAAATTCCCAGTGTTCTTGTGTAGATCTGCAGATGGGCTGAAAAGAAGGAGAGTTACATATGAATTTTGACATTTTAGAAGCCTGAGTTCAGTCTGGAGTTTTGTGAGAAACTTGGATAGAAAGGCATTGCTATCCAATGCAAGCACTGGTTTTAGCTGGAGACAACCAAAGCTTCAAACACGGTCAGTTCCTACTGATGGTTTAAGGAGATTTTAGGGTGAATCACCTTACTTTGGCCACACGCCCAGAGCAGATTTTACCCTTGCTGGCATGCTTAAGGCTTCAGCTGACTTGTCAAAAAGCTTGGGGTAAAAGTGTGTAGATTCCATTTGTCACCCCAGGATTGTGCAAGGCTTGTGTGAGGCTGACTGCAAACCTTCATTCTTCCTAAGAAAAACTTTGAAGGGAACCCATACTTGATTCCTGGGAGAAGCAGCATTCACACTTGCCCCTAGGTCTTATTTAATTTTTTCTTTTTAAAGGTCTGTTACTGCAGCCTTTACTGATTGTTTTTTAATGTTACACTCAATATTTCAATGACTCTTCATCATAAAAACATTTCCTTGCCACAACTTGTAATGTTCTCTGTTCCTGTGCATTGATTGCCTCCTGTGAGAGCCCAACAGCAGAATACATTGGGCAAATTTACGGGTAATCTTGGAATCACATGCTGGTCTTGGAACTGCAAAATTTCAGCAACTCAGGTATTTCTGCTCACTAGAAAAGGATCTTCTAAAATAATGATCAAATAACAAAATAATATTATGTTTCACTATGTAATGATACTGTTAATATGTATTTTAGAAATTAAATTCACTATTTGCTCTTAGGGTAAAGGGTATCATTAGCTGGATGCCAAATATCATTTCTCCACAGCATGAGCTTGATGCCGGACAGCTTCTTTGAGATCCTTGCCATGCAGATACTTGATCAGTTCCGATAGTGTTGGGAATACTTGAGTGTGACTGCAGAAACTGTAGGTGGGAAGGGATTTCAGTGGGAGGAAAGAGGTTTTTCATTTATTTCCAGTGTAAAAAGTGGGCAGGAAAACATGCCTTGGAGGAACATAGCTTAAATTGGGTTATTCATTTTCTCAGCTGGCATTTCTGAATCTTTGGCTTATGTTCCACCTAGCCCTGATAAAACCTTTCACTCCATGAGCAGGAACGTCTCTGATTAGCATTAAAAAAAAAAAAAAAATCACTATAGCCTTTATTTCTGCAAATGCAAAGGTACTTTATTTCAAAAATTATATAAATCACAATTACACTAATGACAAGAAGGAAACATCCAGAAACAAGGTGGGTTGTTGTTTTTTTTTTTTAACAGTAATTTTTCAACCACTTTTTACTTTCACCGTAAAATTATGAAAAAATATGCAAATACTTTCTCTCTTTGATACATTTGTATGTAGGAACATCATTGTCTCAGAATAAAGATCCTGGGGGACTGTTACTACTGTGTGTCGGGGCTCCCAGAACCTCGCCAGGACCATGCACACTGCTGTGTTGAAATGGGGCTCAGCATGATCAAAACTATCAGGTAATGCCTTTTTCTCCCCCTGATTCATTGTCTCTGGCAGTCTTCTGAACTTCTTACCTGAGAATGCTGTCACTAGACAAGTAATTATTCTGTTGGTTCAAAAATCTCAACATTATCACAGCAAAAAGGACAGGACTTTTGATCTACGTAATGCATGGGAGCAGTTACTAAAATTATTTTATTGACCTGTGCTACTTCAGAGATGTGACACAATAGCTGTGTGTGCAACTGAGAGGCTTCACAGTGCTTGGCAGTTCTCACTTGTTATCAATTTCAAGAGGAGACCAAAGAGACAGAGTCTGAATTGCTTCCTATAATCCCTTTAATAAAATTAAACCACAATATAAGCACAAAATAGACAGCTTTGGCTATCCTTTAGCTTGGAAACTAGCTCATAGACAAACTCATAAGTACTGAGATTTTCCAGATGAACAAATTTTACCTGCTAAATTAGGTTCTTACTTAAATTCACAAGCACTGGAAGTATTTTAATGAAGGAATGTGTTCCCATCATGTAAATATAATTATGCTACTGTTAGATTATTGCATTTTGATGCAATTACAATTAATAATAATAATAATGTTTCAGAAGCCTGTGGGTAGAGCTTGTCCAATGAGTTACCATGACACTGGCTGACATCTAGTACTCCAAGGGAGGCTTTGTCCATCTTTTTGAAACATATGGGTTTTTACTGATACAAAATATTAATAAATACATTACTGTGCTTATCACATTCAAATACTTTTTCTGTTGTTGTCTTCCATAAAAAAGTGTTGCCTAACATGAGCAATCTCCCCTTTCCCTGGGTAGTTTGCTGTCCATTCTCTTTGTCTGCTTCTTGTCCAGACCTCTTTGCCCCTTTTATCTGGGTGTCTCTCATGACATATATCAGACAGTTAATGCACACTGCAGCTGCATTACTGAGCTCTTAATAGAGAAAGAATTTGACTAAAATTAATTAATGGAAAATGTAACTGAATAATGATTATGCAACAGTGATATCTAAGAAGGCTGGATTCAATTATCACAGGCTGAATGTTGAATAAAGTAATCAATACTTTGCTTCTGGAATCCCCACAGTGAAAGTGAAACATGAATTAGAGAACACAGAGATGAAAAAAAAATCTACCAGCATTGTTAAAATTTTTTGGATACACACATCAAATCTTTGCATTTCCTTCGTAACACCACCTGCAGACAACCCATTGTAAGCTCTTTTTCTTCTAAGACAGTAAATTTCTCTCCATCTCCTTACACAAGGGGAAGTCTGTAACATCCTGTGCCCTTCAATGAACAGAGTCTTGAAGGCAGCAATCCAGTAGAAATATTGCTCTATTTTTAGTATCTTAAATGACAGCTACAATCAGTCGGAGCCATGACACCAAAGTCCATCAGGACCTGGGTCATCCATCACAGACTGATTCAGTTCAGATTACCCCCAATTTATTTGATAATCCCAGTATCTGATTTTCTGTCTATGCAATGAGGATGGTTCTTCCCCCAGGCTTTTCTGTTCAGAGCATAGGAGCCTTATGTTGCTTATCTTAATGTGTGTTCACACAGTTTACAGGGACAACCAATCCTGCCATGGAATATTAGAAATATTTCTGCCCCCATTTCTGAGAGAATTTGGAGTTAGCTACAGTCTATTAATTAAAATTAAAGAAGTAGATATATGTCTCACAGGGAGGACCAATCCTGCCATGGAATATTAGAAATATTTCTGCCCCCATTTCTGAGAGAATTTGGAGTTAGCTACAGTCTATTAATTAAAATTAAAGAAGTAGATATATGTCTCACAGGGAGGACCAATCCTGCCCAGGAATATTAGAAATACTTCTGCCCCCATTTCTGAGAGAATTTGGAATTAGCTACAGTCTATTAATTAAAATTAAAGAAGTAGATATATTTCTCACAAAAAATATCCTCTTTATGAAAGTGAGTTTTTTATCACATTGGTCCCCACAGAATTTTACTATATTTAAAACACAACAGAAATTACATTTTTATCACCATCAGAAAATTTAATAAAATAAATATTTTTAAATCTAAAATAATGGGGAGATGACCTAAGATACGCAAAATCATCATTCAGATTGGAGAGCTGCATTGAAGTTATACAAACATTTCTTCCATTCACATTGGTAATGTTGTACCGACCAGTACAACCCTTCTGGTGAGGCAGCACCCAAAATCCCCTGTTATCTCAGGATACCATTGCTGAATACTCCTTCTATTATCCTTGACGTCTCCATGGTCAAAGGGAATTAACAAAAATGTCAGATTCTTTCATTACACAACATGTAAAATGAATCTGCATGGACAGACTGTCTCACAAGGGACTTCTGAGTGCTTTCACACAGCTTGTATCCATACAGCTAAATTGTTAATTTATTGTTAATTGAGACTTTACAATTTGATTTTAAGCTTGAGTCTTGCAGCTCCACTACTCTTTTTGCAGATGAAAAGAACTGTTTAGAACTCAACAGAATAATTCAAGATCATTATTTTCTCTGTAATTTTTTTTTTTTTTGCATCACCATGCTTGGTTAAAAATCCCATAAAAGAAGCATTAATATTGTTGTTCCAATCTGTCTTTTTGTTCTTTGCTCTCTTAACTGTTGAGAACAATCAATGGACAACCACAGTAAATTTCCATAGGATCTGATATTTACTCCAAAGTAAGGCAGTTTTTCTTCACCATATTTGGGCATGAGAAAAAATCCTTACTCCATCTGTGCTGCAAAACCCAAAGACCTGTAAATTCTGTTTATCTGCAACTGGAATATTAATTAAAGTATTAATTCACAGCTCTTCAAAAGGAGTTTTTTTATTCAACTGGTTTTCACATATTTTCTCATGCAACAATAAATCTCATTGTGTTTAATTTTATTGTATCAATGCCTGTCTGTACTGACTGTTGATGGAAATGGGATTCCAGTGGAATGTTTAGTCACAAATGATAATTCATTTTAACAATTATCACCCAGCTAAGTTTTTGTCAGGGATAACACTGCCTTCTCAAACATCCTTATTCCTAAAATCTCTGTGACTGGGAGTAGAGGGGAAGGGAAATTGTGTGAGACTCAGCTCCTCAAGGACTCACTTTCATACTGTAATGATGGAAATGGCACAATGTATATTGTGTCATTAAGTGGAAATTCAAAAAAACCTTTGTGCTGGTATATTTGTTTGGTAAATCAAGGAGTCCTGAGTTGATTCATTTGTTGGATCATTTCCCACTAAAATCATCTGAAAGAGTAACTATTATGACAGAATAAATGGTCCCAGCATGCAATATAGGCTAAACTGCAGAATTAGATAACAGCTTGTCTTCATTAAAAGTCTGTAATTAAGTACTAATATTAAGGCAAATTCATGAAAGAGGGAGAAAACGGAAAACTAAAAACCCAAACAAAACCCACAACCTAAAATACCTCAACTATTTTAGAAGACTTACTTCCTTGGCAGGTTTTCTGCTTTTAGCATGAAAAAATTGCTTTTATCATCATCTGTTGAGTATTAACAAAAATCATGAAGTGATCAATTCTTGTTAAATAAGTTATTCAGGCAGTAAAAAAGGTGCAAATTGTTTTCATATTCCATTATTTATAAATTATTTAGTTATGTAATTATATATTAATATAATTCATCCAGTTCTGGATTCCTTCCATAGATTATTTCTCCTGTTATCTACAAGGCTCTTCCTACAATGTGATGAGCTCTGATTCACAAAAGAGAGCAGGTATTCACAAACCCAAAAACTAAGCTTAACTTCATTTCTGCATGGTGGTGGAAAGGGATATTGTGACATATTCACAAGTTCAGCCAGCACTTTTTAGACAGTTCTAAGATTGAATATAGGTTTCTCACCAAGACTCGATCATTTGTCACCTCCACATGTCTGTTTCAGCCACTGACTCTGAATGGAGAGAACATCAGAATAGATTTTTTCTCTGTTTTTGCTGTTGGATGATGATATGAACTAAATCAGGTTGAGATGAATGAGTTCATGTACTTCTGTGACCTCTTTCCTTTGAATGCACCATGAAACACAGTCAAGGCCACATTGGAAAAATGGCATAGGACTGTGTGTATATACAAATATATGTATATGTATACATATATGATTATATAGATTTTTATAACATACTTTTGAAATCAAAAAGCAAACTTCTAATCATAATGTGTGTGGTCCCCTGTACTGTATTATTTTCCTGTTTCTCAGAGCAGATTGACATTAGAAGAAGGAATACAGCAGTATTAGCTCTGCCCATGTAGCTACAGTTTCTGTCTGAACTCGGAGCAAGTCAGGTATATTAGTGATAGGTCTGACAGTATGAAACTTCTCCAGGTAATAGTTTCTGCCTACATTAGATTACAGTTCTAAATCCAAGGTAAACTCATCCTGGGAGTTAAATTGGCTCCCTGGGAAAATATCTACATTAAATTTTAAATTCAACTTGTGTATAGTTTATCTACAAAATGTTGCATACCACAAATCACATTGCCTGCACTATACAATTCAAAGTGTTCAGTAGCTTAGTGTATCCTTTTACCTAGCTTTTATTAAATAATGGATATCTCCTTCACAGGCATGACATAGCTCCCAGAGTCACTCTGAAAAGATCACTGTCAACACTTTATCTACTATCCTGTCATGTCAGCACCAAAAAGCATTTGAATTCCTTTAGGAAAATTCCATAATTCTGTTAAGTCCAACCAAAATGTTCCCTATATAACCAAACCTCAAGATCAAAGGACATTTCAGTTAGCAGGAGACACAGGAGATCACCTGGCAATCCCTTTACTCTCAGCAGAGTCAGCTAAAACCCTTATTTACTTCAACCAGAATACATGAACTTTCATATTTCACCTGCATGAGGATGATAATGACCAAGTCTTGACGGGTAAATTGAACAACCCCAGAGAATTTTAGCCATCACTAAGAAAAAGTGGAACAGACTGGCCAACTCCACTCTTCTGAAGTCATTTGCTTCCAAAATCAGGAAGCTGCATTAAAATTACCTACTAGAAATGGTCTGGAACAGGATGTGAACAGGCTTGTTGAGAATGAAAAAGCATTCTCTTTTAATCTCAAAGCATAGTAATAACCTTGCACAATTGAACTGGTCAGCACAGAAGTAGCCCATGTCACTCTCAATCTTCAGGGCCTGAATTCCAGGGCATTCAGATTTTTGACAGCTGCAGAAAAGGTTGAAAAGCAAATTTCTGACTTTTGGCTCACCTTCTTCATGCAAATAAGAAGGGTTTCAATTAACACCACAAAAATCAAATACCCATCAAAGAATGCTGACCGTGAGGAAATGCCAAGATCCAATTATAATCATTGAATATTTTTATCTCTGGCTAGACTGAAATGAGATGAATAGCAAAAATAACACCAGTCACAGTTACCTCATCCTGGATAAGATATCAAAGCACTTGTGAGGCAAAGAGGACTGCTTTATACATTATCAATAATGCATCTTTGTGCATCAACTTTTTCAATGTATCTACAGAAAGCCTGTGAAGTAGTTGAAGAAAATACATTTTTTAAATTAGAATCTTCATTGACAGTTGAATAAATTTAAGAGAGAGAAGAACTAGATGGGGAATACCTGAGATTTTGCAAAATGGACTCTCTTTTTTTTTTTCTCTAAATTTTTTATCTAGTACATGCTATTATTTCTGAGAATTTTTTTTTTTTCTGAATAAATTAGAACTACCACTATTCATGAAGGTGATCCAGGCTTTGTTATTTCAGACTTTGTTTTTGCTATACCTGTATGTAAACAAGGCCTCCTAAAGAATGTGGTAGTCTGGCTGCTAGAGAGTTAGATTTGACCATGATTAAGTTCAAGTTCTCTTCTTTACATTATTCAGAAATCTTTTCAACCCACATCATTCCCAATTTTAAATAAAAAGAATAATTCCATAACTTCTTACATACCAACAAATCACCTCACTTTTAAACTTTTTAGTCTTTGCAGAGAAATTTTGAAATAAAGTAAACTGTTTATTCTTTATGAAGACTATTGTTTTCACAACAGGTTACCAGCAGTTCTGCTTTCACTCTTGTGTTGCAAATAATAAAGTAATTTGAACAAGAGTAGATCACTCTTTGATGTGCTTTGATTCATGTTCTGGACAGGGCTGTTTAAATATATTTCAGAATTCATGCAATCAAGCCCCCTCCTGC